>NW_024609846.1:48021217-48096506 GCF_016920785.2 Ixodes scapularis | reverse complement strand
GCTAGTAGTGCGCTGAAGAACTCCGTAGAGGTTTTACTGAAAAAAACGAAATATGCTGAAAAAGCCTTTGCATGCAGCTGTTGAGACTGCGTTAGATACACTTATGCACCATGGGGCTCTGAAATGCGCAAAGGCAGATAAAGATGTCAACCATTACAAAGATTTCCTGCAAATTCTGTGTACTAAGTATTTCAGGCCAATTTTCACAAACTACTCTGCATCCGTGACTGACAAGCATGACCTCAAGAAGATCTTCAACGAGCCACTATCTAGGAAATCGTTAAAGCTCTAGAACTGCATCCGTGAAAAACAATGCAGACCAGAAGAAACCGGTCAAAAACATAAAAAAAACCTGTGAGCTTAAAAAAAAATTAAAAAGAAAATTGAAAATGTATTTTAAGGTCCCCGGTCAGAGCGTTTGCCGACGGGTGCGCCAGATTTCGACCAGCGAAAGCTCGTTCGCGGTCCTGAGAAAAATCCCTTGACTGCCGCGTGTGGTCCGCAGGCCGTATGTTTTCCGGCTCTGCTCCAGAAGCAATAAAAACGCTAAGTGGTTGCTGTTGCAACGTCGTGAACGCTCGCCAGCCTGTCTGTCTCCTTTTTAATTTGGATTGACTATTACTGTAGTCGCTATGACAAGCATCAGAGGTCGGGTAACATTTCAGCATAGAAACAAAACCAAGAAGTGAAAGCTAAAAGAAAGGTTCAGACTTCTTTTCTATATGAAAGCTATACTGACGGTGCTTTGCGCTAGCTATGTAGCACGGGTTCCGAATGTATTCAATTCACAAATGGCGTCACAGTGGACTGTCGCAGCGGGCAGCGGAGAAGCGTCGTCTGCATTTTTGTATGGGGTTTTGGCGCCTCTAGTAGCAAATATGTGAAACAGGCGCAACGACGACGAAGCATGGGGAAGCCAACCATTGGGCAGGCATTATCAGTATAAAGGAGGCTAAGGCTTAAGCAAGGTCTAAGGCCGACTGATCTAATTTCCAGCAAGCCGACCCGAGGTTTTTGAACTAGTGCCTTCACGCACCCGTGTAAGGCAGAGTCTGAGTACATAGCTGTCCGCGGCCTGCCGATAGCGATCGCTCGTTCATGTAATTTTCTTCGAAATTGATCGTAAGCGACGCTAAGAGAAAGAGAACAAAAACGCCTGAGCTGCTATTTTTTACCGCCGTTGAAAACTGAGCAGAGGAACGGAAACCAGGGCACGCGTAGCTTTGGTATAAGAGATACACTCTAAGAAATAGTGGACACTCTAAGAAATAGTGGGTGTATAGGAGTACACCCCTTATCCCATATGTAACACCCCAAAACAAGAATTCGACGTTCAGTCCACAGACGTCGAACCGACGACACCTACTCTGTAGAGTGGCTTGATAGTCGACCGATACAACTTATTCAAATAGCTAATGTACGCAGTAAAGGCTATAGTAAAAAAATAAAAATAAAGTTTTTTTTTTCGCTGTTATAACTTATATCCAACAGCTAACAAGCCGATCGTAAAAGTTGGTTTCGCCAGCTCGACGTCGGTGAACTGAACGTCCAAATGTAGTCTTGGGGTGTTGTTACATATGGATGGAACAAGGGGGTGTACCGCTATACACTCCCTATTCCTGAGAGTACGCGTAAAGGCCCGTTCACACAGTTGCGTTTGCTTACGACCGAGATTTTTTTGTGATCTCTTACGACGAGACCTCGAACACACTGGCACGCTGGAGACATCTATAATGTGGTCCTGGAACTGCATTTCAGTAGAGCGAAGGTTTTGTAGTATTTGCGAGGTCAGATGAACGTACTATCTATGAGAAATGGTCGTTTATAACGTTGACAAACGTTTTTCGAGCTAGTACATAAAGAATGATCCGCGAAGAAAAGGAAAAAAATAAAAGGAAATGTACGGAAATCCCAGGTGTTCCACGGCTACTCAATAGATGGCGCCAGTCTGTTCTGCCGTCATAAGAAGTCAAAGACACGGAGAAGCGAAGACTAGAAGCCATCGCAGAATTACCGCCAGAAGCAAGGAAGTTCAAACTACACTTAGTGAACCCGCCCAAACATCAAGAACGCTCGCAGAAAACAAATATTGTCATCACTGATCAGTTTTCTTCGCACCTCAGGCCTCATCCCCAACCATGTGATTCCCTCCCCCATTCCCACTTCACGCCCCCCCCCCCCCCCCCCCCCCCCCTCCACAGTCTTGCCTATCAACCAAGAAGCAACGACATAATCACCTTTCTTTTCAATAAGCGTATAGACTACTGCTAGATACAGACGGTTGGTTGTAAGTGAGTGAATGAAGTGTGTGAATGTGTGTGTGTGAGTGTGTGAATGAAGTAAACCAGCCTCAACTGTCTACTTATAACATTTGGGAAAAAGTAGCTGCATTTGTAGCTGAAGTACATTTCAGCTCGACTACCTGCAACTCTATTAGTTCTTATATAAGTAACTTTTATTGTATTGCAGCTGGGGAATGTACGCTTAGAAATTCGTTTGAGTGCACGTTGAAGGATGCCAAGGAAGAAAATAAATCCATTTCATATTTTTTATGTTTTAAGTAAAGCTTTTTGTTTTCGTTCTTTTTTTTTTTTTTTTCCCCTCGTTTGGCGTGCGTGGGGGACGAGGTCCCTGAATGGAAGTGGATCTTATTTCGGGGAACACCGTATAGACCAGAAAGCCGCGTCGCCGGAGGCACCTCTTTGAAATGCTGCTCGGCGCACTCGCGGAGATCTAACGAAAAGACGATTAGCGCAAACATCTAGCAAAACGGAAGGGGGAAAAAAAATGTTTGAGAAATATGAAAGAAGAAAATTCCCTCGCCGTCTTCCCCCGCAGGTTTCTCGTTGCTCAATCTCGCGCGGGAATGAGCTTCCATTCACCGTTAGACTTGGCGCGTCTCTCCCGCTTCGTTCCGCTCTTTTTTTTTTTTTTTTTCTCTTTGTGTTTTTTATTGCTTATTGTGCTGGCGCGTGAAAGAGGGAAGCGTCAAGTGTGTTTTGAAGATGACTTATCTTTCTTTTTATTTAATTTTTCACGGAAAACTCTAAAGGAGCACGCGAGAGCCTTGTCGCTTGCAGGTGGGGCACGAAAAAAAAAAAAACAAAAAAAACTGCAATCTTAAATTTTTTTTTTTTTTTTTTTTTTTTTTTTTTATGATTGCGCGCCGTGTTTTTCGAGTAGCGTCAATCAGCGTGCTTATGTGAAGCGCATCTTGTGGAACGAACGTGACTGACGTCTTCCAGTTTGGTCCGCTGCTGTGCCTGCAGGAGCGCGCGTCTCCGGCGGGTGTGTTTAGCGTCCTATTCCGCCCATGCATCGAAAGTGGTTCCAAAATGGCAACAAATGACGTAAAAAAAATAATGGCTGAGTGTCACGCTGTCGGATGTGGCGATCCTGGCGGTTGGTTCGTAGAAATGCTGTCGAAAAGCGGGAGCGAACGCGAGTGTCGCTGTCGTCGCGGCGTCCCAACTCCCGGCTGCTGAGACTTCCGTGGACTGTAACCCTGGAGAGCGAGGTGCAGCGGAACAGGCGTCTGCCACATTCACCACCACTGCTGTGACGCCGTCAGGATCGCGGCCGGCGACGACGTGACACTTGGCCTGTGTTCCAAATCTTATGGCGAATTCCACTGGTCGTTTTGGAGCGCGCCGGGATCGACTTTTCTGGAGCGAGCCTATTTCACTGGGCGATCGGGATCGAGACCGACGTGTTTCACTGGTCGTTTTGGATTAGCTCCCGCTCCAGACCTCGATCTGGATCCGAGAAAAGTCGCTCCGACGATTTCGGCGGATTCGACCGGAAGCCAGCCGGGCCAGCCCTCGGCGCACACGCGTGACTTCCTTTCTCGTGGGGCATCTCGCCTGATCTCGCCCATCTCACCTCAGAAGAAGAAGCACGTCGCGGGCTGGGCTCCTAGATTGTCTCGACATCAGAAGAATTCGTAATGGCCGCTTGCTTACCCCTTGGCTCGACAGCCGGTTCGTTTTCCAGAAAGGAAAAGAGAAGGTATTTGCCGCGCTACGGGCAATCCGGCAATCTTTGCTAGAAGCGCGTGAGCCATTCCTGCCGCTCGTGCGTCGAACACGTGTTAGCGCCGCGATTGCGAAAACGTCTTCGAAACGACCGCGGCGGCCGCGGAAAGGGGATTCCCGGGCACACTCTCAACAAAAGGGTTGTCGTAGGGTACTACACTTGGGGTCGTCAGAAGCCGTCACAGATATCGCTACCCACCCTTCGTTATACTAACAACCCCATGGGCAGTCACACGGCACGCAATCAGCAGGTAATCACAGTGAGCACCCCCAAAAGCAACATGGCGGCTGGCAAGCGACAGTGGAGCAATACGAGTAAGGCCTAGCGAGCTGGACTGCTTTTTGCTAAAATACGATTCTCAAGTGCGTACGCCCGTTCGCTGCCTTCCGTGCGCACAAAGCACTCCGAAACGCGCCTCGAAGCACCGGCACCGCACCTAATACGAGTAGGGGCGACGATGTGAGGGGGGGGGGGGGGGGGGGGGGGGGGAGGGGGGAGGGCGGGGGCGGGCGCGTTCGAGGGGGTTTGTCCGCGATTGCTTTCGCGAGGCCGGCTGCATTTACTTCGCGGCCAGAAAACATTCAAAGAAGGAAACAAAATAGCGACAAATGGAATGATGTCTTTATTGAACAGAGCATCTGCTTGCTGTGCTCGCCGCAAGTGATCCGGCGTTTTCGGTTGACAGCGGCGAGGCGAAGCATCACCGATTTAAGCGGCGTCGGTTCCGATCGTTCAACGCTCCTGCTCACCTGTTAGCATTCGTTATCCACTTTCAAGTCCCTGGTAATCCTCACCGCGTCTGTGCACGCACTTGGCGCTATTCACCGCACGGAACACCCATTCAACTGCCTATGGGACTGATCCCATTTGGACGAGAGGCCGAGAACCGAACCAGACCGAACCCTTTGTGGCTGCTACGTGGAGCCATGGAACGCCTCCATGTTTTTCACTCAAATAAGTAGACACATAAACGCGCGACTCCTTGAATTGGGCGGCGCCACGCGCCACCTAATGGACAGCGCTCAAACTAAAGAAAAAAAGAAACCAGCAATTTTTGCTTTTGAGCGCCTCGCCAGTCAATGCCGTATGTACATATCCTACGGCACACTTCACTCATACGCGACATACAGACATCACAGCATTTTATACATCAACGCATTCAGAAACAGCACAAGATACAACATCACATATCGACACTCTACATTCCTATACACACGTCTAGTCGACACCACCAGCTTATATACTGCTGTATTTTATGTGACCGATTAGGATGGTGACCACTGTCATATTTTGCATAAATACGAAAAGACTGTGCAAGATTTAGCCGTATATATTATTTTCCTCTACTGCCCTTAGGAAAGCGCTCGTATCTCTAATGTAGGGCCATTGCAAAAGTGAACTGCAGGTTATAAGTAAATTTGAATAGTTGCTACACGTCACATTTTGAACAGTTTCGTTTTCTCGCTTGCCTACACTTCGAGTATACAGAAGCCTGTTTAATTAATTGTATTAATTATCGAAACTAATTTCTGCAATCACAACTTTCTGAACACACTGATGCATTTTCTCTTTTTACATATCCAGACTGACTTTAGCGGCGGTTGGGTACACGTTGAGTACACTGAGCACGCGCAGGTGATTTTAGCGAAGCCCGTCCGCCGGTCCTCCCCGAAGCGTTATTTCAGTTTTCTTCTTTTCGCTAAATATCCGTTCTATGCTCTCGCGCTCGCGCCAAGAGGACAGTGCAGAATTGCTGCTTTCGGGCCCGTACCTTCACCTGCAACGAACGCGAAATACGTATGCTAAATTATCTAAATCCTGGTTGAGACAGTAGTGTTTGACTGCGTGCGTCTGACTGCGTTGCGGCAGCAAGAAATCAGGACATCCCTGCTGTTTATATCGCGTGCCAAGATGATTCCTTGAATTGGATTCCACGCCCGATACGAAGCACAGACGTGCCGGTGAGTGGCTTTCGGTTCTCGACGCAACGCTGTCAAACGCTAGTGTCTGAACCGGCCTTGTTTGAAGCATTTTTTTATCGAGTATGCTCGATGAAATCTGCCCAATGAACCAGAGAAGGCGAATCATGTACCTTGAGACAGAGAAATAGTGAAATACACGGACATGATCTCAGATATCTGTGTACGTTCGTCCTGTCCGGCCTCAGTCGTGGTGTTCAATGCCTCATACTTCCTTCCTCTTTTAACTCCCCACTACCCCCTCCCTAAAACAGAGTAGCCAACCAGGACTCCAACCTAGGTTAACCTCTCTGTTCTTCTTTTTCCGACTCTCTCTCTCTCTCTCTCATACTTCACTGCACTTGAAAGCAAAAAAATTGGGTACGACAGGCGCGCAAGTTCGGCGGAACCGAGGAGGCCAGTTGCAACTGATCTGCACGCAGAACTGACCGATCACACCTTTATTGAGAGCACGCTCTTTACTGAACCGCACAATAAAAGACGACGAGAGTATCTCGTCCGGCGAACATTCAAGTCAACTCACGCCTGTGCGTAGCTTCCTGTGCTTTTCTAGAGATTTGGTTAAATTCCTCGAGCACGACGCCAGCTGCCCGCTGTTTACTGCTGTACATGGTAAAATCCGCGACGGAACCAAAAAGGACAACCGCGATACTTTTTATTTGCCTCGGGTTTTAGCAGGTGCCTACCAAGGTTGCCTGTACTTGTTTGTTTTCTGCCAGTTTAGGCGAACTGAGCCACACGCTTGTTTCGACCGGTTCAAATTTGAATAAATGATAACCAAGCACAAAGAAAACAAGTTTCAAGTACTTTTTGAGATTTGTGAAGTGACTTTTACTATTGAACGACTGCATGCACTTGAATGTTCAATTAAAGAGTTTTATAAAACGTGACTACCTCATGCTTGTCACCTGCCAACAGGGTGCACGCTAACTCTCAATGGCTCGAGCCCAGTGGGTTGTTAAGTAAGCCTGTGGGGTAGTTACAGCCGTCAAAACGCACGATGACGAGGGGGGGCGCTCACTTTTTCTTAGAGTGCAGTTGAATGACGGGAAGGCATACGCCGATCCCGGAGCAGTGGTCGTGTTCCACTGGGGATCCTTTTTCGGCGCGACCCCGTTCGGATCGTGAGCTCTAGTCCGGATCTGGTCAACTGATTCCGGCGCGCTCCAAAACGCCCAGTGGAATTCGCCATTACCCAAATAGATCCGAGTTACTCCGGCAGGTCATGTCACGTGACAACACAGATCGAAGACCGCTGGACGCGGGTAGGTTTTACAGCGCCAAGGTACATAAAGCGCCGTTCACATATATGCAACCGAGTAAGACCGAGAGAGGCCAGACCGGTTTTTAAGTCTCTTGCGACGTCTTAGGACCGGATGCGCTGCAGCGGAGCAGGTCCTAAGACGTCGCAAGAGGCCTAAAAACCGGTCTGGTCTCTCTCGGTCGTACTCGGTCTCATATATGTGAAAGGCGCTTTATGGCCCGTTCACATATATGAGACCGACGCAGGAGTGTGAACGGGCGTTAAAGCGCCTTTAACATATATGAGACCGAGTACGACCGATAGAGACCAGACCGGGTTTTAAGCTTTTTGCGACGTCTTAGGACTGGATGCGCTGCAGCGCCTCGGGTCCTAAGACGTCGCAAGAGGCTTAAAAACCGTTCTGGCCTCTCTCGGTCTTACTCGGTTGCATATATGTGAACGGCGCTTTACCTTGGAGTAGGAGAATCGAGTAAATTTTGGAACACGGCCCTTTATGGCGCTAGCAAAAATCGAGGTGACTTTTTTCTTTTTTTGGACGCGGTAAACACATTAGAGACGCTACCCAGGTACCATAAAAATAAATGACTGGTGTCGGTTTGGTTGCACGAGATATGACCACAGCCGAAATATTACGTCAAAGTGAAGGCGCGTTCTCCACTAAAACCGATTTGAAAGATGCGACAAGCTGCTCTTTAGCGGCCGGCAAGCGGGTTAGCTTTTAGTCAAGGAACACTGGCGCAGCTCCCTTGTGACGTCACGTCGCGGCCGTACGGCTGATGATCAGTGTTGCCATCCCTCTAGGAGATAGTTTCGATATTGCCGTATAGACGCCCGAAACCAAACTTTGAGCCGTGTTATTTATAAAACTACACACAATATTAAAATTAAAATACATAAATATACCTTGTAATTCAGGGACACTGCCTTAGCTGAAAACAGTCGGAATTTCAAATTCAGAAATATTGACCGGAGTTGTAAGAAACGAGGGGGCGGGGCGAATCTCGAGCGCGTTAGACCGCTCCGGAACAAGTGTGATTGCGACAATAGTTCCCTGCGTTTCTTAAATTGTCACTGACTGCATATGCCGCTATTTGTTTTCCTAAAACATGCACAGTCAAGCCAATTAATGCTGCAAAAAAAAAAGAGAAAAAAAGTTACTAGTTTTAACGTGCACAAAGCGTGCCTTGAAATCGAAGTAGCGTAATCTTTGTCTACCGGGGAGCTCAAAATTTGGAAACGTGCGAAAGCGGGGAGACCGCCGTGCGTCGTCTGCTACGGGCGCACGTTGAGAAGCGTGGATCTCGACGACGCGAGCCTGTTTTCGGCTGAGCTAGCTGCGCACTCTCCTTATTAAGTGCACGTTGTTTTTGTTGTTGCATCTTTTTTAATAAAGGTTGCGTTGCACGGTTTTACATGCGTGGAAATTCAGCACATGGATAAATATTAAGTCGGATATCTCCCATAATCTATAGTGCCGCGATTTGTAAAACCGCGGGTCCTACGTATTTTTGTTATCTCGCGCAGCTTTCGTAAAATATTGAATGTTGATCGCAGCTGGCGGTTAATTAAAAAATCTCATCTAGATGAGTGATTGTTTAAATTTCGGACACGCTTGACACGATGACTCAAGGAGGAAAAAGAACGTTTTGAGTTGAGATCAGAGAGGTAGCAAATATTTCTGGTCGTTGGAGCAGAGGGATGTGAGACTTGGGTGAGCAGAGAAGAGGTGGTTCGTACTAGATATAAAAATCAAAGCGAGAAGATAGCGAGGTGATGTAGAATTGGAGAGAGGGAGTGGATAACGCCATAGAAGTGCATTGAAGTAATTATTTCGTGGCTCGCTTCGCGGCTGCCGGAGGCGGTCAGTCACGTCTCTTCACTCGTTTGTGCCACACTAGGATTGAACCGTCAGTTAACCCCGATGGCCGTGTCAAACATGCCCTGTTGTACGCTGCGTGAAAACAGGGGAATGCGTCTGTGCACCTGCATCGGTTGCCATGCGACCACCCAATCTCTTGTGGAGAAGACGTGTCCGTGCTCTTTTCGAATTGTGATTGGTCGGTCGGAAGCGACGTAGCAGACGCAGCGGCACCTGACTTCGTTCGCACAGCGACGTCTGATACACGACTGCCAAGTTTAGCAAAAGAAAACAACAGTATTTTACATTAAGAAATATATGCCTCTGGTATGCTATACTGTATAGAGTACGTGAAAACCCTGCTATTGAGCATTATATGAGGACCATCCGTTGTCTTGTCTAAAGAAAGATGACCCGCGCCTGGAACAGTAAGGGCTACATCTCCAGTATCCCAGCGCAGATCGAAATCTTTGAAGCTTCTAAAATGTTTTTGAGTCCGGTAACAAACAAGTTCAAAGGTGGCCGAACATGGGATGTGTATATACCTTTCAGCGCGCCTCATAGTGGTGGAATTTGCGGAGCTCAAGGGAGAAGCCTCTCTCTTTGTGTCTAACACTCACACACACAAACAAAACGGTCTAGAAGATGGCGAGATCATCGCCACGTGGAAGGTTTGTGTCGAAGCGCCGCCGCGCTGTCCAACGAAATTTATATATATATATACATAGAATGGGCAGCTGTTTTTATGCCTGGAATTCGTCTCCGACTCCTTTCAGCGGCTTCTCCCAGAAGGTACGAGTTCAAAGGGGATTTAGACAAGAAAAGAGCGGCAGGAGCGAAGCTCCATCTAAATGCTCGTCTGCGTCGCGCAGATTGGATGCATTGAAATGGAGAGATGTTCCACGCTAGGGTTGGTTCTTGCTTTATTTTTTATCTATGCGGTACGTAGGTCTCGTTTGAACCTTTCAGGGAAGCTCACCCGGGTTCCGTACCGGTTTATATTTAATTCAGTTGGTATTTTTTATTAATAAATATATTTTTTTATGTGTAGGATATAGAGTAGAGTCCCCTTTCAGAGTATTTTCGAGACACCCTGCATCCTTTCATTTCAATTTCGGATTTATCTGTTTATTTTATGTGCAGGTAAATAGGAGACTCCTTACGAAACAGTCGATGCAGAAACGTCGTTTTTTTTTTCTCGTTTTTTTTTTCTTGACGATGGCAACTTCCTTTTCCCTTTTTTTTTTTCGCCTTGCGGTTAACTCTATGGTTGTACATGCACGGGAAACGGAACCTAGACAACACATTTTGTTTTTCACAGTGTATTGTCACATATCGTCTAACTTAGTAAACGTGTTGGAAGCCAGATCCCGCGCACGCTATCCCCCTTTCTTCTTCTTTTTTCTTTTTTTAATAGCTCGGATATATGGAAGATTTCCCGAGTGCATATTGGATTCCTTCAACTTGGCTGGTGATAAGTAGTTCATAAACCGGTTTGACAGCGACAGAAGCCTGCAGTATGTAATATAGCCCACATTTGAAACTGTTATTCGGGACAATAAACGACAACAATATCAAGGAAAGGGTTTCCCCTCAATTTTGAACATTTCGCATGCACGATAAAAACGGTGACTCCGTCTTAGTGGTGCTGTAAATCCTAGGTTCTAATAACCGTTGTAGGGACAAATATTTTAGACAAAGAGATGTTCACCAATTTATAGCATTTTGCAAGTATACGGTAAAGAACAGTGACGACACTTCGGTGGCAGCGCTGCCAGCCCGAGGGTTTATATATTTTAGGCTGCGATGGAGGAACGGCATTTCTAAAGCTCTCACGTCCGCTTTCTGTGTCGTCGATGACGTGAGTTAACATTGTGTACGCTATCTTGACACTCTCCGGTAAGGATCGTCGGAGTGCGGCACGAGATAACGGGGCACCGCCAGAGTGCACTCCAGTGGAGGGCATGGCACGCGTGTACCGCTCCGAAGGCTCTTTTTGGCTGAGTTGGTACGTGTGGGTTTTGCCAGAATATAGGTCATTTACTGTTGCTGTTACATCAGCCGTAATTAGGCCGTATATTTATCCGGTGTTGATTGGTAAGAGAAATCGGCGGATGTTTTTGCGCGTTTATTTTTGTCCAACTGTGATCGGTGTCGCGCCGACGTCAAAGAAGCAAAAACGGTGATCACAGCTGAAAAAATTAAAAACTGAGAGCTAAAGTCTAAGAAGGGGGGAGGGTCTCGACAAAAGTAGTCTTAGATAGAGAAGCGATTCCCCGATATCGGTGCTTTCTTTTTTTTTTTTCTGTTTTAGCCGTTTTTGTATTTTTGACACCGACGGATGCGGAAGAGCCTTCGGAGCAGCATATATGAATTATTTTTGTGTTTTTCGGTTAAAATCGAAAAGTTTATGACTTGAGTAAGTGTATTGTAATTAAGTTAGAGTTAAACGCTTCTAAAATTAACTAATTAACTCGGTACAGTTGCAGTTATTCGGAAGAAACTAAGCTACATTAGAGTTCCTTGTCAAATGTAGCAGGCCGTCCGTCTATCGGCGTTGTGATGACCGACGCGCTGTTGAGGTTCCAATGGTGAAAACTGCTCCCCGCGAAACTGCTTGTTGTTTTCCTAGGACTGTTTAATCGAATCAAGTTCATTACGAATTTAAAAGTAGCGCTAAAGACGAGGACAAGTAGAAGACACAGACACGGACAGGCGCTGACCCGCAACTGATATTTAGTGAAGAATAAAAGAAAGATAAAGCAGAAGTACAAGGACATATACGAAATGAAAAAGAAGACTAACCAAAACGAAAGAAAGCAACAATTATTTTTGACTTCAAAATTAAGAAATAAGAAAAAAGTACGGTAAAAATGTAAAAAAATTACACTAAAAAAATTTAAATGAAAACCTACTCCAATTAAATGAAAGAAAGAGGAAGAAGAGGACTCTGAAAATTAATCTAGTTAAACGAAGTTCTCACACAAAATATTGTAAGTAGTGCAATTGTAAGTAGTGCAAAATATTGTGAGTAGTGCAATAAGGCTACCGACGGTGCACTGATGCATGAATCCCCTTTAGCTGCTATGACTTGCGCCTCATAAATTTCTCTTGTTCTTTGATCAGTGAACTTCCTTAGGATTTTTGTTCGATGGAATAGAGGAGTACACTCGCAATCTCGTACATGTAGAGCAAGATGTCCCGCCGGTAAAGACTTAAGAGACAGTGCATGCTCTCGCAATCTCATGTTGACACACCGGCCAGTCTGACCCACGTACACCTTCCCACACGAGAATAAAATCTCGTATACTACGCCTGTAAGGCAGTTCACAAGCTTATTGATATGCTTGACATCGCATTTGTCCTGTTTGTCGTGTTGGGAATCGATTTTCGGGCACAGCCTCTTCAACTTGTCAGGTGCAGAAAGCACCACCCTGACATCAAACCTGTTGGCTACCTTTTTCAAGTTACGCGATATGGAATGGATGTACGGCACTATGGCTCGTCGGCTCCTCTTGTCTTTGTTTCGATCTTGTATTCTTTCATGCATTAATATATTTTCTGCCACATCCGTCAAGATGGACTCGGGATATCCCGAGCCTTGCAGTCGCTGGATTTGGTTGGTGAAGCTCTCTCCGGCTGAATCGTGACACGACTTGTTTAACGCCGCTCTTAAGGAATTGGTCACGATTCCTCTTTTGGTGAGTTTGGAATGAGCTGAGTCGAATCTAAGTAGCTTTTTCTTTGATCTTGGTGAATACATCCAGCACAAATGGATGTATTCACCTTTTAAATTCGTAATGTATAACCAACTAGCCCGTCACATGATCCTTGTACGAATCAAGTTCGTTTTTGATCACTCCAAACAAAGAGGATCCAGTGCCTTATTCGAGGTGCCCGACGATGATACTCGTGGTACCTTCTTGGATCTGGAGCGTTTACATTTGTCTTGTAGATTACAGAAATTCGGTTGTGTCAAAAGCTCTAAGAACTCCCGGAAGGCGGGCTACGGCAGTACTAGAGGATACTCCCCACGTATGTGGTGACTCGTTTGCTGGTCACATGCTCCCGTCAGAGCTCGCGCCGCTCGCAGAACTGCCGACATGACGCACACCTGCAGCCAAAGCTAGAATATTCAGATGCGTAGCACGTGGTAACTTGTCGAAACGAGACTACAGGGCCGGGCAGGTTTCTGACTTGACCGTCGGTACGGCTAGGTACGGAGGTTGACTTGATTTGGGCGAACGTTACTATTTTGTAATCAGTCCACCTTTCAGTTGACACTGCAGCCGTAGTTATTCACGCGAGCTAGCCCGTGCTTCTTCGCTTTGACACGTGCCTTTCTAGCGGGAGCGCTTATTTATTTATTTATTTGTCTTATTTGTCTTATGTCCAGAAACAGCCGAGACCTTAGTACTGGTACACAGCCACGCACAACACACACTTAATAAAAATTACGTACACATAATGGCTGTTCGAGGCGGGGTTTAGGCCGCACGTCCGGAGGTTTCCTGCCTCGTGACGACGTCCAATCCCCGAAGTGAAGAACCCAGGGGTTCAGTGGAGGTGGGAGACTTGGTAACGTAACGAACGGTTTAATTACATGGTAGCGATACAGTCGTCAAATTCGAGAGAACAACGGAGCAGCCTCGCGCTCCGCCTTATATAGGGTCCGTTTCTCCCTCACTCCCCGCCAGGGCAGCCAGTGCGATGCAGCAACCCGCCGTCAAGTGCGATGCAGCAAAGTCCGCCGTCCAGTGCGACGTAGCTAAAGTTCTCCGCAGTTAGGCCATGCCTCTCTCCCTTTCCCGAGCGCACCAACCACCACGCACACACACACGTCCCGCTAACGTCACGGGCGCGTTGAGACTTGTTGCCGCAGGCCCCGTCACGCAGGCGACGGTCCCGGACTCGTCGGGACTCGTTTCGCGCAGGCCCCGACAAGCGGGCGACGGTCCCGGACTCGTCTTGACTCGTTTCCGCAGCGTTGAAACTCGGAAGAAGGTCGCCGAAGGTTCCATTCTTAACATGGCAGAACATGTATAAAACCCCCGTGCTCTCGCGCTTATGGCCTTGGCTGCAGTCCGAGCTTAATTAAAGGGGCGGTGCAATGATTTTAACGCTGAACGAATGTGCAGCTTGTATTTTTTATATTGTTTACTTCGGCATAAGTAAGAGAAAAAGTGCCACCATACCCAAAAATACCTCTATTTCGCTGCGTAATCGCAAAAGAAAAAACCCTTTTTTTCCCAACCTGCGGCCACATGGTGGCCGCAAATGGAACCTGTGGTGTGACGTCATTCGGAGTGGTTTTTGTAAGTGATAGTGTTAGGCAATTGCAAGCTTGATTTAAGGTTAAGTTTAAAAAATCTTGTTGTTTAGGCATGCAGAAAAGCTTCGAAAGCCTAATATTGCCGCTAAAAAGGGCATGATTTATTTGTGGCGCCATCTACCGCAAGTCAACAAAACCTGCCGTCGTCGTCATCCGTCGACGCCCGTGGCGCCTACGGCGGCTACACGAACAACCCGGACGTTTTGTCTTTCTTTCGCTCGACGGAGTGTGTTGGTCGTGGTCCGTAGTATCGTGGTATCGTTATTGTTCCTGGTGTCTCGACCTCGACTTTGACTTTGACTGCCCGCCGCGCCGCCATGTTGGTCGGGAATCGACGGGAGAGCGGGACAGCGGCGAGCCCGGCGAGCCGGCGAGCGCTGGGGAAACGGAAGCCAGAAGAACCCAACCGGAAACCAACGCCACTCCGAATGACGTCACAGGCGAAGCTGGTGCCGCTTCAATGTTGAGTTGAGGGGTGCCGGAGATACCAATTTCTTTTATTTTTTTTAATGAAAACTAGGGCAAGCAGGAAAGAATAGTTTTCGGTCCTTCGTTTTATATGTGGCCGGGATCAATTCCCGCAATTAATTAGCCAAAGTCCGCAAATTGTTGCACCGCCCCTTTAAGGTTGCATGGGGTAGATTCGCCCCGAGCGAGCGCACGACTGACTCTTTCAGTTTCGTATATTTACATCGCTAAAAGGAAAGTTAGTGGAATATAATAATATAATAATAATAACAATAATCTTTTTATTCACAGAACGCTTTCGGTACGTCGAATGACGGGTGCGTCTAACTCGACAATGGCTTGTAGGACTGGACCCCGCAAATTCGCATTGGCGAAAAGAAGAGTACATAAATGAACAAGTCAAATCCAAAAAAAAACAAGTATGAATACGCGAGAACAAAACGAAGAACGCACATAGAAGCAAACACCCGATCATAAGCTTCAACTAACCAGCCTCCCAATTCAAGTCAAAACGACAACAGCAGAAGAATTAGCTTTCACAAGCATAATGACGAAGTCACTTCTTCAACTCTCCTTTGCCAGTAACACTGAAAATGTCTTCAGGAATAATAATAATAATAATAATAATAATAATAATAATAATAATAATAATAATAATAATAATAATAATAATAATAATAATAATAATAATATTGCCTTTATTGTCTTTGAAAAATGCACAATAAAGCGTGCTGGCCCACGAAAGCAGAGATGCTCGTATGTGTGGGACCAGGCGCCAACGAACAACCATGACATAATTATACCCTGGAGAAACAAGAAAACGCAACATAAGTAGTCCACAATACGTGTGAAATAATTATACAGTGCTTATTGCGCAAGCATGAGGCAGAACTCTCTTGCATTCCGTTTTACCGCACGGAAGGATGTTAAATTTAGCAAAAACTCTGGCAAAGTGTCGAATACCCAAGGAACGTAGTGACATTTTAATTTTGTTTTTCATAATTGATTTGTATCATAGGAACCTTGAACCGTTCTGCACGTCGTGAGTTCCTTTTTCTTACTTCTTGCTTAAAGGCGAAACTATAGTAATTGCTCGTTATAATCACGTATTTATGAAACAATATTTATGAAGCGATAACAGTGTATAGACCACCTCAACGCACCGACGTCACGCCACTGCCGTGGCGCTGCTGTCGGTATTGCGCGTGCGCAGACGCTTCAGTCCTCCCGAATTTGGTTTCTGCGCACGCGCAGTACACGCGCCTGGTGCGGGCAAAGCTGGCTTGTTCGGAAACACTGTGTAGGTGTATAGGTACACTGTTATCGCGAATCCGGGTGGTCAATCACCGGCGAGACCGAGCCGGCGGCACCGGCAACCAGAAACGTGCCGGCGTCACACCACGTGACTCTCAGCACTCGAACATGGAACTCCAGACGGTGGCCGTTTAATTAAATCGCCGCTTTCCCTCAAGACACCGCTCGAGAGGCTGTCGCCGCCGTCGCCCATGTCCTCTATTTTCCTCGTGGTGGTATTGTCCCAACGGCTTGGATTGACTCCAGTAGTGGCTGCTGAAGTGCCTTCAGATCAATTTCGTTTTCTCGCTCTATTTCTTTTATTGCCTTCTTTTCTTTTTTTTTTTTTTTCTGAGGTGACCAAACTGGGTACATTCTGGCGCCGGAAAGTTGCCGGTGCATGCCGAAGAACCACCACCCGAACGGTGCGCGCCGGCTGGAAACTGACCACGCGAAAACTATTGCCGGTTTTCCGGCAAAATAAGTTATGATTGATAATGCAATTAAATGCAAAGGTGCAATCGAGCTGGTTTTTGTCGGCAATGAGTTGCCGACGATTGACCACCCGAATTTGCCATTAGTCGACAAACTCCGGTAAGCACTTATTTCCAGGAGCCTTTTCCCTCTCAAGCCACGAAGTTTGTCGTCAACCGATTAAACGCGGCCCTTTTGGGCTGCCCTGTGCCAGCACCTCCTAGACTAGGAGGTGTCAGTGCTCTCTGAATTTTTGTGGCGACGCGCCGCCTCAATTAACCAATGACACTGCGAGACAGCGGTGAAAGAAGTTTGAGAGGGAGAAAGAAGGAGAGGAGGGCTTGCGCGTCTCGTTGAAAGTTCTCCGCAATTGACGTCTAAAATTTTAAAATTACTAAATCTAGAAGAAAAAAAAAAAAAGAAATCTACAGTTTATTTGATTTTTTAGCTAAGTGAGAGTCAGTAAACGTTTATTGTAAATTGGGTCATATTTAGTTACGAAATTGTAACTAATTACGGCAATTAGCTACTTTGTAATTAGTAACTTTACACCTCTGGTGTACACTTCTACAACCTATGCCTACAAAATATAAACAGGTGTATTCCGATCTCTCGATCGGTTTTATGCCGAATTACCGCGTTTTTACGAAGCGTGTACTCTTTGTCTTTTTGTGTCTCTTTAGTGCGACGGCACGGAGAATGCACAGACGAGTCAGGGAGCGTCGTGTGGGATGACTCCTAAGGTCATGACGTGTTCACAGGCGAAGCGTGCGATGATGCGCGTTGAGCTATTTGGAGGCGCAGTGGTTTGGCAGGCCGCCAAACTCGGCTACCTTTCATGGTGACCCGAAGTGCCTTCGGGTCACCATGAAAGGTAGCCGGTAAAACCAGGGGTGACCCGAAGTGCCTTCAGACGACAAAAAATACGGGTATGCATTCGCTAAAATGCGAGCCTTCTTCATTCAAAAAATTGGAGGACGATCATGCATCGTGGCGCGTTTAGACAGCGCTAGCTGTGCTTCTTATTCGACGATATGGCGATGACGATCCTCGTATCGTGGCCCAATTTTTGCGCCAAGTTTAGCGGGGACACTGAATTGGTGGATGGTCCACATGACGTAAATTATTTCCCCGCTAAATTGAGAGGGAAAACTGAATACGTTTACGCTCACGCGGCCGCCAAAACCGGGGGTACAAACCGGTAACAACTGTCGCTGTTAAAAGGTTTTAAGAGTGGAGGTGTGCGAATCAAATAGCGCACTGTCATATCTAGCTTTGACTGCTAAGAAACCCAGGTGTTGTGACTTTCCTTTCGACTGTAAAGGTTATGAATGAGATGACTCGGTGCTATTCGATTGGAACTGGTATTCGCTCCCCCCTACGGCCAATACTGAGTTTCTGTAGCGTCATGAGCCGGCTGGGCGCGAGGCCCGTTTGACTGAGTGGATCGCAGAGGACTTGGGGCTCGCCACTAGGAATGCTGCGTCATCTCGTGGGGTTGAGACGACCCCCTTTTGAAGCGTGCGTAGTGTTCCTTAGATGACGCCCTAACGCGTTCTATTGCTTATTATTTTCAGACTGCGTCGTTGGACCCTTTGCGCGGACAAGAGCAAGCGGCCAATCCCTGACCGACCGGGTGAGTGGGGTTCCTTTCGTCGTCCAATAGCTGTACGGTTTGACTCCCGTTTAGAAACAACGGGGACATATTGCTGCTGCAGCGGCGACCATTGCGCGGTATTGGGGATTAGTATATAAATTAGACGCGCCCTTGACAGGTTTCTGAAGACTCGACTCAACGGGATGGATACGCTGCGAAAAGCAACCTATTTTATCCCGGCGGTTTCCGCTGTGTGCGGGGTGTGAGAACAGTGCCTGTTGCACCGTGGGCAAAGTGAGCGTACCGCCGGGGCGAAGTTCGCCGGTTGCTCGGTGTTCACTCTAGGCTCCGCGCTCGTATCTTTTTTAGAGTCGACACCGCCGAGCAGTTGTAACTCGTCGCTAGAGCAACTGGCCAATTGTCACTTTCCCGGAAATGAGAAATTCCACAACATCGATGGGAAGATACGTCAGCGAATTGAAGCGCTCTACTGGCTATTGTAACGGCACCGACGGCGCTCTTGGCGCTAGATAAATTCAACAGCTTGCACCGAGCGTGTCTCCGAGCGATAGTCGCGGTCAGAAAGCGACCGGTTTGGACAAGTCGCTCGCTGACCGATTTCGGCCCGGTCACCGTGTCAGTGGCTGAGTCAATCGGCGGCTCTTTGAAAGTGACGCGTCGCGCAATTTTTTACGACCTGCTATCCGGCATTTTGTTTTTTCGGGAGATGCAAGCAACATGTCCGGAGTATAGCTGCCACGGAGACCTTCGCAGAAAGACTGATTGATGAACGCTATTAAAGTGTACCCAACACGCACCAACCCAATATTAAAAAAAAAAAAAAAAAAAAAAAAAAAAAAAATACACCCGAAAAGGATTTGAGATGCAGCAGATCTCTCTCAATCTTGGCTCAGATCTCTCTTAATTTTGGCTTGACAAATACGGTGCAGTGATTGGTTATGCTTTAATTTTACGGTGTCAAAAAATTCCAGCCAAATTTTTTTTCTTGTATGGCGCGAATGGTGTTGGCAGAGAATAATACGATTGTGTAGCTTTGGCAGCACGAAAATGGGAAAATAGCGAAACGCGTGCCTATTCTGTGGCGGGAAGGGAGGGATCGACGACGGCTCCCGGGTGCTTCGAAAACCGACTCGCCGATCGCGCGCTCGGACATTTCATGCACATATTACATAGGCTTGTATGCTTTGGCCACACGTAAGTGATCGTACGGATTCTTCTTCTCTCCAAGGAGGGTTGAAAAATCGGCGCGGTTTGAACTGAACAAATACTCGAAGCAAAAACTGCACAAGGTTCATACTCACTCTTCGAGTTCCAGGCGAAATTTGAACGACTGAGTTTGGACTACTACTTTTAGCGTACAGGTGCTACTAAATAAACTGCTCCAACATAAGAAAAAGGAAACTTTATTCATCTATTTTGTTGGTAACGTCGGCAAACACGCGTGCAGTCAGCTGCCCTATTTCCAATTACGTGTGTGCCCTTGTAGTTGACTTCTGTGATTTTGTATGCGTAGAAAGTTTTAGGGGATTCATTCCGTATATCTGGAATGTTTCCTTTATAAATGTATTGAATGACTCTTCTTTCGCCTCATACTGTCTTCCTTCGAAAGATGTGCCTCGCTGTAGGAAAAAAAAAAAAAAAAAGAGTACATAAGAAATAGTTCTTACGACAAAACTATACGCACTCACAGTTATGCGCTCGTAGCATTGGGGTTTGGAAGCGTTTGTTGCGCATCGCAAATCTTAAAATCAATGTTTTAAGCGATTTGTCACGTAACCTTCTAAAAGGCACTTCGAGTTCCAGACTTTTTTTTTTTCTTATCTACACCATGACAGATAATGGGCAGCTTGCGCTGTTCTTTATTCACAACAAATCATTCTGTCTTCCCCTGCACGTCGAAGGTTGAGCGATAACATTTTTATTCGGGAGTTTCGGAATAGCGAACCGAATTTTAGTTCACGTTATGGACGCTACGGAGGGCGGGCGTTAGCAAAGCTCGAGTTTCAGAACAGCGCGCCTTTGCACCGCAACTCAAAAGGCAAGCATATCGCGTTTGCTGAACCCCCAAGATGTATTCACAGCTTGTACTGTACACTGCTCCCCAAACTTAACGTCGCCATGAAAGGATTCGTTTCTGGAACTTTTCGCGCTATTCCCGGGTTTACCGCTCAACCTATCGTGGGAAGTGCTGACTCCTCGATCACACGTTTGCCTGAGGGGATGGTTTTATTTGCTACAGTGACTAATTTAGCACTGAGTAGCCGGCGATAAATTAACATTTGGGTAATCGATTGGCGGCATAGCACTGCACATACAAAAACGAAAGCTGAAAAAAAGAAGCCTTCCCCGTTGTTTTGAGAAATATTACCGGAGTGTACATATATTTGCTCGGTCTGAAAACCAAACAAATCGAAGTTATAGAAGTGCTAGGGTGCAGGCAGACTAGCTAGGGGACAGTGAACGACTGTGTTTGAGGCATTGCCCCAACCACACACAGTTGCGTGTATGTTTATCTTCGTGCTCTTCTTCAGTGTCAAGCTTTAATTACGTCGTAGTATGACGGCGGTATCGTCAGGGCTTTCCAGATTGGTAAGTACGACGAATTATTTTAAATATACTAGATTCAGTTACACTAAATTATTTTTTTCGAATTTGGGGTGGTAACGAAAGAAACAGGGGCGGCGGATAATGTTGTTCGCAAAACCGTGTTTGATATCTGCATATCACTAGACCAAACGCTTCAAAACGCATGTGAAACAAATATATATTCGGATCCGGCACAGAAATCGTCACTTTGTTCGTGCCCAGCTTTACGACCTCCTACAAAATTCTGTCCAAGTAAAAAAAAATATATTTGTTCTAGTTATGTTTGCTTACCTTCCACATCCTCAATGACAGGCGGTTCACCATCGATTTCTGTAATTGAAGAGTAATAATAAAATACGTTGAAGATGGAAACCTTGTTGAATAAACATGAGCCCATATACATGGACACCAGGTACGTAGCCAGGGCGGGGGGGGGGGGGGGGGGGGTAGGGGGGGGGGGGGAGCGGAGGGGGCGGCGGCGGCATGGGGCCCGGCCGAAATCTTTCATTTTGCCGGGGCCTTCTCTCCCCCCTCCTCCTGATACAGCATTTTCTCACGGGCAACACCCCCCCCCCCCCCCCCCCCAATCAAAATCCTGGCTACGTGCGTGATGTGTACACAATGATCGATGCCATGAACTTTCAGCTGCGATTGGCAAACGCGCCACCAAGCCATGTAAAAAAAAAAGTGATTTTCGTTTGTTTTATTATTTGCTTACCTTCAACATCATCAATGAAAGGTGGTTCACTGTCGGTTTCTGTAATTGAAGGGTATTAATAAAATACACTGAAGATGGAAATTTCAGCCCATGTGCATGTGTACACAATGATATATGCCAGGAACTTTCAGCTCCGATTGCCAAAAAGGGCCACGATGCCTTGTCAGAACAACGCGATGCCTCAAACACAGCCCGTTCTGTTTATGTTTATCCTCGTATTCTTCTTCAGTGTCAAGCTTTAATTACGTCGTAGCATGACGGCGGTATCGTCAGGGCTTTCCAGATTGGTGGGTACGACGAATTATTTTAAATATACTAGGTTCAGTTACACTAAATTATATTTGCGAATTTGGGGTTGTAACGAAAGAAACAGGTGCGGCGGATAATGTTGTTCGTAAAGCCGTGGTGATATTGCCGCGCGCAGACTTGCAGAAGGTTCTCGTTTATTCTTGCTGCGAACATAACTTCTATCGTTTATCCCTGCTTTTGTTGTTCTAGAAAGCGCGTGTTCATTCTCGCCCCAAGCGCGTTACGCTCGAACCTTCCCCGCCGAATCTTCGAGATAGTGACTCACTCTAGATAAGAGGCCGCCCGCGACCTTGTCGAGTCAGTTTCGCCTCAGCGTTCGATCCTGCTGCTTCACCGCCTTCGACGCCTGCGACGCTCTGCTGTTATCTTTCGTTTACCTTTTGTTTTTGGGCACAAGTTCGCCCCATTAAAAGTTCAGTTTACTCAGTTAATCACCGCCTCATCACGTGTCATTCGTGACATTTTGGTGGAGGTGCGGGGTACCCCATGCCTGTGCAGCGTTCCCCTCCAAGAGCCCGCAGTGCAAGTCCGGTTCCAAGCCCAGTGAAAAGACCACTCCCCGCGGAACCCGAAACTCGGACCAGCCAGCGCATCAAGGGAGAGGATCCTTAGTACGGTTTGCTACTGGACAAGCCCAAGCCGAAGAAGACGACGATGGCCAACCAGGCGCAGGCCCCGGCCGCTCCTGCCGTCGTATACCTGCCCGTCGCACCCAAAACTCCGACGCCGTTCCTCGGAGACGGACGCGAGGACATCGAGGACTGGCTGCAACACTATGAACGGGTGGCCAGCCATAACGGGTGGTCAGCCGAGCACTGCTTGCAGAACCTTTACTTTTCGATGGAAGGAACTGCGAGGCACTGGTTGGAAAACCACGAGGCTTCTTTGACGTCGTGGGAGGTGTGCAAGCAAGAATTAAAGAAGACGTTTGCCTGCCAACATCGACGTGAGAGGGCCGAAGATCTCCTGCGAACAAGAACCCAAGACCTACATGAGAGCGTCACCAGCTTTGTTGAGGATGTTCTCCGCCTGAGCGCCCGCGCCGATCCTCAGGCTACCGAGGAGAAGAAGCTGCACCACTTGATGAGGGGTGTGAAAAGTGAGATATTCGGTGGCCTCATTCGCAATCCCCTGACAACCGTCGACGGGTTCGTCACGGAGGCGACGAATATGGAACGGGCCCTACAAGCACGCGCCAGACACTACCAGGGACACCCCGGCGTAACCACTCCGGCGACATCCGGATCCGACCTTGGCACCACCCTCCCCGGCTTCCGTGAAATTATCCGTGAAGTCTTCCAGGAGGAATTCAAGAAGCTCCTGCCCGCAGCAGTACGCCCGTCCTCACTATCCATCGCCGAGGTTGTGCGGGAAGAAGTCCAGAGAACCTTCCAGCCAGAGGCTCCCGTCGTCGTGGCAGTCCCCGAGGAGCCCACGTTGACTTACGCCGCAGTGGCTCGACGGCCACCGCCTCCTCCCAACACCTCCTAGACTATTTCAAGGCCCCCGCAACGTTCCCTTTCCACAACACGACGTCATCACTGTGAGATCGGTCCAAATCCGAGAACAACGGGCTTGGCTTGGAACGACTTACGGCTTTTGTATAATGTGTGGCCCGGCGCAAATAGTTAGAAAACGTTTCAAAAAGCTATTCTTATAAAACGTGAATAATTGAACTAGTAACAACAAAAAATTCTTTTCGACGCTTTTAAGTACGAAATATTTTACATGCCTACATTTTTGCTACGTAAGAAACTTAATTCCGTTGATGTGTGGAGCGCAGTATCGTGGAAGGCACGAATTTTGGTGGCGCGTACTGCCACATCTGGCAACCATAAACAGTAGTAACGGCGCATTTGTTTCTGGCCGCTGGCGTTGATGTGCTGCTTTCTGTTTTGTTCTTGTTTGTTCTCGGGTTACGCGACATGCCTGGCTGCTGTTGTGCGCCGAACTGTAACTCAAACTATGTGAGTGGGCCGAAAGTGCGGGTTTACCGCTTTCCTTCTGATGCGGAACGAAGAACGGCTTGGACAAAAGCAATACCTCGCGAAGACTTCGCGCCAACGAAGTACAGCGTGGTGAGTAATTCCTCTTCCGCTGTTTAATTTTCGTGGTTGTTGCGTGTTCCCTTGCTGTTCGGGGTATTGCAATGATTCTTGACCTTACCAGCTAGGATGTCTTCGTTTTCTTCCTTGACGCGGGGAATAGTTTTCAAGCTCTCGCGTATAGTTCCGAACGGATTACGAGGACTTACAGAAAGTAGTTTTGTGTCTATACAAGTGCGCATTAGAATTATTGCGACGTGTAACTTACCGCTTCCCATTTTATTGTCTTGGTATTGTGCGCGAATCGCCTGTCCTATATTGAGATTTTTGCACTTCCTACAGGTCTGTGAAAAGCACTTTTCTCCGGGTGACTTCGCCACTACTACAACGTACACGGACGAAAAAGCTGGACGAGTGCTTGAAGTTCCTCTTCAATTACGGCGGCTGAAGCCCTGCGCTACTCCTAGCATCTTCCCCAACTGCCCTGCATACCTGTCCCGCAACACACCTGCTGCCCGCGAAGGTCCTGAAGAAAAGCGCGCTCGGCTTGAAGCGGAGGCCCTGCAGCAAGCACTGGCGCGCTCCACCGAAGCTTATGAAGACGAACAGAGAAATAATTCCGTTAGCAGCTTTGACGAACTCGTGGCTGCTCTCAAGGAATTCCAGGTGGCCGATTTCTGGACAAAGCTGGTCACTGACAAGCAAGTGCTTTTTTTGAACTTTGCTCCTCGAGATGCACCAGTTGTGCGCTATTCAGTGACGGTCTCTGCAGATCTTTCATTGAAAGCGTTTTTTGGGGACCTGCAGCTCGACAAGGTTGGTCTTCTCATTTTTCCAATGTGTGTGTCCGACATTAGGGAGCTAGAGAAAGCTTTAGAGGTTGTGCATGGTTTTGCCAAGAACTCCTCTAACGATCAGCAGCGACTAGAAATTGTCTTAAAGAAGACAGTGGCAATCCTAGAGGAGCTGTCATCAGAAAATTTCCCTCATGAGTGGCAAATGGAAATTGTGAACTTCTTAATGCAGCAGGTACACATGCTTCTAAGCAAGTCTCCGAATTACCCTGCAGACCTGCTTGTGTTTTCAAGCCTCGTGTTTACAATATCCCCACACGCTTATAGGTTCATCCGGAGCACGTCAAAGCTCAAACTGCCCCATCCTGACACTATTAGGCGTGTTTGTGCGTCTTACGTTGTCAACCCTTGTACAGAGCAACAAAGTACCTTATTTCTCTCATATGCAAAAAGACTTGTAGCTGCAATGAACGAGCATGAGAAGACTGTAACGCTCGTCATGGACGAGATTCACCTTCAGCCATACCTCGACTATAAGGGTGGAACCGTAGTGGGAATGGCCGCAAACAGTACAATTGCTGCAAAGACAGCATATGTGTTCATGATCCAAAGCCTTTTGTCAGCGAGCAAAGATGTTGTGCATATTCTGCCAGTAGCACAGATAGATGCAAAACAGTTGCATGAATTTCTTCGTCAGCTGATAAATGAGCTCGAGAAAACTGGACTTCGAATTATTGCAGTAGTTTCAGACAATAACTCCATCAATGGCAAAGCTATGTCATTTTTTTCCCAACCTCCGAAGGTTAACACTGTGTACCAACATCCTTCGGACCAATCAAGGTCCCTGTTTTTTATTTTGGATACTGTTCACGTGCTCAAGTGTGTACGGAATAACTGGCTCAACCAGCGAAACAGCAGCAAGTGCATGTTTTTTCCCGATATTAATGCTGCTGGTGATCAACCACATGTGCTGACAGCTTCGTTTAATGCCTTGGTAGAGCTTCACGAGAGAGAGAGAAATGAGCTAGTGCGACTTGCGCCAACTTTATGCTTGAAAGCACTCAAACCTTCGAGTTTGGAGCGACAGAATGTCAAGCTTGTCCTGAAGATCTTTAACATTCTTACTGTTGCAGCACTTAGAAGCACCAAGGCTGCAACACTGCAGCATGCCAAAGGCACAGCTGAATTTATTAACATTATCGTTATGTGGTGGTGCATAGTAAATGTGAAAATGCCAAACAAGGGTCGGCGTCTTCGGGACAAGCTTCAGGAACCCATAACGGTAATGTCTTGCCCCCAAATTGATTTCCTGAACAAAGTAGTCAAGTGGCTAGACTACTGGAAAAGCCTGAAGCATGATGCAGGCCACCTCACGAATGAGACACACAATGCACTTCGTCACACATCGCTTGCTTTAGTTCAGGTGTCGCGTTACTGCATTGAAGAACTCGGCTTCAAGTATGTCCTTCTTGGTAAATTTCAGTCTGACTGCCTTGAAGATAGGTTTGGACGGTACCGACAATTGAGCGGCGCACAGTACCACATCTCGATCCGCCAGATATACGAGTCGGAACACAAACTCAGATTGCAGAAGGTTCTTGAGCTTCCCGAGTTCGACGACATCTCGCTATGTGCCCGCACTGATGCGGTGAATGCTGCCGTGAACCAGTTTGATGTTGAAGTGACAGCAGTTGACGTAGAAAAAAAAGAACACATGCTCCCAGCTATTACATACGTGGCTGGGTACTGTGCGCATGCTGCGCTGAAAAAGCTGATGTGCCCATTCTGTAAAGAGAACCTTGTGGTTGACAACCGCTCTCTTGAAATTGAGGCAGAAGAGCTCATTGCTGGTGTAACAAGAGGTGAACTAAAGTTCCCGCAGGCCGTGGTGGTAAATGCCGTGCTGGCAATGAATATTGTGCTGGAAAAACTGAGCAGCGAAAGGTACGCGTTAAAATTTTATTCTTGTGAAAAGCAAAAAGATTTGCTTGTGTCCCTGACAACACCCCTTGTTGAGTATAACGAAGATCTGGACGTCTGTGAAAACGGCCATTTACCTCACGTGGTGATGGGTTATGTACTAAGTGCGGCTGCCAACACTTTGTTGAATAACTTGTGCAAACGAGAAAACAACATGCTTGCTGAAGCCAAAGCTGCAAAACGGAAACTGAAGACGCTTCAGGCATAAGCGCATAACGTCTGCTATCATTTCGACTGCTGCCTGGAAATTATTGTCACATAAGTGTTTTTTTCGTGTGTGTGTGCTCCGACTTATTTCTGTTTCTTGTTCTTCAATTTGTGCAAACAATGTTTTTGGGGACATTGCTGTATGTTGTTTAGAACTTCGAGGATTTCCTTATTGCTTTGTTCTGTTGGAAATGTTGATGTAATAATATTTTTGTTTGAAACTTCGGTTATGAATGTGCTATCAGTTCATTTGTGGAAGCTATTCCCGAGAAATTGTATTTTTTCCACAAACCCAAATTCTTCCTGCTTATTCCTGCAAAATAAAGAGTGAAATTCTGTACCCCCGAAAAACAGTTGTGATGTTTTAATAATGGCTGTGAAAATCGGGGCGCCAGGACTCTTGCTTTTAATTGTGTTATTTAATATGTTCGCAAATCGTGCGCGAGTCCTGGACTCCTTAAATGTTCGTAGATATAGGCGACATGGAAGTGAGAATTCGAAGAATAAATACAAAACACGACTTGAAACGTCCATCGAGCGCCACTCTGTTTCGTGTGCGTTTCTTCTACGTCCTTGTTTTGCGCTTTTAACCTTTTAAATAATCATGAACCAACTAGCTCGAACCAAAGTATTAATTCCTACGAGCTTTTCTGAAGTAAAACGTATTGTCAGTGTTCCATTCTCGAAAATTCAGCGCCGAGAACGAAGAGACTCGCATTACGAAGCCCGACCGAGTGGGTGAAGCCAGCTTCCAGGCCGATCTCACTTCGATGACGTCACGGGAGCCTGCGGAGGCCTTGAAATAGTCTAGGAGGTGTTGCTCCTCCTCGCGCCTTTGTCGCGACGCCCCGACGTCAGTCTCCTGCGCCGCAACACGACAGACGCCACGACGACCCGGTGCAGTACGCTCGCCCGGAGCCTCGCGCACCCCTGAAAACCGACGTGTGGCGAACGCCCGACCGACGCCCTCTGTGCTTCCATTGCGGGGAAGCAGACCACACCTACCGCCGATGCCCATACCGACGACTTGGGCTTCGCCGGTTCCACCCGAACGACCCGCGCCCCCCTTATGGTGAACGACCTCGGGAGATCGACGAGTACCTGCGACGACCTCAGTCCCCCGAGCCTGTGTCCCGCCGAGAGTTCCGATCGCCGTCGCCACGACATCCAGCTTCGCCGATGCACCGACCCCGACGTGAAAGCCTGTCACCCTTCGCTCCTCGCCGGGGAAACTAGGCGCGGCAACCCCCGGAGGTGGAGTTGCCGAAGACGACCGACGCCAGGATCCTCCACGAACGTCGGAGGGCCCCCACTCGAACGCTACCAAAGATCGAAACGACGCCCCTGCAACGGTGTCCAATAACCTAAACGTCGTCATCGACGGCCACGACGCATCAGCGCTCGTGGACACCGGAGCAGACTTCTCAGTCTTGAGTGGGAGGCTCTCCCGCCGCCTTCGAAAAGTCACGACGCCGTGGGATGGACCTCAGATAGGAACCGCTTGAGGGCACCTCATCACACCGGTCGGGAGATGCACTGCTCCCGTCGAGATCTACGGTGAGACGTGCCCTGTCAAGTTCGTCGTTCTGCAAAACTGTTCGAGGGACGTTATCCTCGGAATGAACTTTCTCTGCGAGTATGGCGCCGTCATCGACCTCGGAACAAACCGGCTGACGCTCCGAAAACCTGCTCCACCACAGGAGAACCCCAAAGTGACGTCATTCGCGGTACGAGTCCTCGCAAACCACGTGAACCTACCGCCGCGGTCAAGTGTTTTCGTACCCGTCGAGGTCGATGAGACTTTCTGCGGCGACGTTTTGCTCGAAGGAAGCCTCCAGTTGCTTCTAGGAAGATGGATCGGCATCGCAAGAGGCGTCACGGAGCTCCAAGGCGGACGCACTGTCGCACTCGTAACGAACTTCCGACAGGAGGCCCAGCACCTTACGAGAGGCACCGCCGTGGGTCACGCCGAGGAACTCCCGGACGCAGCCGCAATCGCCGGAATATCAGAAGACCTCTCTTCGTGGCCACCTAAGACAACGCCACCTTCGCAGTTTGACATCGACCCAACCCTGCCTACCCCACAACGACGACAACTCAGTGACTTTCTCTCCGAGTTCAAGGAGTGCTTCTCCACGTCGTCAAAGGTGCGCCAAACGACTGTTGCGAAACATCGAATTGTCACTGAAGACAACGCGCTTCCTGTTCATCGGTCGCCGTACCGTGTTTCCGTGAAAGAGAGAGAAGTCATCCAGAAGCAGGTCCAAGAAATACTCGATGACGACATTGTCCAGCCCTCAAGCAGCCCGTGGGCTTCACCGGTAGTCCCGGTGAAAAAGAAAGACGGTACTCTTCGGTTCTGCATGGACTATCGCCGACTAAACGCCGTAACGGAGAAGGACGTCTACCCGCTGCCACGCATCGACGACACTCTGGACCGGCTGCGCCATGCCCGATACTTTTCGTCGATGGACCTGAAGAGTGGGTACTGGCAGATCGAGGTCGACGAAGGGGATCGTGAGAAGACCGCCTTCGTCACGCCGGACGGACTGTACGAATTTAAAGTTATGCCGTTCGGACTATGCACAGCACCGGTGACGTTCCAGCGCGTAATGGACACCGTTCTTTCCGGCTTGAAATGACAAAGCTGCCTCGTCTACCTCGACGACGTCGTGGTATTCGCAAGCGACTTCGACGAGCACCTGAGACGTTTGCGAGCCGTGCTACAGGCTATCCAGAACGCTGGACTGACACAAAAGCCGTCAAAATGTCGGTTCGCTTACGGCGAGGTCAAATCCCTGGGCCATGTCGTGAGTGCTCAGGGTGTAAGCCCTGATCCTGCCACGACATCCGCTGTTGCTGAATTTCCGAAGCCATCAGACAAGAAAGCCGTAAGAAGATATCTCGGACTGTGCGCTTACTACAGACGTTTCGTTCGCGATTTTGCCAAGATTTCTGCACCGCTCACGCATCTAACCAAAGACGACGTGAACTTCCATTGGGGAGAGGAACAAGAACAAGCGTTCAACGAAATGAAGGAAAGGCTCCAGTCGCCCCCTATCCTCGGACACTTCGATCCATCAGCGGAAACGGAAGTTCACACGGACGCCAGCAACGCCGGGCTCGGCGCGGTACTTGTCCAAAGACAAGACGGAGCAGAGAGGGAGGTCGCTCACGCAAGCCGCGCACTGTCCAAGGCAGAGAAAAATTACTCAACGACCGACAAGGGATGTCTCGCAGTCATCTGGGCGTTAACCAAGTTCCGCCCGTACTCGTACGGGATCCCGATTCGCGTTGTCGCGGACCACCACTCTCTCTGTTGGCTCGTCAACCTCAAGGACCCGTCAGGACGCCTCGCTCGCTGGAGTCTGCGACTGCAAGAATTCGACGTGACCATTGTGCATAAGTCTGGCCGCAAGCATAACGACGCCGACTGTTGCACAGTCGAATCTCCTCCCGAAAGCACTGACGACGACGATGACGCCCGTTTTCTCGGCGCAGTGACAGATGCTGACATGGGAGCACTTCAACGAGACGACCCGGAACTTCGCGCCGTGATCGAACACCTCGAAGGTCAAGGAAATTCAGTTCCGCGAGTCTTGGCCCGAGAATTGTCAAGCTTCATTCTGCGGCGAGGCGTACTCTTCAAGAAGAACTTCGGAACGAGCAACCCTGCCTGGCTGCTGGTTGTTCCGGCCAGCCTGCGAGAAGAAATCGTTCAAGCATGCCATGACGACCCGACGGCTGGACACCTTGGCTACAGCAGGACGCTCGCCCGGATTCGTGACAAGTACTACAGTGCAGTCCACTTATAACGATATTGAGAAAACCGCAAAATCCAATCGTTATAGCCGATTATCGTTATATCTGGACCGACAAAAAAAAAACACAAAGAGAAGTTACTTACGGGCGATGAGTGAATCAGGTCGTACAACGCGAGCCGAGGCAAAGAAAACCGAAGGCTTTATTAAAAGGTACGAAAATGACTATAAAATAATTTAAGCATGCTTAAAAAAGTCGGAAATTTGCGCTTGCTTGAGCTGAAGTTTGACAATTGCCGTGTGCATTGCTTCCAGTTGTTGCGCGTACGCTGGCGGCAGTCCTTTTGCGTGCACAAAACCGACCAGCGACTGGATGGAGAGCAGGGCATTTTGTGAAGACATTGGAGGCGGGGTGTTCTCGTCGCCGCCGTCGTCGTCACTACTTTCGCAGTCGCTCGATGTGATTTTTCGTCGCGATTGCTGTTCCTCGGCAATGGCCTCATCAGTAGACTCCTCGCATGAAGCGGCAGCGTTGTCCGCGTTCAAAAAGTCTCCCAAGAGAGCTCCGCCGATGTTCTCCTCGGAAGCTGCTATGTGGTCCCAAAGTTCACCCACATCGGCAGGTTCGATGAGCAAGTCATTTGTCTCTTCCGAGACCGTGGCGTTGTGGCGCACGAAGCCTGCCTTTTTAAAACAGTTCTTGAGTGTAACCTGCTTCACCTCATACCACGCACCATGCACGAACCGCACCGCTTCTAACAAGCTCACCTTCAGGTCAGGAGGTCCGCCGGCGTATTGAGACAATCCTGAGCAGTCTAGTTTCATGATGAGCCATTCCAGCATGCGACGTCTGTAGAGGGCCTTGAAATTGGCGATTACGCCGGCATCCATGGGCTGCAGACCTGCCGTGGTGTTCGGAGGCAGAAACATTACCTCAACGGACGTTAGCTTCGGGCTGACGTTGTGTGCGCTGCAGTTGTCGAGGAGCAGCACCACTTTCCTCTTCTGCTTCTCCATAGCGCCGTCAAACTCGAGGAGCCATTCCTCAAAGAGATCTCGCGTCATCCACGCTTTCTTGTTATTTCGATAGCGGACTGGAATGCATTGATTCCTAAAGCAGTGAGGCCTTTTCGATTTCCCGATCACAAAGGGCTTGAGACGCTCGGTACCGTCCATGTTTGCGCACACAAACACCGTCACCCGGACCTTGCTATGTTTGCCACCAACGCACGGGTCACCTTTCAGCGCGTGCGTCTTTGTAGGCAGCATCTCATAAAAGAGTGCTGTTTCATCGCCGTTGAAAATGTCACTTTCTTGGAAGCGCTCCAACAGCTCGGGTAATTTCGTCGCCAGCCATTCGTCTTTCGCATTTACGTCCAGCGAGGCAGCCTCCCCGACGACGTTTTTATAAACGATGCCGTGGCGATCCTTGAACCGCTGAATCCATCCTCCGCCGGGTTCGAAGTTTTCCCGTCCCAGAAGGGAAGCAAATTTCTTCGCCTTTGCGGCAAGAATAGGTCCACTTATGGGCACGTTCCGGTTGCGAGTGGTCAAGAACCACTGGTACAGGGAGTCTTCAACGTCGCCGTACAAAGGATCCCTAACCCGCTTTCGCTGGTCGTCGTGACCGCTGGTGCCAGCCTTCTTCAAGACATCTCCAGCCTTGATGATTGTAGAAATCGTTGATTGAGACAGCTCGTATCTTTTTGCGAGGCTACCAACCTTGAATCCTTGTCGGAAATCCCGGTGAATTCGCTGCTTCACCTCCAGAGATATCGCTTTGCGCTTAGTCGGCGCCATTTTTACCTCACGAACGTACGAACGTGCGGAAACGGGGGAAAACTAGGAAGCGTTGCGCGGCGGCGGCCAAGCAAGCTCTTTCTCTCCTCCCTTCAGCGATTGCGATGACGATAGCACTTAGTTCCGAAGGATGAGGCTGAACTTTTTAAATCGGGCGGCGCCTCGCGTCACCTAGCGGATCTTTCCACGCCGACCGGTTTTTGATATTTTTACTAGTTTTCATGTCGTTCGCTTCAAGTATTTTAATTTTTCTCAAATTTCCAGGCAAATTTTTCGTGATAAGCACCTTCCGGGCGGCCAGAATTCTATCGTTGTATCCGATATGTCGCCGATAATTCTATCGTTATATATGGTTTATTTTTACATAGGGGCGATGGGAGAATTGACAAATCTAAAAAATTTGATCGCTATAAGCGATATATCGTTATATCTGGTATCGTTATAAGTGGATTACACTGTATTGGCCGAGGCTCCCGAGAACCGTCCATCTTTACACATGGTCGTGCCATGAGTGCCAACGACGTAAGAAGCCTCCGACATAGCCAGCAGGACTCCTGCATCCGATCTCTGCCCCGACTACGCCCTTCCAGCAGGTCGGAATGGATTTGCTTGGGCCGTTTCCAACATCGACGCAAGGAAACCGGTGGATTATTGTCGCGACTGATTACCTTACACGATACGCCGAGACGAAAGCCCTTCCATCGGGAACAGCGGTGGAAGTCGCCAAGTTTTTCGTCGAGTCCATTCTCCTTCGACACGGCGCACCTGAAGTGCTGATCACAGATCGAGGTTCATCTTTCCTGGCACAGCTGACTCAAGAGGCACTTCGGCTCAGTCACACCAGCCATCGGCGAACCACCGCTTATCACCCGCAGACCAACGGGCTAACAGAGCGGCTGAACAAGACCATCGCCGACATGGTCTCCATGTACGTCGACGTGGAGCACAAGACGTGGGACGAGGTGTTGCCGTACGTTACATTTGCGTACAACACAGCGGTACAAGAAACCACAGGAATGACGCCGTTCCAGCTGGTACACGGCCGGACGGTTACCACGATGCTGGACGCCATGCTGCCGCACGTGCCAACCGATGATGGCAACGACGAAGCTCAACTGATCTCTCAACGCGCGGAGGAAGCTCGTCAACTGGCAAGAATCAAGATTCAAGAGCAACAGCGAGTCGACGCACGCCGGTATAACCTTCGTCGCCGGGACGTCCATTTTCAACCCGGAGACCTGGTGTGGGTGTGGACACCGATCCGCCGCCGTGGTCTCAGCGAGAAACTACTGAAGCGCTACTTTGGACCCTACAAAGTGCTTCGTCTACTCGGGGATCTGAACTACGAGGTGATGGCCGACTGAGCACGGACTTCATCATGCCGCCCTCCAAGACCAGAAGTCGTCCACGTCGTGCGCATGAAGCCGTACTACGGTCGATAGGACTGTGGACCTTATGTGTTCCAAATGACTCTTTAGTTTACCGTTATTTCTGTTCGCTTTGTTTTCGGTTTGTACTGCATCGGGACGCCGCGCGCAGGACTTGCAGAAGGTTCTCGTTTATTCTTGCTGCGAACGTAACTTCTATCGTTTATCCCTGCTTTTGTTGTTCTAGAAAGTGCGTGTTCATTCTCGCCCCAGGCGCGCTACGCTCGAACCTTCCCCGCCGAATCTTCGAGATAGTGACTCACTCTAGATAAGAGGCCGCCCGTGACCTTGTCGAGTCAGTTTCGCCTCAGCGTTCGATCCTGCTGCTTCACCGCCTTCGACGCCCGCGACGCTCTGCTGTTATCTTTCGTTTTCCTTTTGTTTTTGGGCACAAGTTCGGCCCATTAAAAGTTCAGTTTACTCAGTTATTCACCGCCTCATCACTTGTCATTCGTGACAATATCTGCATATCACTAGACCAAACGCTTCAAAACGCATGTGAAACAAACATATATACGGATCCGGCACAAACATCGTCACTTTGTTCGTGCCCAGCTTTACGACCTCCTATAAAATTCTGTCCAAGTAAAAAAAAAATATTTGTTCGTTATGTTTGCTTACCTTCCACATCCTCAATGACAGGCGGTTCACCATCGATTTCTGTAATTGAAGAGTAATAATAAAATACGTTGAAGATGGAAACCTTGTTGAATAAACATGAGCCCATACACATGGGCATCAGGCACGTAGCCAGGGGGGGGGGGGGGGAAGGGGAGGGTAGGGTAGGGTAGGGTAGGGTAGGGGAGGGGAGGGGAGGGGAGGGGAGGGGGGGTGGCGGCGGTAGTGGCATAAGGCCCGGCCGAAATCTTTCATTTTGCCGGGGCCTTCTCTCCCCCCTCCTCATCATACAGCAGTTCCTCACGGGCAACACCCCCCCCCCCCCCCCCCCCCCCGATCAAAATCCTGGCTACGTGCGTGATGTGTACACAATGATCGATGCCATGAACTTTCAGCTGCGATTGATAAAAGCGCCACCAAGCCATGTCAAAAAAAAAAAAAAATAGTGCTTTTCGTTTGTTTTATTGTTTGCTTACCTTCCTCATCATCAATGAAAGGTGGCTCACTGTCGGTTTCTGTAATTGAAGGGTATTAATAAAATACATTGAAGATGGATATTTCATCCCATGTGCATGTGTACACTATGATATGTGCCAGGAACTTTCAGCTCCGATTGCCAAAAGGGCCACGATGCCTTGTCATAACAACACGATGCCTCAAACACAGCCCGTTCGGTTTATGTTTATCCTCGTATTCTTCTTCAGTGTCAAGCTTTAATTACGTCGTAGCATGACGGCGGTATCGTCAGGGCTTTCCAGATTGGTAGGTACAACGAATTATTTTAAATATACTAGATTCAGTTACACTAATTTATTTTTGCGAATTTGGGGTTGTAACGAAAGAAACAGGTGCGGCGGATAATGTTGTTCGCAAAACCGTGTTGATATCTGCATATCACTAAACCAAACGCTTCAAAACGCATGTCAAACAAATATATATACAGATCCGGCACAAGAATCGTCACTTGTACGTGCCCAGCTTTACAGCTTCCTATAAAAATCTGCTCAATGCAAAAAAAAAAAAAAAAAGAAAAGAAAACAAACGATTTTCGTTTGTCTTTATATTTGCTTACCTTTGCCATCCTCAATGACAGGCGGTTCTATATTGGTTGCTGTAATTGAAGAGTAATAATAAAATACACTGAAGGATGGAAATTTAAGTTAATGATTTATGCCACGAACTTTCAGCTGCGATTAACAAAACCGCCACGATGCCTTGTCAGAACATTCATTGAACGTTCTTGCGTATGATGTGGTGGCACGCAGTCTTGATGCGACGGAAGCCCGACATTAAAGTCAGTAATAGGTAATATTGATGACGTAACATTCGTGTTTTTTTTTCCGCAGGCCGGTAGTATTTATTGACTAAAAGAAGAGGGGCTGCGATGTAATATCGTTCGTAGTAATGGTTCGTTATATCTGTTTCGTGGTTTTACGGCGCTGCACTGCGCATATAGCTCTGTCCTCCGCTTGCACAGTGTCAACACCATCCAGATAGAAAGCCGCGGTGCTGAACTCTCTACGTCACCTACCAAAGGCCAGCGTGGGGTAGATATCAGACACGAGGTTTATGTCAGCGTTCCGCTGGAACTTGCGATTTGTCGGTGAGAACGCGCGTCCCGGCTGAACGCTGGCAGAAGCTCTCGCGTCCAAAATATGACCCGCACTGGCCTTCGGCAGTTGACGTAAGAAATCAGCACTTCGGCCTCGCTATTTCTAGGGGACGTTCACAGTATGCAAAGTATTTCCTCCGAAGGGTCAAACACTTGTTATCCATCTTTTTGCCGTCGGCAGAAGTAATGCCAGGGGTGGAACGGCTGCGCCATTTGCGCCATTTTGCGCCAGACGCATGTGTCTGCGCCATCCTGCGCCATGTTGCAGAAACTGCGCCACAGCCAATACCTCGCGCCATTATACGCCAAATCGCAAAACGTGCGCCAAAAAACTCTTTATTTCGTCTTAGTTTCGGTTTCTATCGACTTGATTGGCAACAATGAGGGCGATTAGCCTGGTCGGCCTTGTAATCCTTTGTTGTGTTTATTCCCCCTGTCTATCCCGAGTCGGAAGCGCGCGAAAAAAACTCGGATTCTAAGCGCTACACCACCTGCGACTGGATTGTTATTCTTCAACCATAAGCGGTAGGGCAAGGCGGCCGAGGTGAGGTCGAGTCGTTAAGCATCAGATTGCATGAGGCTCTGCGGCCCGGGATCCGGACGTCATCCAGTCGAAAGCAAATGAGCAAAAGATTCCTTTTAGTACTTCATCCTTAGGAGTTTGAACCGCATTCTCGCAAGATAAATCGCGATTTGATAGGACTGAAACGCGGTCCGATCCGAAACCTTGCCGGCCAGCAGCTCTTACCTTGCCGGCCAGCAGCTCTACTTATCTGCTCGGCGTACTTTAACCTTGCTCCTGCTTATCGCTTCAAGTACGATAACTTCGTTAATCGTAGCCTGCTGCTTCGATACCGAGTTGCACAATAGGATAAACTCGAAATTTGTTGCCCTGCTCCTCCGTGCAACTGCATGTCCGTTGTTTACGCATGTCACGTGGTTCGCACATGTAATTACTATGTCAATCACGTGTGGGTTGTGCGATAAGCAGTGCTGGTTTGCATCTTGAGCATCTGAAAGCCACTCAGAAAATATCAAGGACGCTATCTTCAGAAACATAGAGTACTTGCTTTTTGATTCTGATTAAGGCTCACAAAGTTTCAAGTTTTCGCATCTATTACACTGTTATCCCATCTACCTGGATCCCTAACCACTGATGTTCATCTCTGCTCCTAAGCACAATTGAAATTGCTCCCGTGCTTGTCTAAGACACAAGCTGAAGTGCAATGCAAACTGATCTGAGCTGCTCCAGAATGTAGTTTAAGCTGCTCCCAAACCTGCTCTAAAACGGCTGTTTCAGCTGCTCCCGTGGCTGCTCCCAAGTACAGTTCATGATGCCAATACAAAAAAAAAAAAAAAGAAAAAAAGAAAAAGAAAACGTTTATTTTAATTTTATTATAAATAACGTGTCATTCCTAGAATCCTCCTTTACCTCGTCTTTGAACCGAGCAAACGTCCAAAAGTATTTTTCAACGCGTGAAACCTTGGTTTGGCCGTGTTATGCTTACCATTCTTACGATCCTTCACGACCGTTGCAGTATCAGTAGTTTGATCTGGACAAGGATAACAAAATACAGTGAACCACGTATACAAAATTTCTCTGTTGCTCTTCAGGCAGTAAGAAAAGGTAGCTACACTCTTGTACCTCTATGTGCATTCACTCAAAGCTTGATCTGGCGCAATCGGAATTGTTGCCAACTCAAAAATAAACAGAGAAAGACACGAAATAAAACGAGAGTCTAATTTTGTTACATGGGGAGAAATCGTCGTATTAATGAAGTAAATGCAAAGGTGCAGACGGAGCTGATTAAGAACTGGCATTATAAACCCTGGAGAGGTGGGGGAATAAGGGGGACAGTCGTCCTGTTTCCGTGCACTCTCCAGGGTTAAAAACATTGTCGTGTTAGATATTTTCTTTTTTTATTATGCAACATTACTTGACTCGTTTTGGGGTCGCGAGACTAAAATAAGTAATCTGTTGACCTATGAACACAAAGTTACAGCTACACACGGGTGCATCTGTTTTTGACCTCATACCCTCGCCTTCAGCATCAGCCAAATTCAATTCCTCATTGAGAACTCCTGCAACAGAAAAAGAACGATACAGTTCAGTGTATTTCGGCAGTTGCATATCGCTTGAATTAGAATTAACCCAATTAAACTGCGGAGCAATAACAACAGGAAGGAAGTGAACCAACTGTACTACAGACCGTTTTCGTGTTACGGTTGCTATCTTGAAATATGACGTAGCTGGGTTGGGCGACAAGAACGAAAGTAGCAAGTCTGGGCGTAACTGCAATGGCCGACAAGGACAACTGTGAGCAGGTCATGCCATCGAATGATTAAGCAGAACGAGCGCTGCATTGCAGTTTGGCAGGGCGCTCGGATGCTCAACATCGGGTCCAATGACCGCGGACCGTCTGAGAATTACAAAAATGATTTTTCTGACCAAACTTTATTGCCCGGTCGGTATGGGAAGCTTTTCCCATACCGACCGGGTGCCCGATAGAAATTAGCAATACGGAATGAGGCTGTGCTTTAGTTCCACTTTTTTTTTTTCTTGTGGGTTTCATCTTTTTTCGTTTTTTTTTTTATGCAGTGAGGAGTACATTTGATTATGAACGTTAGTCACGAAAAGTGACGCGGCGAAAAGGTTATCCAATGGGGTCGTTAACTTCCTTCCTACTAATAAGTCCTTGCCTTCCGCAATGCTTGGGCGTTTCTTGGGCATGCTGAATTGGCACATTAAGTTTCGAACGTTTATCATGTGTGTGGAATTGTCTTATGAAATAAACGTGTCTTATTAAATACAATTTTTTGTGAACGATAAGGATCTCTTGTCTTTGTCGTTTATTTCAAGGGCGACTCTGCGTTATAAATCGACACTCATTTATACGGGTTAGTCTGTCGGCCTCTACGGTATCTCTTGTCTCCAATTGCGCAACCCTAACGTGGAATATCGGTTGAAGATTTGCCGCAAACAGCTGCGTTTGAAAGCAAGTGAAAGGTTCAAAAGTGCAGCAGCATCGAACGCAAGCAGGTGAACGGTTTTCCGGTGTTTATGTGAAAGTAAAATCTGCTGGTGTTTCTCGGTGTTTAATAATTAAAAAAAAACAAAAAAAAAACACGAACTTTGTATATCAGCGATCTGTATTGCACGCACGTTAAAACATTGATTATTATTGGTGACCAAATTTGCCGATGAATACAAAAACAAGCTCATGAAAAACTAAGGGTTCAGCTTTAATTTATAGCTTGCATACAATCTAATAACGCTTCACAGTTACCGTAATGCGACATTGCTTGCCGACGACAAACAACGAGTAAGAATACGTGTTAAAGTACGAGTACTCTTTGACGTAGCCATGCGGAGTTTTTTTTATTTTCTTTTTATCCACTACCGCCCGCTTCTTTCTGTCGCAACATTTAACCGATAACGAAAGCCAGTGTAGTTTTGATCACTGTCGTCCAGCTCTGACCTGAATAAAAACAAAGGCTTTGTGACAATTTGTGGTGACTGACCTAACTCTTATGCCACTGTCCTCCAGGTTCAGACGTGCGTCTGATTCAGAACGTACAGGGTGCTTGATCCAAGGTAAGATCATGCGCCAGAAGAATGTCCAAGAGAGGAGAGTTTCGACAAAGAATAGTCTTCAAACACACATAACCAGATTTTTTTTTAATTCTTTGTTTGTTTTAACCAATTTTTGTGTTTTAGACATTGGCTTATGCTTATCGATGTTATTCAGTTAATCCGGAAAGTCTACGGCCTTAAAATAAGGAATGCAAACGTACCGTCGTGGAAAAAAACACACACACAAAAAAAACATGTTTTTAGTCAGCATAACCTTCACTAAGTTTGCTGCACAATATCCACCCTTTTGTATACTTTGACATCCGTTGCTAATTTTTATGAGAAATTCTTATGTTGACCGACCATCCACGGTGACATTACCGCGTTGTGTAGATGGCAGAAGTATAGAAACAACATGCAATATTTGGTAACACCTTACCTTGGAGCGCTAATGCGCATACGAAAAGGATTGCAGTCGCTCTCATCATCAGCTGCTGTGTGTACTGGCCGCCAATTGTTCTGCTACGGAGCTTATAAAGCTCACAAACGACATTGTAGCGCTCGTATTTCCTCTTACCCTTTGTTACACTATGTGGACAATGTGAATAATGTTTTTTATTGGTTATTTTTGTTTCACGGCAGGCACGTAGCCAGGATTTTGTTTCGCGGGGGGCCCGCCCATGACAAAATGCTGTACGAGGGGGAGGGGGGAGAGGAGGTCCCAGCGAAATTGACGATCCCCCCCCCCTGGCTACGTGCCTGTTTCACGGACAGATACATACTTAGAATAATTAATTGTAAAGTGTATGGGGAATAGAATAAATATACGCGTGAAGAAGCGAAAAAAAAAAGTGGCAATTAATGTTTAGGCTCCCGACAAACTCCTATGAACGGAAATTCGATTGAGGTTTGCCATTAGACGAGGCTCCAGCGGAAGCATTGTTCGCTAAATTTAGCGGGAAAAGTTTGTACGCTTCGTCCGTGACGTTATACCTCTTTTTCAGAAAAGGCTATAGTCCTCCGCCTAAATTGATGAGTAAGTTAAAGTCGATTTACGTTGCATCTTTCCCGTATAAGACGGTCAGGGTTAAAAAGCGATTAAGGGAACCATGGGTTACCCCAAATATTTAACAATGATACGGGAAAAAGAATCCCTCGCGAGAGATGACCGTGATATTACTGCCTTCAAGAAATATCGTGATCAACTTACATCCGCACTTAAAAAGGCAAAGTCAAATTATCACAAACGTCTTTTTCATCACACGCACAAAAAGCGCCCCGCAGTTGTATGGCAGTCTATAAACGAAGTTGTTCAACGCAGCAATCAAAAGAAACCGATAGATGCGCTTTCCATATCTGGTGAAGGAGTGTCAGGAATACAGCGCTCCGTATTTTAACCGCCACCTCGTCAGCTCACGTTCCAGCACACTCAGTGAGTGTGCTTCCCCGTTTATCTCGAGTCGAGTAGGCGACTCTCTTTCTGGCCTCTAGGGACGAATCAGCAGTGTTTAGTGTATTTACGGGACTTAGTAATACCAGAAGTCACGACATTGATGGCATGCAAATAAAGACCGCTAAATTTATAATTGCCCCAGTGTTGGTGTACACATTTAACCTTGGCCTTGTCAGCTGGCAAGTTCCCAAATTCCATGAAACTCGCAAAGGTTTCCGTTTTGCATAAGGGAGGTGACAGAAATGTAGTTACAAATTATGAACCTGTACTACCCATGTTTTCTAAAGGGCTAGAAAAAACTATTTTGCGTCGTTTCTACGAGTTTTTTATGTTGCACATTCAATGTTAACTAACTTTCAGATTCGTTTCCGCAAGGGGGGGAAGTCCACAGAATGTGCTTTGTTATTTAAAAATAATATTAGGAAATACAGAGAAAAGACTGTTGAAACTTGACACTGGTAGTTTTTTTTTATCGACTTTAGCCAAGCTTTCGATTATCTTAACCATACAACGCTCATTGATAACCTTTCCAATCATTGTGTACGGGGCACGTCTTTATGACTTATTCATTCATACCTAGAATATCGCAAGCAGTGTGTCTTAATAAATGACTATATTTTTTCGTTGCGCTATGAAGTCTGGTGTTCCATAGGGCAGTATACTTGGCCCACTTTTCTTCAATGTGCATATTAATGACATCGTCAACATCTGTCAACGCTCACGTTTCATAATGTATGCCGATGATTCTAGTATTTTCTTTACTGCGATGAATATTGATGAACTGATAACTAAAGGTAATGCTGTCTTGTGGAAGTTTATTTATGATCAGAACAAAACGGCCTTGAAATAAATACTACTAAAACGAAAGCGATTGTTTTTTAGACCAGTGAATGAACATTGATACTAATCAGGCGCTTAAAATTGGTAGCACCCAGATTGAAATGGTAAGCCATCATAAAACGCTAGGCGCAAATTTTTCGAAGTATATGCAATGGGATCATCGTATAGAATTCCTAATTCACAAAATTGTCAAAGGTAGCTGGCATTATCGGTCACTGTCGCTCCGTTTTACCTACAAAAGGAAAGATTCAAATTTATCATGCTCTGTTTGGCTCAGAGAGATTAACTACTGCCATTTAGTGTGGGGCACAACGACAAAAGATAATATCAACAAACTAATGATTCTTCAGACAAACAATGCTTCGTTTTATTGCAAATGTTCCATACGCCACATGCCGAACCACGATTTTGAGCTACAGTGTCTTGAACATTTTCAGTGTTTATGACTATCGTTTGTTATTTGCTTACGCCTTTTCAACTTCGGAGTTACTTTTTTTTATGGATCTAGCGAATTTATTAAACGCGAATAAATCATCGATGTTCGTCAAAGAGAATTCTGTAACGTTCCTCATTTCCGTACAAATTATGCACTGCAGTCTCTTACTCATAACCTACCTACACTGGTTAACAACATTTGGATGAACCACACTAAAATTCATTTTATAAATAAAAAAATAAAAAAAAATACAGTGCGCACTTTTTTGTTTTGAGTAGGTAAATAGGCTAGCTTCGGTGGGAATTTTCTAGAAATGTTTTCAATTGTTTTGGTAGAAATTTGTATGAAATGTGTTCAGTTCTTTTGTGTAATTATTAGGAATGGTTAAATATGATCGTTTTTTATTCATGCATTTCGTGTACGTGCAAGGGCGCCGGACGCAGTTGAGCTAACTCTTGGTAGCTTTTCCCCCCTGTGCCATCGGCATAACGTTGCTGAAAATAAAGTTTAAAGTTCAAAAACGGAATCTTTGTTAAAATATATTAGAATACAGTTTAAAAATTATTCTACAAGTAATTCGTCGCCATCATTTTTTTTAACGGTATATTCTGCTTAGATAAAACCATCGTTCTTCTCGTGGGACAACGCGCTTCTGATCCTGTTTCGGATTAAATTAAGACATTATATCGATCCGCTACATTGCGATCCGTGGCTATTGAATGCATTGAATGCTCAAATCGGGATGTGACTCAGTACCTCTTCCCTTCCCCCTTCTCTTGTGTATCAAACCCAATAACAACCTGATAGAAAAGAAAAAGAACAGGAAGGCATTCACCACATGTGAGACGCGAAGCATTGTACTTTGGAAGACGTGCGTGAAATGAAAGGTGACTTTTCCTGCTTAAAGGTCATTTCGCGGGTTCCGTGTACGTTTATTCAACTGCGGGGGACCTTTGAATCGGAGGAAGCAAGAACGGCAAGTGAGAATTCACCTTGAGGTACCGTCTCAAGGAGCTCCAACGTAAATTCAACAGATTTCCGACACTGACGTCAAGAAAAAGCCGCGTAGCGCGCCGCCTAGAGCCAATGATTGTTTCCACACCGCTGAAACCTGCAAGCTTTTTTTTTCAGCACCGCGACGCCGTACTGTAATCGATGACAACTAAATGTCGGTTCTTTGTAATTGATTTCCCATACATTGTAAACGGATTAGTAATCGGTTTCCCATACATTGCGTTATTGCATGTTGCTCAAAGATATAGCAGACACCAGAGCAGCTTTGGATGCCTGCCGCAGACGGGTTGGTTATCGGGGATTGAAAGTGCCACCAGATCGTTCGATCGACACCTCTCAGAGCTGAATAGGTGTTCCTCCAGTGTCGCTGGTAACTTTTAATGTTGTCTATATTTGTTTTATCTAACACGTTGTTTTTTGCATTCGTCGCGGACGTTTACAAATTCTCTTTCTGACAGGTCTTGATCCCAGGTTTAATGGTGCTAGCTGGAGCGCTCTTATTATTATATTTTTTTGTCCTTGGCAAAGCACAGTGAATTTGCTCATTTTTAGCTCACCAATGTTTTAAATTTACAACATATAGTTCTTAAACTTCTCCTGTAAAAAAAAAAAAAAAAAACAAAAAAAAAACAATCCTCGTTGTATTTTGTTGGAAAACAGTCGATCGCACCATTGTTGTCCGGGTGTTTTCCCTTAAGCCAAACTTACTCGTTCCCTATTCCAGTTGTTGCATCCTCATAAAACGAAGTTCAGTCTTGCTCCCATTTCCTTCTAAACATACCCTGGACTTCAACAAGCTTAATAAAATTGGCAGCAGCACCCTGCTTACCACTTTCTAATCACAGTAAAGAAGTGAATGCTCCCAGCGTATAATGTGCGGATGACTATAAATCTTCACAGAGTTAGTGAGAAAAAAAAATAATCACCTTACTTTGTTGGAGAAAGTGTTGCGGAGCTGCCACTCCGGAATTGGAATGATTCCGGAATCATTCCGCACTTCCGCGACCCCGGAATGGAATGGGAATGGAATGGGTGGCATCGCTGGATGGAATGGAATGGGAATGGAATCCAATCTTTTTTGCCCGGGTAGGAGTGCGAATGGAGTGGGCTCGGTTCTTATGCGAGCTGTCTCGATTTTTGTCTAGGACCGACAGGCTGATAGCGCTGTTTGCTAGCGCATGGTAAGTGGCTCTTGAAACAGCATCATTGCACTCGTGGGAGCTGTGGTTTTTTTTCAAGAGCTGGTTGGAACTGCTTCGTGCTTGGTGGAACCGGTAACCGAACCGTTATTTCAAAAGCAGCACTGAACCAGAACCGAACCGGAACAAAATGAAAGCAACCCTAATAGAACCGGAATAATGACCGGTTCGACTCCCTGCTTTTAACCCAGCCGATCTTCTAGTTTCTGCGTGGAACACAAATAAAAAAATTGTATTGGGTATGTTAAGAAATCGCAAGAATCGTACAGCATAAATAAAAGTTTACATTTTAAGGCAGGTGCCATGGGTTCCATGATATGGTGGTACAGCCTAACCTTATGCTGGCGCCGCAGCGGTTTTCTGTTCTTGCCGCAGCGGATGGAGATTTGGGGCGGGTGTACCCGGCGTCGCTTGTAACAGTGCACTAGCGGTGCTGTTGCGCAAGTATTCGAAGCAGAGAGCAAGATAGGTTGTTCTTGCGCCACGCGCGAACTAGAAATGTTTAAGGCCTTATCAAACAAACAGCATGCTAACTTTGTATCTGCTGTAAGTATACAGTCCGTTTGCGAAAAAAAAATGGGTGGTTTTAATTTTTGGTGTCTGTTCCCACTCGCGAGTTCTTTACGCTTGATCGCGCGATTGATGTCTTCAGTACACCAAGTGCCACAAAGCGCTTTGTGCGATCACGCTTGGGCTTAGCAGAATAGGTACTTTTAAGGGAGTTTTTGCGTACTTTCGCAGTCGTTTCCGCGTTTGATAACGTCAGCACCTTTATGCTGCCTTGTTGCAGTATCAATGTGGCTGTCAATGGCCATTTTTCACGTTTAGGAATTAGAGAAATGGAATGGTGGAGTTTAGCCATTCCACGAGTAGAAATGACTAGGCGTGACACCATTATGACCGTCCTTATCTACCCCCCCCCCCCCCCCCCCCCAAGAATATTATTTTCATACAGAATATATTTTCCAGAAGTATACAAAATATGACCGTGACTATCACTGTGTTAACTGACGTGGAAACACACAACAACAACACCCTTGTGGTTATCAAGTTCAGTCTGTATTCCATGCATTGGGTGCGTGCATGGATACTTAGAAAGGCTAAGCTGGTTTGTTTGTCGTCACATAACGTTGAACACTGAGATGCCGAATCTCCAGATACTAATTCCCTCACTTTGTTTACGCGGCTATGAAGGCATATTACCGCAACTGCTGCCGGCAATAGTGGCGTCCGCCGACAGTCCTTCGTGAGCAAACGGCCAGGGCAAGGGGGGTTGTCTTAGGATGCAACGAAAGGAAACACAAATATAAAACTAAGCTAGGGACAACATGCCTTTTTACACCCTACGATAGATCAGCGCCGCTGTACAGCCTTTGTCGCATGTAAAACGTGTCTTCTTGGAACCGACGTCGCGCGGCAAAGACAACACGAAGCGCTACTTTCAACTGAATGTTTATTGAAAACACACTATTTATATGCCCAATCGGGCTTCTCAAGTAAGAATTCAAATTCTTTGTCTGTCAGATGCACTGACGGGGCACTAATGCACTTGTCATCCCCCTACATTCTAATGTTAAATGACTCGAACATCTTTCTCGATATTTTACTTCTCAGCTTTCCCAGAATTTTTGTTTTTTCCAGTTCCGGGGCGCGAGGGCATCTGTCGCAATGAATAGCTGAAGTGCCCGAGGAGGAATTCCTTACGGATAGCGCGTGCTCTCTTGCCCTTTCATTAACGCATCTGCCCGTTTGGCCCACGTACCCTTTTCCGCATGTCATTGGAATTTTGTATACGACCGAAGATGCGCATTCCATTCCACGAATTTTCTAGAGTGCTTCTTTGTGCAAACGTCACCTCTGTCTTGTTTATTGTTAATTCTTTGGCACAGGCTGGACAGCTTTTCCGGGGCCGCAAACACAACCGGCAAATCAAAGTGTGCCGCCATTTTTTTTAGGTTGTGTGAGACCTTGTGTATATACGGTATAACAGCGGGTCTCACTCTCCTCCTGTGCTCCTGTGCTTCCTCTTCTTTCTCTTAGAGCGCAGCTCTTAGGGGCCCGTTTCCAGCCTGAGCGGCGTCGGCGTAACCAAAGGGGGGGGGGGGGGGTCACGTGACCCCCCGGGGTCACGTGACTACCCGCAGGTGACGTGACCCCCCTCAGTACCCTTCCCTACTCCTCCTCAAGAGCTGCGCTCCAATTCGGCGTTACAGGGATTTGTAAACGGCTTTTTTCATCTTGGAAACAAGTGTTTCAGCCACCTCTTGAAGAAAGCGATCAGTGTAACCCGACGATTTTAGGCGTTCCACCTGGTTGAAAAAACTACTTTTCACGGCGTGCTGGCATGACTTGGCCAACGATGCCTTCAAAAGGGAGGAAGCGATTCCTCTTTTAACTTGCTTAGAGTGTGCTGAATTAAAGGTCAAGACCGTTTTCTTTGAGCGTGGTCTGTACTCTCCCCCCCCCCCCCCCCCCCCCCCCCAGCACACGTGCGCCTCTTGAAAATGTAAACTTAAATCCAGGAATTGCAGCTTTCCTGACGCCATTGTTTCGTGAGTGAACTTTAGTCCTCGCGAATTTAAACAAAAAATTCCCAGCACTTTTTTTTTCTGTTTAAATTCGCGAGGACTAAAGTTCACTCACGAAACAATGGCGTCAGGAAAGCTGCAATTCCTGGATTTAAGTTTAGATTTTCAAGAGGAGCACGTGTGCTGGGAGTTAAGGGAGGGATCGCTTCCTCCCTTTTGAAGGCATCGTTGGCCAGTCGTGCCAGCACGCCGTGAAAAGTAGTTTTTTGAACCAGGTGGAACGCCTAAAATCGTCGGGTTACCCTGATCGCTTTCTTCAAGAGGTGGCTGAAACACTTGTTTCCAAGATGAAAAAGAAAGAAGAGGAAGCACAGGAGCCCAGGAGGAGGTGAGACCCGCTGTTATACCGTATATACACAAGGTCTCACACAACCTAAAAAAAGTGGCGGCACACTTTGATTTGCCGGGTGTGTTTGCGGCCCCGGAAAAGCTGTCCAGCCTGTGCCAAAGAATTAACAATAAACAAGACGGAGGTGACGTTTGCAGAAAGAAGCAATCTAGAAAATTCGTGGAATGCGCATCTTCGGTCGTATACGAAATTCCAATGACATGCGGAAAAGGGTACGTGGGCCAAACGGGCAGATGTGTAAATGAAAGGACAAGAGAGCACGCGCTATTGTAAGGAATTCCCCCTCGGGCACTTAAGCTATTCATTGCGACAGATGCCCTTGCGCCCCGGAACTGGAAAAAACAAAAATTCTGGGAAAGCTGAGAAGTGAAATATCGAGAGAGATGTTCGAGTCATTTAAAGGGACCATGAAATGATTTTAGAATCGAATTTCATCCACCGCACGTCGTAAAAGGTGTGAAAAGAAACACAAAAACACAAAAATAGGGAGCCAAAAAAAAATTTTTGCTATAGAACTTTTAAAAGAAAACTGGACTCTTTTGCGCCTTCTTTCCTTCGCCTTTTCACTACGATGCATCCGGGGAAACGGAGCACGTCAACCGAATCCACGTCGCCTATTGGGTAAGAGCCGACCTCACCAGCACCGCGATCGTAAACAATAAATTGCCGGCGAATGTTTCCTAAAAGTTTTGTTAAATAATATTCGGATCCACATTTTGTAGCATAATTAGAGATGTGTGGCGAAAATTGCCAAATTTGATAATGCTGAGAGCCAAGCGCCATCTATCGTGTGGTAAACGAAGCAGCTACTGCGCGTGCGCAGTAGGGCAGGGCCGACTTCAGTCACTTGGGTGACGACGACCGAGGAACGTTTATCTCCTTTGATTTCCTTCCTCTCAAAACTCTGACTGACTGAACGTTTATTTTTCTACATGTTCTTCTCGCGTGTGCCGACTTCAAGCAGCAAGAAAAAAAGTACTTAAAACAGACCACGGCGAACAAGAACGCTGGATCTACAAACACCCGAGAAAATCCACCGACTCCGACGAAGCGAGCTGCTCAGAATATAGACCCAGCAGGCACTCCGACTCGGCGCAGCGTTGCTTCGTCGCAAGACCGTCCGCCTACGACCCGCTGGCGTGCTGAATGGAATATGCCCGCGCGACCCTTGTGGACCTTTCCCGTATTATAGTTTGATCGCTGACCTCAATTTTAGATTAAGAGGTGAGGTCAATCTCTTCCCCTTGTTTTCCAAGGCAGTGTTGACGAACACTCGTCGAAATGGGACTCTCGTTGATTCTATCTTCTTGTTTTGTGTGATATAGAGCTGAAATAAACGCAGTATGGATTACCTTCGTAACACGGTATGTACACTTTGTTATTGGTATGCCATTTTTATTCTGACAGACTGCACGTCACTGTCGAGCTATAACAGTTCCTGGGAGGTATACGTGCAATGCCGATCCAACCTTTCTTTGCCGAGTGTCGCGTCAGTATCGAGTTGCAATCGTAAAAGATCGGTCCCGAAGCGCTTACCAACAGCGCGAATACAGCACTTGCATCAAACGCGCGCGTCCGCTCCGAGTGTGAACAGGTATTTACGTGGCTCTTGCTGACACTCGTAGCTCAAACGTATCTTTTTTAACGTCGGCTCGCTCCTGCATCTCCGAGGCCGCGAAAAACGCCGCGGCAATTTGTTTCCATCTACGTCGCTTTGCAAACGACTGACATGGGCCGCCTTTTACCAACAATGACAGTTGGGTTGACTTCTGGAGTCTTCACCGGAAGACTCGCTGCACTTCCCAACAGGCATACCGGCGTATGGGACTAGTCCCATGCTGTCGCTGTAGCGCAACATATCTCATTGAATTTCGCTCAGCTGCGATGCGGCGATGAGAGGCGCCGATTCAGAAAATACGTCGGTGACATCAGCGCAGTAAAACCTACCGGCGCACCCCAACTCGTCGCCGCTAGCGCTCCCATTCTCCTACTGCCGACAGAACTTCCGGTTCCGGAAACAGCGTACGTCACGGCTTGTTTTGCGGTCAGTTGGAGAGAAAGAAAAAGTCGATATTTCATTAATTTTTTGTGTAGAAGTTAATAAACCGAGATGAAAACAGATGCCTGTTCGGCAGTCAGTGAACATTGACGGTTTAATGTAAAAGTTATTTGGAAAAAATAAAAAGGCCACTCATGGTCCCTTTAACATTAGAATGCGGGTGGATGACAAGTGCATTAGTGCCCTGTCAGTGCATCTGACAGACAAAGAATTTGAATTCTTACTTGAGAAGCCCGATTGGGGGTATATAAATAGTGTGTTTTCAATAAACATTCAGTTGAAAGTAGCGCTTCGTGTTGTCTCACTTAAGGGCGGTTCAGACACTTGCGTTTGAGTGCGTTTGACTGCGTTGCGTCGAGAACCGAAAGCGAGTCACCGGCACATCTGTGCTTCGTATGCAGTGCGCAATACAATTCAAGGAATCATCTTGGCACGCGATATAAGCAGCACGGATGTCCTGGTGTCTCGCTGCCGCAACGCAGTCAAACGCAGTCAAACGCAACTGTCTGAACCAGGCTTTACACTGTCCTTGTCTTGCGGCGCACTGTGTGAAAATAAGTCATGTACCAACTGCCCATCTTTCACTATTGATGCATTGCATGATGGCGGCGCAACTGACATCGTTGAACGTGCAAGTCATTCCATAAGATAGCTAACGTCGGAGCGCGGCCAATGCTATACGAGCCGACGAGCCAATCAAACAGCGTCGAAAGTGCAACGTCATTGCGCTCATCACCGTTTTCTGTGAGGGTTTCTTCCTTGTAATCCAACTTAACGTATAAAGTGCCGTGACGCTGCGGTTTTAGTCCGCCATTGTGCAAAGATTCCACAGCCTCTAACAGAGGGCAGTCTTTAGAAAAGAGTCTACAGTGCCCCCCCCCCCCCCCCCCCCCCCGTCCCTTCTTTCCAGCGTACGCACTATGCTGGAACTGGAGAAAACAGGCTGCTGCATCAGCTTGCCCAAGTAAATAATTAGACTGTTTTCTCCACCACACATGTTTTATTAATCCGACATCACAAACGTGTATAGCCCATCAAGTTTTGCTGCAATGACTTCGCGCAACCTCTCTTTCAGGCCTGTACTAAAAAAACTTTTCACGTAGGCTTCGAACGCTATTTTAGCGGCCGCAAACGTGAATGAAGGTTCACCGATATTGGATGACTTTATATCTACATCCTTGGTTCCTGATATTTCCAGCTCTTCCACCTTTAGTTTCACATTCTTCCTAAAAAGAAAACAAAATCAGAAATCGGTGTTTTAGGGCATTTAGAGAAAAATTAGCAATATATGTATTTAACGTAATAGTTCAGAAATCGTGCGCTGATTCAATTGTATCATCTTCAACTTTATGTTCGGTTTCGTTACGCCGGCTACCCAGCGGGTTGCGTGTTTAGACAGTTGTTGCACGTGTTTCTGGTAAAGTGGTGGTTGACAAAGGCCCGAAACCTGTAAAGTCTGTAGTCATCATTATTTTACCAGGTCTCTCTTATATCTGCGACCAATAAGTTCTGTGTAAACACTACGTAGCACTGAATTTAGGCTGTATTTTTTACCCCTTTTGTAACCATTATTTTACTGTAACTTGCCTAATAGCCAACGCTAATGTGTACCCTCGGGCCAATCGGAACGACGGAGGCGAAACACGTGACAACCCCTACCAAAGGCGCGGGGGTGGAGCCTAATCCGAGCAGTTGGAGAAGGGGGGAAGGAGGAACTCGACTTATACGCGATTCAGAACCTGAATATCCAACGAGTCGAAAAATCCACTAGTGGATATTCAGGCTCGTTGGATATTCAGGCCAGGTTGGATCTTCCGTCTCGTTGGATGTTTAAGCTTATAGGACATTCACTCTGATTTAGACATTCCGTATCGATGGATGTTCTGTCATGGTGGACATTCCGGCCCAGCATGGATCTTCCGTCTCGTTGGATAGTCAGACTAGTTGCGCATTCCGTCTCAGTTCGACATTCTTTCTCGACGGATACTCCGTCTCGCCTGCCACGTGACCAAGCGGATACCGTACGCGGAGCGGCATACAATTTCATTCCTCTGGCTGCCTTATTCGAGCAATGCGTTTCGCAATGTTTACCTATTTCTAGTTGATAGATCCTCAAATTTGTTAGAAAATAATGTTGGTCGCTCAGGCGGATTCTAGGAAGTTGGTTATACTTCGGTAATTTTGCGAAACATACACAACAGTTTAAAAATATAAAGATAGAAAGACGTAGAACATTACGCAGCCTCAGCTGCACAAATCCCGATATTTATTTTAGAAACATGTAGGGAACTGTCTTGTTAATAAATTTCGTCCGACACGAAAGAGGCTAGGACAGTAACTAGGTTTCAAGAATAAAGTGTAAACTCATACAACAATGAGGGGTTGGTACACACCGGACAACTGTTTACACAAGAAAGCGCCACCGAGACGAAGCTTCGTAGAGTGACAAGTTTCCGCTTTTGGCATGCGGCACCCTTCTCCGCGACATCACAAGTGGACAACGCCGTCAGCGGAAAACATGAAGCATTTATTCACTTTATGCGTCACTGAACGACTACTATTTCTTAAGTAGCTCCTGGGATCACACTAATGCTTATGATTGTTTACATTTGAGTCAACCCGAGACTGAGGAAATACGAAAGTGGACACCAAAAGAAGAGAAGGAGGACGTCGCTTTAAAATGTTCCGTGTACACCAGCTCGCTAGCCCTTACGTTTTGTTCATGATTGTGTCCACGCTATTGCGGACGTTCTGGTACGTAGCAGCATGACCACTGAATAATGAGGTGAACGCATCAATTTCTGCGTAAGGCCTCTCGTTTCTTGCCGAGACGGAGCTTGATGTTGGTCTTGCCACAGCGAGTGTCCCCAGGAGAAGAGCCTGGATTAGGTTTTGTACGGCATGCTGCGCAACCCGAAGGAATTTAAGTTCCTTCTTGTTTTTTTTTTTTTTTTTTTTTTTTTTTTTAAATGTGACAGACTTTTGTTTGGTTTCTCGTTTAACAAAAGCTTCAGGTAGCAGTTTAAATAAAAAAGTACGAGTGTGACAAGAAAGTTCAAAAGTTAGTTTGAGTATACCCTATAAATTAATGCTTGAGCTTTTGGAAGACGCTGACAAGGAAAGCACGGTTTGTTTGATATCGTAGAGTGGCCTGACTTTTCTATTAGGGCCGAAGCTCCTTAGTGTCTAGCCTTGTCCATCCGTCCGGCGTCCGTGCTCCCATCGATTGCACTGCCTCCGGGATCGGCCCACTTAAACGTACGCAAGCACGGGGGTTTGAACTCATGACCGCTTGCTTACGAGGCAGATGTCTTAACCACTACGCTACATTACAACGTTGCATGCAGCCGCTCAACGTCTATACGGGAGAGGGCGCTGCGGTCAAATGCATATATAATTGCTTTAAACTTTGCATGCATTGGCTCAACGTTTATAGACGAGAGGGCGCTGCGGTGAAATGCTCAACTGCGTATATAACCACGATCCATACCGCACATTCTCTTTCTGACATGGACCGTTGACTTAAGCGGTGGAGATGCGTTCCCACGACTTCTAGCGGATCCAAGCTGATCCGCTAGAAGAACCACTGGCTCTGCATTTCACCGACCATAAAGCAGCAATAACGAAGTCGAAACGCAACCCGGAACTCAGCGTTACCTATGAGCAATAAAAAAAAAAAAATCAACACCATCAGCACTACCTATGAACAATAAAATCAGTATCATCCCCACCAGAGCTTTGCCCCAATCAACATCATTCACCACGTGGAGACGCGGCCTCTTTTTTCATTAACGCTTGGCTCGTTTTAATGGGACTCCCTGTATATGTTTGTCGAAGCAGTGCGTGAAAGCAGTCGTTGTCTCTGAGAGTCGCGGACTCCAGGGACATTTATTTTAAAGCCGTCACAACATTGCTAGAATCTGTCTGGTAAACTTTATTTCAGTATTGCTTCCTCTCACCGCCCGTTTATTCACAAAGAGCAAAGTCCCATAAGAAGCATATCTGTTCTACTGCGTACTGCGAACTTATTTTTACTATATTGTATTTAGGTTCTAAATTGTCACGTTGTACAGCGTACAGTAATTGTCTGCGTCTTCACGGTTGCCGTTTTGGATATCCAATTTCAGTGTACATTCATACCTGGTTGGATCTTCCGTCTCGTTGGATATTCAGTCGCGGTGGACATTCAGGCCTGGTTGGATCTTCCATCTCGATCGATATGCAGGCACGGCGGACACGCAAACGGCCCGAATATCTATCGAGACACAAAATTCAACTAGTCGAAAGATCCATTTGATCACGTGACAGGCGAGACGGAGTGTACGTCGAGACGAAATGTCCAATTAAGCCGGAATGTCCAATGAGTCTTAATATCCAACGGGACGGAAGATCCAACTAGGTCTGAATGTCCACCGTGCCTGAATATCCATCGAAATGGAAGATCCAACCAGACTTGAATATCCACCCAATGAGACGGAAGATCCATCCAGGTCGGAATGTTCACTGAGACTGGGTACTTAATGCGGCAACCGTGGAGACGCAGAATATTACTGTGCTGTGCAGTGTGACATGCTAGAACCTAAAGTAACAGTATGGTAAAAATGAGTTCGCAATTCGTAGTGGAGTAGATATGTTTCCAAGGAAACTTCAATGCTTTCTTGTGAATAAACGAGCGGCGAGGAAAAACATTCCTGAAATAAAGTGTACTGTCAGGTTGAAATGAAAGGCGATCACCGGAACGCGTGCCGCCCCGTACATCCTGCGCCGCCTGTCAGCGATCGGGGGAACCCTCGGCGCATGCGCTGTTCAAGTTGAGGCTGCGAGGCTGCGTGTCGTACTGTTAGGTGCTCAGCTCCCGGCTGGCGCACCTGTGCTTCTCCGCGGCGCCGCTGAGAGTGCTCTAAGCCGTCGCCGCTGGGGTTTAAGCTCCGGGCTGCCATCGCCGCACGCTCGCCGACGGCTTAGAGCACCCTCAGCGGCGCCGCGGAGAAGCACAGGTGCGCCAGCCGGGAGCTGAGCACCTAACAGTAGGACACGCAGCCTCGCACCTTCAACTTGAACAGCGCATGCGCCGAGGGTTCCCCCGATCGCTGACAGGCGGCGCAGGATGTACGGAGCGGCACGCGCTCCGGTGATCGCCTTTCATTTCAACCTGACAGTACCTGGGAGATCCTCGTAATTTTGTGACGGATTTAAAATAAATGTCCGTGGTGTCATGAACTCTCAGACAATAGCTGGTTTGGGCAAAACTATACAGGGTGTCCCTATTGAAAAAGGCCAATATGAAGTCGGCTTATTGGAAATATTGTATTCCAATGAAGTCGATGGAAACCAATAAAAACTTATTGTTATCCGATTAACCCAATACGCACGATGGGAATTCATATCGGAGCACAATATCCCGATATTGTATGCGGTTATTGGTATACAACAGGATATTGGAGCACAATATCCCGATATAACTTGCGGTTATTGGTATACAACACGATATCGAAGCACAATATCCCGACAGAACTTACGGTTATTGGAATAGAATACGACACCGCGTGCATATTGGTGACCGACATGGACATACTGTGCGGCCACACGATATATAAATATCGGTAGTCGATCACGGGCCCAAAGGAGAATACAATATCGCGTGGATAAATCTCAGAACGAATTCCAAGTTACCAACATGAATTACGTCGGCATATACCGCGGACTAAGAGGATACGTAACACAATATTGATCGCCCGTGAAGCAACATGTGGATATCGGTACGCCCACATATACGACATCGCGTGAATTATATCGTAGAACAGCAGGAGTTACCATACGGCAATACGAGAGAGAACGATATTGGAGGTGGGTACACACAGAACACAAACGTTCCGCGTTGCAAACACATTCACATTGATCGAAAGCGCAAGTGTACGTACGGCACACAGTACACACAGCCTCGAGCGCTTGAAATGCTGGACAACCACCAAACCATTCAGAATAACTACCTGGGACACCCGCGACCTACCTTTCAATGAGAAAGCCCAATAACGACGTGCTCATTGGAGTGATCGTTTTCAAACAAATGTTTATTGCAGTTTTAATGCAACAAAAGTTAGGTTACCGATGTTGGAACCCAAATCGAACGCGATACGTGACAATGTCAGTTCGCACGATAAAATAATGAGGATTAATGGGCTTGACAGGTCACGTGCTTCTTACCCGCACATTTATCGATATTGACCCACCTTTCTGGGTAATCCTACGTCGTACAAAAAATCCACAACCACACGCGAGCACATTTCACCCACCACTCTTCGTCGCCTGTTTCGCAAGATTCACACACTGTAAAAAACGACGGGAAAAATACGTGCATTTGCGCCATCAAACGATACGTTACAGACTCGTTTTATGAGAAAAGTTTCCATCGTCAACCCGCGCGCGCGAAAGCTCGAGCGCTCGAGCTTCGGAGGCAGTTCGAACAGTTCGAACTCCGGAGGGAGGCGAGCCTGCGCGCATGCGCTGCCAGACAAGCGGCTGAGCGAGCCGCCGAGATTGCGCCGCCATTGCGCAACGACCGCGACCGCGCCAACCCGGCGGAACCGACGGATAACAGCTCGTCAAGTTCGTCGCGCACTTTGCTTGTGGGTTCCAAGTGAAACCAACGCACTTTCAATCGCTTCGAAAGGTACGTATAGACGACTTTATTACTTGCAGCATTGAGTGCTTTGGTATACACAGATCAAAGTGAACACTGAAGGACAGAAGGGAGACATGATGTTTTGAAATCGCAGCTTATTTGAACGCATGCGTCCCCCGCTAAAAGCGTCTGGCTGTGCTCTGTTGCAGACGTCATTTCGACTGCGTGTACTCTGATGTAACGTCAGTCAGTGTTTACACCCGGCAAGCTATCACTCGGCTTGTTATCTCATGTGCGAAATAGACGTAGAAACCAGCGCCTCGTCTCTTTCGGATATTCAACCTCCAGCCCCCTGGCTCCCAGCGTGCTTACCGGCGCAAACCGTTCGACGTGTTGGATTCGTGGGCACGTTCGAAGAGGCGTTGTTTCACGCTCACGAGTCGCCGAAGTGTTACCGGAGCTTCTCTTTACGAAAGTCGCGATCGACGCTGGGCTCTGAGCTCGTACTTTTTTCTTCCCTGGTAGACTAAGAGTGCCGACCATTCATCTGTGGTGCCGACTGGCGCCGTACGAAGTTGAGAAAAGCTAGCGAGTCTGTCAGATTTTTGTGACGCCGCCCAACTGCTCTGCTACCGGCTGCGCTCAACAAATAAAGTAAAAAAAAAAAAAAAAAAAAAAAAAACGCGTTTTTTTATTTTCAAATTTTTTTTTTTTTTGCCATGTTTCATTTTAGTCGCTGCAAAGTAAATCGCGGCCGTACGTCGGTTGACTCCCGATTACTGTCTCTACATCGTAGATTGTCTCACCACACTGGTGCCTCGTTGGTGTGATCTTATTCTGATATCGTTACATCTTGCTTTTTTATCTTGGCACACTTCTAGACGACCTTCTACACGTTGCACTCCTTGTCGACATGTCGCTGGTGTTAGAGACAAATCTGAAGTCGCTGTTTGCTCACTCCTTGGTGCACATATTTCATGTTCAACATCAGGTATCTGAAGGAGGCGCCATGAAACCCTGGCCACAAGAGGTGACTCGGCCAACGCAGCCTGAAAATTCCTCGCCTAATTTTCTTCATGGGTCATTTTGGACATTGACAAATTTTCTTGTGAATAATGAGTGTTATGCACATGTGTTCTACTTTTCGTACAGGTACTTCAGTTAGATAAACCCCAGCAAAGGCAGCAAGACCGTCTCATGGGGTCACACCAAGGATGACTGCATTCCTGCTCGAGTCCCGAGTCTTGTCACCAAACTTCACTGAACATAATGGTACATTCCGTTTCCTTAACTTTTTCTTCTGAAATGTGTTTTTTTTTTTTTTATTGTTGCTTTTTTCTATTGAAAAAAGGGTAGTACAACGTTTAAACACCCAATTTTTTTTTTTCTTTTTGTAAAATGTGTAGTACATCGTTTAAACACCCAAGCGTTCATAAATGGTCTCTGTACCAGACAATAGGGTGTCTTATACTCTGTTTCATACTTAGCCTGCAACGCTGTCAAAGGTACTAAAGTGGCGCGCATGAAAAAATAGAAAAAGTGTTACTCCGCGCGTTTCGTGGACGAGTGGTAGAAGGCGCTGCTCTGGCGATATTGACGTCTCGGTGGCCGTGGTTCGAACCCATTTTACGCGCCAAGATTTTTTTTTTTTTTTTTTTTTCTTTTTTAGACATTCTTTTTCTGCAAGATTGTGCGCATTGACGAAGTGCATATTTCAGTTCCTCCTTCTTGATTTTTATTTATAAGTCGCCGAGAGGCCAGATTTCTACCATCTGGTCTGCCGCTTTGCAAGTGTTATTTGCCTCCAGCACCGAGTTATATTTTTCTTTCGTGCAGCGTGGAATGAGGAATCGCCCTGATAGCGGCCTTGTCCCAAAATTTATAATAAAACATTAACGACAATAGTTGTGGCCTGTACAGTTTATTTTGAAATAGCTGTCAAGGGTAGGAATCTCCCTCTCGGAGCACTTGCAATGCACCTTCAGGCGAATGGCGTTCTGTGTGAACTCGTCATGCTTGACGGTCCCCGTGCTCGAAACTTTCTTGTTGCGAGGTCTTTGCTTCGGGGACGCCACCTTGCCAGATAGGCACTGTGCCTTGCACTTCGCGACAGTACAGGGCACACTCCAGTGTCGTTACTGGCCGTCTCCAGGACTTCACGACCGAATTCTCCGGGGAATGTGTTCTTATACTCCCGTACACATTGGCGATCATCTGCTTGCACTCTTTCAAGATTTTCGCACAACGAATCTTCGAAAACATCCGAGCAGGAAAGGTACTTGAGCTTGCTGCGTAAGACGCCATCTTCTTAAAACCAGCGGCTGCCACACGGATGAACACGAAAACAATTTAAGGTGGTTTACATTATCTTTTCCTTTTTCTTGAAAAACATTTGTGCTCCGTTGAAATCATAACGCCAATATCAGTTACTAGCCCCGAGGAGGCACATTTTCCGACTTTTTAAAATTTTTCTGCAGGGGACGCACTATCTTACGGGGCGAACATAGGCACGGTCCGCAATTCAAACCGGTGCGCTAGCTTTGGCTGCGTTGCACTCTATGTATGAAACAGAGTATAGGATCGCTTCAGACGGGGCAACCTTTCCAGCAATTTTGGGGCTGCTGGCGGGTTGTTCCCTGGTTTTCCCTAGATCGACACGAATTGCTGAGATTGGGTCCGGCTCGAAGCGGACGAGCAACTCTGACTACTCGGAGATGTTTGAAGCGGCAGCAGCCAATCAGGAATGCAATATTTTCACGTGACACCCCTGTGGTCGTGATGATGAGAACTGAGGACTTAGTTCTGGTTTGAAATGGATCATTTTTGAAAATAAACTGTTTCAAAAAGACGAGTTAGTATTCTCAGCCCAATTTAAAGATATAAAAACATGTTTTTAGGATATAACTGTGTGTCTAAATACTGTAAGAAAAATAAAATTTCATGATGATGATGGCAAGTCGTAGCAATTCGGTTGCTGCATGTGAACGCGGGCGGCCCGGGTTGCTGGTGTTGCGACATGAAGTTGCTGGGCGAAATTGTTCCGTCTGAAGCGGGCTTTAGGGAACTGAATTCAAGGGCCGTGGAGCTCTGGGGGCAAGCCCACCTGGAAACATTTTTTTTTTTCTTTTTTGCCTTTTTTAATATTTAAATAGATATATATATACATATATACTTTTTTTAAGTTTCAACATATAGATGCATAATTTACACACTAATTCATTTTCAGAAGCGCTTTTATTCACACTCTGTGGCTTTCTAGTGCTTGCAATAGCTTCTCGGTGAGCTAATGCCAGCTCTGCAAAGGGAGAGGGATCTTCCCACGCTTTGCAGGCTGTAAAGCTGTGGCTTGCACAGCTCTAGTGTGTCACACCTCGCTCACTGGCTCCATCGCGAAGCATAGGTGCTTCATGAGTCGCGCCACACCGTAAGCCCAAAAAACGGTTGGGTGACAAACCTGGGACCATTTGTCACTGCACTCAGCTATGGTATGGTGGCATGGTCGGGGCATGAAGCAGGGGTACAGCTTGGAAATGCTGATCTTCATGACATTTTAAACACATTTTTCATTACTTTTGTGTCGAGTTGTCAGCATTCTAAAGGTGAGAAAGCAAGCAGCAGCGACAGCAAGAAAAGAAAAATTTAAGACCGCTTTCACCAAGAATCAATTACGAGCACTAGAAAGGCATGGAGTGTAATTAAAACGCTTCTAAAGGTGAATTAGCGTATAAATTAAGTACTTGTGCCTCAAAAATACAAAAAAAAAACAATGTAAATATAGGACCTAAACCAAAACTACAGTCTGTAAGTTTGAAATTCGACACCTTAAACCACTTGGCCACCACCCAATTTCATTTCCAGGTCGTTCATTGAGGTATATGAATTTTGTTTGCAGCTGTCGGCTGCAAGAGAGATTGCCTTATTTTCATTTACTTTACTATTCCCACCAAATATGACAAGTGATAAAGAATAGAACCTCATTTGGTTGGCCGAGGCACTGTGCTTGCATGAAGGCAAACTAGCCTGTCTTGCTGTGTTCATATTTTGTTTCATCATCTGTTTAGGATTCTGTTGTCGCTCATCAAAAGAAGAAAAAAAAGACTGACTAATTCTGACTTATTCTGGTGTGCAGGTACCCTTGGCAGTAAACTCTGCTAAATGGGGCAAAATATAGATACTTTTTTTAGCAAATATGCATCGTTTTAGCAAAATGAGCTACACTATTTGACTAACGTGAAACAGAACGAGCCTCTCCACTTGGGTCTTTTTTCATCTCTCGCAGACACTATTTCCTGCTTTTTGTGGTTTGTATCAGACTTTTGTATTCTGTCCGGCCAAAGCATCTGTGTTACACTAAGACTGGGTTCTTTAGGATATCTACAGGTATTCTTCGCAGCAAATGGCTTCCAATCAGGAACACGAGTTCGTTCTCGGCCACCGAGAGCAAGTATTTTCAAGGTGAGCTATTGCCCGCCTATGAGTTTTGTATTTCATTCCTCTTGAATGCCATAACTTATGTGTAGTGGTCTTGCATTAGTATTTTGTTGTCTCTCTTCTGCAAAAACACCCAAGTTTGACTAAGACCAGGTTCTTTCTTATACATGCAGGTCTTGGTGGCAAGCACCAGCCAATCAAGGCCAGAAGTTTGCTCTTTGCCGCGCATGGCAAGTGTTTTCAAGGTGAGTGATTCACGCCTATCTGAGTTGTGCGTTTCATTCCTCACAGACACTCTATTTCCTGTCTGTATAGTGGCCTTGTTTCAGGCTTTTGTGTCTCTGTCCGGCCAAAGCATCTGTGTTAGACTAATCTTTAGGATATGTGCAGCAATTCTTGGCAGCAAGTGGCTGCCAATCAGGAACACGAGTTTGTTCTCGGCCACCAAAAGCAAGTATTTTCAAGGCGAGCTATTGCCCGCCTATATGAGTTTCAGCATTCATCAAGGAGCGCAAAATCAAAGCCCAGGGGTTGGCCATTGCAAAAATGTTGACTCGGAAGCGCATAGGGAGGAAGCTTTATAAAAGTATCCACCTGCTTCTACAAGACAAACCAAAACTAAGAATGTGGGTTCCATTTGAAAAAAAACAAAAACAACATTGTCAGCCCGAATTAACTCGGGGGCGGCACTGAGCAAACAAGCCACGGTACGAGTATGCTTGGTTCAGGCGTTTGTAGGGGCGGTAGATGATTCGGTGTTTTCTAAAAAAAATATTTTTTTTTCTAAAAGTGTGGTGGTCGAATATTCAGGGATGGGCATTGAGTCGGGATGTTAAGGTAAAAATTTCATCCACATGCCGGGATTCATGTGCCTTGTCCCCCTAGCGAGGGGGACAAGGCCTTCAAAATTTTGGGTTCGCAAAAGGGGTGCGTCAGTTTTGACATCTCATTTTACATCATTCGTCTCAATTTAAAACGCACTATAAATGACATGCCTGAGATTCGTTTGGGTGCACTTCCTCTCAGCAAGTATATGGTTCTGTCTCAAAAACGTCTAATCTGATGTTGACCGCTCCTCAGGTCTCCACCAACGATTCATCAGGACGAGACCCGACCGGGACACTAGGGAGGAACGGCTTAAGCAAGGGAGGCTACATATACGACAGCTTCTTGCGGACCAGAAACGAAAATAGATAGATGGTGGGTGTTTCATTTGCTATGCCTTTTGGCGTGCACATTATGTTTGTTATGTTTCAAGATCCCTGCAGAGTTCGGTTTCAACTATTGTAAAATACCGAGCATGCGCCCAGGTCGCAGAAGCGCCTACCCTCTGATTCGGAACGATCCGCAAATAAGCAAAGGGCATACCAGACACCCATCCACCTGTTTTCAGCCATGCTCAAAATATTGAAAGAGCACATCAAGCGCCAGGTGCTGTGGCGTCTTTGCCACAATAGCGCCAGTCGCAGAGCTGACAGATCCGTGACTGGCGCAAGCCATGGCATGGCCTTGGGGAACCAGGGAATCGAGATTAAAGAAGTAGCGCAGAAATTGGAAGCAAGTAGTGAAGGTGAGCAGAGTTAACAGAAAACAAGGACGAAGGGAGTTCCGTCGCATGAGGCATCTGTGTCCCGTGCATGTAATTTTGAGTGTGCTGTAGGTGGCTACCCAAAAGAATTGTTACTTGGACGTAACTAATCGCAAATCTCTCTTGCAGTTTCCATGGCCCACAAGCCAGCCGGCGCCAGTTCGTTCTCGTTCAAAGGTGAGGATTCTAGATTTTCTAGATTGCTCTGAAGCAGCAATACTGAAGCCAGACAAGCGGTACGGCATATTTAATTGACAGAACGACTGGGGACGCTTTCACTGAAGCTTGTTTTGCTGCAATGCACGTGTGTAATGCAGCAAAACAAGCTTCAGTGAAAGCGTCCCTACTCATTCTGAGCTCCGTCAATTAAAGGTGCCGTACCGCTTGTCTGTCTTGCTTCAGTGTTGCTGTAGGCAACAAAACGTGTGCCCAGTTTTGTCACAAGAGGCATATTATGTCACGCACATGTAATTTTGAATTTATCCGGCTTAGTGTGCTGTAGGTGGCTGGTCAAAGAAATTGATACTTGGACGCAGCTAATCGCAAATCTTTCTGGCAGTTTCCACAGCCTAAGAGCCAGCAGGTCCCAGTTTGCTTTTTTTTCAAAGGTGAGAATTCCAGATTCCCGAAACAGGAATACTGAAGCCATACGACCGTACAGCATTTTTAATTGACGGAGCTCAGGATGACTGGGAGCTCCTGCATTGAAGCTTATTTTTCTGTGATACAAGCGGCGACATTGACACATGCCCAGTTACGTCGCAAGAGGATATCTATGTCCCGCACATGTAATTTTGAATCTTTCAGACTTTGTGTACTTTACGTGGCTACTCAAAGTAACTGCTACTTGGACGCAACTAACCGCAAATCTCTCTTCCAGTTTCCACGGCCTACAAGCAAGCAAGCACCAGTTCGTTTTTCCTCAAAGGTGAGCATTCCAGATACTCTAGTTAGGTGCGAAGCAGGAATAGTGAAGCCAGAAGAGAGGATACGTATATTTAATTGATTGAGCTCAGAATGACCTGTGGCAGTGGCATTGAAGCTTATTTTTCCACAATCAAACGCAGACATAATTTTGAATCTACCCGCTTGGTGAAGGATTGCTACTTGTCGCGAACTAATCACAAATTTTTATTTTGCAGTTTCTATATAACTACAGCTAGCAGGTGCTGTTTTCATTAAGGTGAGGATTTCACATTCTGTTTTCAAACATCCAGTTTTTGAATGAGAGTCCTAAACAATTAACTTTCTTTTGCAGTAAATGCCAGATCCTCCAGTTCAGGAATATGTTAAATATATTTGGTATTGATAAGTCCAGTGTTTTGCTTCTTTATTCACAATTTCACAACAGCAACATTTTTTTAATTTATCACTCAGAAATACACACAAGAAGAGACTGCGTTGCAGAGAAATGTTGCGCTGAACGTGATATTCCAACTCGTATATAGTTTTTTTGGTAGCCGATATAATATATTGGATTCCAATATCCATAATACGCTGAGTATATTGGAATTGTAAACCCTTATTGGATCCCCATACGACACATGGGGATCCAATAAGGGTTTATACGGTATTGGATTCCAATATTTTCAGCGTATTATGGATATTGGAATCCCATAACAAATCCTTATTGTAATACAATACAATAAATGTAATGTTTTCCAATACACTGTCTATATTGTATTGCAATACAATAAAAAGATATTGTTTACCAATATCCATAATACGCTGTTTATATTGGGGTTTTCCAATAGGGGTCCCATTTAAAACAAAATAAGCTTTACAAAAAAAAAAAAACCCAGAGTTTTACGGGATGAAACCAACTGAGCTTTGCTTGTAAGCGTTTTCCGAAAGCGCAAATATATAATTTGTGACACTTAATTTATTCATTACGGCTAATTTTAAAACTTTCTGTTGTCGTGCACAGTCCTTTGCCAGTAGTTCTTTTGTTCTTAATTTAAACTGTTTATTGAAATCATTATTAAACGAGAAACCAAGGAAAGGACTGGCAAATTTCTAAAGAAAATACGCGAAGTAACCTGAATGCCTTCAGGGTGCGGAGCATGCCCCACAGAATCGAATCCAGGCTCTTTTGCTGGACCTGTTCGCTGTGGCAAGACCCACATCAAAGTCCGTCTCGGCAAGAAACGAGAGGCTCCACTTAATGGTTGCGTTTGCCTCACTCACCAGTGACCATGCTGCCATCTACCAGGGCGTCTGCAATGACGTGGACAGAATCACAAGCATGTGTGTGCTCCCAGGGGCTACGTAACAGTTCTTTCAGTAGTCGTTTAGTGACGCATAAGGTGAATACATAGTTTATTTATTTATTTATTTATTTTTTTGCTGACCACGTCGTCCTTTTTTGAAGACGTGGAGAAAGATGCCGCATGCCGAAATGGGAACCTATATCACTCTACGAAGCTTCGTCTCCGTAGTGTTTTTGCGTAAACAGTTGGTCTGGTGTGCAATAATACCATTCCTCGTTGTACGTGTTTACATTTTGAAGCCTCTCTCTTTTGTCAGGAAATTTATTAATAAAACGATAGCCTACCATAATACATCTTTCTAAAATAAATATTGAGTATTTGTGCAGTTGAGACTCCGCTAATTTGTACGTCTCTTCTTTCTTTTTTTTTTTTTTTTTTTGAGCGGTTGTAGATGTTTTGCAAAGTTAGAGAGATTTAACCAGCTTGCTAGAATTTGCATGAGCGACCAACATTCTTTTTAACAAATTTCAAGACCTATCAGCCTGAAATACGTAAACATTGCGAAACGCATTGCTCAATTGAGGTAGCCAGAGGAATGAGACTGTATGCCGCTCCGCGTACGATATCGACCTAGCCACGTGGCAGGCGAGAGGGATTATCCATCGTGAAAGGAAATCCAACGAGACGGGAAATCCTACCAGGACGGAATGTCCGATTGAGACTGAATGTCCAACGAGTCAGAGTGTTCAACGAGACGAAAGATCCATCCAGGCTTGAATGCCCAACGTGTCTGAATATCCAACGAGGCTGAATATCCACCAGTGGATCTTTGGACTCGCTGGATATTTTGACGTGTTGGATTTTCAGGCTGTGAATCCGGTTGACATTCAAGCCTGGCCGGACCTTCTCGTTGAATATTTAGACTCGTTGGACATTCCGTCTCCATTGGAGAATTTGCCTCGATGGATATTCCGCCTCGCCGGTCACGTGACCAATGCAGAGGGCAAGTTCGTCTGCTTCTTGCGCAGGGGGTAGCGGTGACGTCAGAACGCCGAGCCCTGATTGGCTGATTGCGACCCGCTATCTGCGCGTCGTCTGCTCTTTTGCAACGTCGTCTGCTCGCAACATCGTCTGCGTCTGTCTCACCTTTCCTGCGACTTTCGGAAGTACAGGTCTTTACGAGCGAGCTCGACTTCGCCTTTCTGAGAGGGCAGACGAAATAACTCGAGCGGCACGTTGTTTTTGTCTAACAACTAGCAGACGCGCATCAAGGCGGGAAGTCAAAGGACTCACTGGCGAGGTGTCCTGAGGCGCCGAGGTTTGTTTGCTAAGAACCGAAAGTGAGAGTGGTTAGTGTCCGCAAGTTCCCTCCCAAATACTTTTTCCCTCCTTCCGTGTGCGGCGAGACTCCTCACTCTTTAACGGCGTCGGCGGGTTGGCGCGGTTGGCGCAGTTAACGTCGTTTGCTTTTTCTGCTAGTCAAAGCGATGGCTTCTTTACCTTTCCTGCGTCTGTCGGAGATTCACCGCTTTTTCACCGGCGAGAACGCGGCCTTCGAAAAACATATGTGTTTGTCCTTTGTCTCTCTTGTTCCACTTCTTCAGGGATTATTTTCGTCATTCTTGTCCAGCTCGCTTGCACCTTTGCATTTCATTGCATTATAACAACAATTACTTCTTGGTTCCAACGAGTCTACGACATAACTTCCGCGATACGTTCGACGCCGCTCGGGTAGCTCGATTGATCTTGCTCGGATTCTCTTCCACAGGTTAGCACAGGTTTTCAAACTTTTGTCTCTTGGGTTTACGCTACAGATACATACCCTAATACGCTAACCGACAACAGCCTTTTAGTCGAGCGAGAAAGCTGTGAGAACAAGCAGCGATCGAGCACTTTTGGGCTATGATGTGCCCACAGTATCGATCGCACAGCCGCATTTGTTTATTTACAGTCACTACATCGGCTGTCATCTGTCTTTAGCTGATTATCTCTGAACAACTCATACAACGCGAGGTACCATTCACGAAACTCGTGCAACTAAACGTTTTAGCATAGCGACGAACATGGTGTTTACTTCTTACCTGAGCGAGCGACCTGCCGCGGCATGCTGCTCTTGGGGCGTTGCAGCCACTGCTGTGGAAGGTCCGTCTTGGACAGTCCATTTAGAGCCGCGTAAAGTGCGGTAGCCACCATGTGACTGCACTTTGCGGCCCCGCGAGGAGACTCACAGTGATTCTCTGAAATGTCACCTTAATCGGAGAGCGTCATCTTTACCGCGTAGCTACAATTCTTAAACGACGCCTGGACATTCGCAACTAGAGTGAAATCCTTCACCTCAAAAGAAAGGACGTATACTTCAAGGTATTTCCTTTCACTTTTTTCGAAGGCCGCGTTCTCGCCGGTGAATTTCCGACAGACGCAGGAAACCACAGGAAAGGTAAAGCACCTATCGCTTTGACTAGCAGACGTAAAGCAGACGACGTTAACTGCGCTGCACACGAACGGAGGAAAAAAAGTATTTGGGAGGGAACTTGCGGACACTGACCACCCTCACTCTCGGTTCTTAGCAAACAAACCTCGGCGCCTCGGGACACCTCGCCAGTGAGTCCTTTGACTTCTCTCCTTGGTGCGCGTCTGCTAGTTGTTAGACAAAAACAACGTACCGCTCGAGTTATTTCGTCTGCCCTCTCCGAAAGGCGAAGTCGAACTCGTTCGTAAAGATCCGCACTTCCGGAAGTCGCAGGAAAGGTGAGACAGACGCAGACGACGTTGCGAGCAGACGACGTTGCAAAGGAGCAGACGACGCTGAGATAGGGGGTCGCGATCAGCCAATCAGGGCTCGGCGTTCTGACGTCACCGCTACCCGCAAGAAGCAGACGAACTTGCCCTCCGCATTGGATCTTTCAAATCATTGAATCTTCCATCTCTATGGATATTCAGGCCGTAAGCGCTTATACGCCGACCGTCTTCTGTGTCCCAGACATCGCTTCTGTTTCCCAGAATATATGTCCTTCACTCGAAATTCGCGCAATAGCGGCTTTTCTCTTTCCCGCCCGTGACTTCGACAGACCTATACGCAATATATAGTATAGTCACGTGTCTCCCTGCGACGCGCTGATTGGCGCCAAAGAACAGTCCTTCACCCCCCCCCCCCCCCACCCCCCCCCCGCCCCGAGAACAGATAACCCTCAGTACCCTTCACTCCTCCTCCTCAAGAGCTGCGCTCCAATTCGGTGTTACAGGGAGTTGTAAACGGCTTTCATTTTTTTTCTTACCCCGCAATTAGCACAAATATATTGCTCTGTCGCAAAAATAACTACTAATAAAAAATGAAGGATGCAAAACGTTTGTGAGTCATTCTTTACAGTATAAGCATTTCATTACGTTGGGCTTTACACTTCAAGGGTGACATTAAAAAGGTTAGGACGCGAGAATTAAACGGGTAGGTTATTTTTTATATGGCATGCTCATAGGCTATACTTAGCACATACGCCACGTTTCTCAATATTTAGAGCTCTAGTAATTGCAATAATCAATTTACGGCTTTTAAAATGTTCATCTGACGACCAGGCAACGCTAGCCATGAAGCCCATAAACCACGTGACCATGAACACTCTCTCTTTCTAGGCGCCCCCGTGATCGCCCAAGCTCGCCTTGCCACAGTATGATCATAACCGCTCACGCAACTCGGCAACCCAACGCCATCCTCGCTCTTGCCCTCGGCCCTTTGACCATCCACCCTGCATGTGCCTGCGAGATTGTCACGGGCGACAACGACCACGGCGAGTTCGACCGTGACTCGTCGTCGCTATAGAGCTGGTCGCCAGTGTGTCGCAGTCAAAACGACCATCTTCCAACATCGCTTGATAACAATAATAATAATACTTCTTTATTACCTCTCCAGAAAGCGGGGGGGGGGGGGGGGGGGGGGGCAAGGACAAAAAGCTACATTCAGTAACTTGACGAGGTCCCTGCCCCGATACAAACGGCAGAGAGAGCGGCAATGAGAGCAATCACTCTCATTGCTGCTGCCATCAGTGTCGAAGACTTCGACGAAACGAGCGATGCCGTAGGCGTAAAGCCCGCTTCAGACGGGGCAACTTTTGCAGCAATTATGAGGTTGCTGGCGGGTTGTTCCCTAGCTTTCCCTAGATCGACACGAATTGCTGAGATCGGGTCCGACTCGAACGAGCGAGCAACTCGGAGCAATTCGAAGACGTTTGAAACGGCTGCAGCCAATCAGGGACGCGATATTTTCACGTGACACCCCTGTGGTGGTGATGATGACAGCTATAAACTTTGTTCTGGTTTGAAAGGGATCGTTTTTGGAAATAAACCTTTTCAGAGAAATGAGTTAGTATTCTCAACACCATTCAAAGATATAAAAACACGTTTTTAGCGCGCAGCTGTGCGTCTAAATAGTGTAAGAGAAATCAAATTTCATGATGATGATGGCAAGTCGTAGCGATTCGGTTGCTGCGTGTGAACGCGGGCTGCCCGTGTTGCTGGAGTTGCGACGTCAAGTTGCTGGGCGAAATTTCCCCGTCTGAAGCGGGCCTAATCGTCACGGACCGCATGCTCGAAACGCAGAAAGTAGACGTGGAAGCTGAAGCTCGAGACGCCAAGAGAGCCAAGTCTGGAAGTTGCCAGGGGACACCGCACAGCGAGTGCAAGGGGACACCGCGCAGCGGGCTGGCGACGTCACGAGTCCGCCAACCACGGCGGCCTCTTTGAATGGGGCGGATCCGATGGTCCTCCATATAAATCAATTTATCCACGAAAGTAGCGCGCCATTTTAAAACATTTATCACGATTATGGGAACGAGCAATAGGTCCTAAAAGTATTGTTATTTATATCTCACGTTTGGCGTCTCCTAGCCCCTTTAAAAGTAAAAATAATAAATTGTCCAGACAATTTGGGCAAATGCCCAAATTGTCTATTAATGGTGACACTTAACAGTCTATATTTCCCATTAATGAATCCGGTATTTTTGTTGTTATCGCTCTAAAAGATGTACTCAGATGTCAAGATCAAGCGAAAAGAAGGCCTGTCTAGGAACTTCGGCCAAACGTGCCGTCGATTGTCCCACTAATGTCGAGACGTAGCACTCATAACTCCAAATAATGAATCTCCTCTTGGTCTACTAAAGTGTATGCCCGAGCACTTTCTTAAGCGGTTAGGTATTTGTTAAATTATCACTCTCCAAAGTTGTCCTCAGATGTCAAAATCAAGCGAAAAGGTGGAGTGTTGAGAGCTTTGGCAAATGCGCCATCAATTGTATCATTAATGGCTATACTTAGCACTCTATAATTCCTACTAATGAATCTCCTGTTTGTCTGCTATGCGTTTGCCTGATTGCTTTCAGAGCGGATTAGTATTTGTTGTTGCTTTGCAAGATGGCCTCAGACGTCAAAATCGAGCGAAAAGGGGGCGTGTCAAGGAAATTTGGGCAAAGGCGCCATCCATTCTACCGTTAGTGGCGGAAATAAACAGTCTACAACTCCCTATATTGAATGTCCTGTTGGTCTGCTATGCGCGTGCATGAGTGCTTTCATAGCGGCCTTGCATTTTCTAAGTTATCGCTCTCCAAAGATGGACTCGGACGTCAAAATCAAGCGAAAAGTGGTGACCTCCGGTTTCATCGTCAGTCCGGGTTGGGAAGTTGATGCGTCTTCGACCTTTTTGTAAATAAGAGGGTGGTCGTAGTTTGTTGTTGCTTCTGTTTCTTGTCTTTTGTGTTTGGTCACTATATAAGCAGTTTCCAGTCGAATAAATTTCAGCTGTGCTTGTGCTGACCTTCTTTTGCCTCGGTCTTCGGGTTCTTTGTCGTGTTGTTCAATTTAGACCAATTCGTTTGCGCTTTTACATTTTGTTAATTGAAAACTAACCGGTGGTTGGAAGACAATAGGCGCCTACCAAGCTAGCAAGTAGTAACATACCACAGCCTATGAACACATAAAACGAAATGTTTCCGCTCAACGGCCTCTTTGTTCTTGAGGTATATGTAATGTAAATTGAAGATACTTACTCTTTGATGTCCAGTGTAACTTCCGTGAAGTTGACGGACACATTTGTTTCCATCATTACCGTCGATGAAATAAATAGTAGGCTTACAGTAACATTCGCTCGAACACTGACAGTGACGTTTCGCATTGCCACGTCGATCTTCAGGCATGTACCGTTGTTGTCGGCCGAGATGAAGTTTTCTCCCGCGCGGCAGACAGTGCCCAACCCGTATACGGTAATATTGTACAGCTTTACTCTTGCAGTCGCCACGCTAACTTCAAATTCAACTCCAGGAAATTTCAGTGGATCCAGATCATATCCTACGACTGCTGTTTGGAGTGCTTTATCGAAGAAGAGTTGGGTCTCCTGGTTTAAAATCTCGTCGCCTGAAGAGTCTGCAGCTGTGAAAAAAATGGTGCTTGTATTTAAAACGAATAATGGCTGTGTTCTTAATTTATTTAATAATTTAGAAGCCTATTTTGTAATCGCGACATAAAGGGGATTCACCCGCGATTCATTTGTGGCCTTTTCATCATGGATGCCGCTGGTTTTGTCCGGAAGAAACGACTTGCTCGCAGCTGTGCATGCAGGTCGGGCGTTCCGGGTGGGCTCGCTCCATGGGCGAATCACCGCCAATCTAGTCGAGCTAGATTTTTTTTTTTTTTCGGCGTTTCCTGCTACCGGCAGGGGCCAACGTCCAGCGCCGGGCACGAGCTAGCCGAAGACCTCACTCTTATTTCCGACTAAAGGCTGATTCACACTGCACCGTTTTCTTACGCTACGTTACGCTACGAGAGCTTACGTACAAGTCACCGGGACCTCTTTGCTTCATATTAAGCGAGTCTACCAGTTCAAGGAGAAAGCATGACACGTGACATTCGAGACACAAATGTTTCGGTGACTTATACGTAACGTAACTTAACGTAAGAAAATGGGGCAGTGTGAACCAGCCTTAACTCTAAAACTAAAACGCCATAAAAAATAAAATAAAGCTGTACCCTTACATCCTTCGTCACATGTACACTCCAAAGCTTCAGTTCGATGTATGTACAACGCATTGACGTTGAAGTGACGGCGCCAACTTTTTCGAGGCTTGATAACGCTGAGGTATAACGTAATAGACAGCTAAAGGACGCATCAAAGACTACAGAAAAGAAAAGAAAAAAAGACATGTTTTGCTGTAACGTGCAAGAAAACCCCGATTGCTCTTTTTGCTGTCAGTCAGGCGTACATTAGCTATTTTAATAAGTTGTACAACTCGGCCATCAAGCCGCTCGTGAAATTTAGTACCGTCGATTTCACTTCAGTGCGCTGTACGTCAAGCTGCAGTTTTGGGGTGTATTATATGTGACAAAGGGTGTAAGAAGATAACTTTTTTTCTTCCTTAGTGTGAACCATGTTCAACCACATTCACGAAAAGTTATGCTAAGTAAATGGCGCGCGGCACGCGCCGATTACTTGACATTAGGCCCGGCCGAGGTCGGTTTCGCCGAAGAACTGCAAGATTTTCTTGCCGTCTAGAGAACGGGTCTGAATAACTCCACGTAGAATATTCAGAGCCTGCGCATTCGAATTTCGATGTCATCCCAGTGAGATCGAGCGCAGACACCGATTGGAAACGAGCGTTGCGTCAGCGTTCGGCTGGAAGTTGTCTCCAGTCAATACGTCGAGCTCGGGCCCAATATACCGATCTCACAGCAAGTTTGAGTACGCCACCGCTGCCGACATGCATCGTGGGAGCTGTAGTCTTTCTGCACGCGTGACAACCCTGCTGAAGGTCTGCACGAGCAGAGCACGAGGCGGCATGAGCTCTCTCGTGAACTGGCGTCTGCCTCCTACAAACTACAGTTATGGCGGCGTCACGCATGCGTGGAACGCTTAATGGGATCGGTCTATTAAGGCCTGTTCACACATGTAGTGGAGCGCTACAAACGTAGCGCTGACCTCGCGCTAAGCGCGTGCTGACGGGAGCTTTCACCAGCTTTGTGTCGCACCTCAATACTGTTGCTCATGGCAGACAATAAGTAGCAGACGAAACGTGAGAAGCGCTATACATTAGCGCTTCGCTGCATGTGTGAACCGGCCTTTAGTGTGTTGGCGCCATTCGATTGTGGTGACGTACCGAATTGAATAACAAATCGTTCACAGGCTTGCTTGACCACGATGACACGGTGCTTGTATGACATAGTGCATGATGATGTGAGAACACGGAATGCCTCGACATCACTCGCCTCACTTTAAGGGGGGGGGGGGGGGCGGTGCTGCGATATTCAATTGGAATATTTCTCACTTTAGCTTACTGGCACTAGTGGGAGTCAAGGATACTCGCACCCAGTGTCACTGGCCAAGAAACTCCTTTGTTGAGGTGTAATTTCAAGGACAAAAGCGAGCATTTTCATTCAGTCTCCTCTTCTCGAAACTTGATGACGTAGCTGAGCGGTCGCAGTACCGCCCAGTGACGACGTTTGAATCCGGCTCATAGATTGGGCCCGAGCATTGCGTGGACACTCGATTTGGGCTCGTGGTAATCGATAGTTCGAGAAGCACATGGGTAATGGCCCGTGTCCAATCGCTGCAATGCCGACAATAGCCGAACCATAACAATGCCTGGAACTCAACGCGTGTCCTATGCCTTGCCAACCGAGCGTGTGGTTGTGATCAAGTTTGGCGGCATATAATTGGCTCCAGATCACGTGGCCGCTTGTTCTCGCTTTGAGTTGAGGAAGTGAACGCTGCTCCTTTTTCTTTTATTTTTTCCGCGACTTTCATCGCGTGTGGTTAAAAACGAAGGCGTGCCTCATAGGTCATTAACGTCAGGGATCCGTTCTAAGCAGTATTTCTGCAAAGTACAAAAATCGTTACATTGCCCTTTTAAAACCGATACAGCGAGCAACGACAACGAGCTATCCGAGCAGAGTGACCCAGCCGATCCATTTTGCTTTCAATGGCATTTCAGAAAAAGGAAAGATTGCACGTAAACACTTTGAGCGGCGCTCAAGCTGCGCGAGAGCACGGACTCCAATTTCTTTGGTGTGACTATGTTTTGGCTTCATAGCAAAATAAAGTAGTACCAAGCAAACGGCGCGCAGCACGCTCCGTGTGCATTACACCAGATGCGGCCGAGATCGGTTTTACCTGAGAACTGCGAGATTGTATTGCCGTCTAAAGAATGGTTCTGAGACGATGCATGTATGACACGCTGACGCAATGGCGACGCGCAATGACTGGCTAGTGCTGCCGCGCTCCTTCCTTTCACTGCAGCGAGCTATTCCAGAGTAACTATACCAGTCAATCCAACACCATGTGTTCTTGAGACCCGAGAATCACAAGGCAAAACCGGATCCAGTCACATCACCTTAGTGCTGGACTGACAATGGTTGCTTGTAGCGTCCATGTAATACATATCGGCTATTCAGTTCCCCATTTTTTTTTTTTTTACAGCGATAGCTGCTTGAACTTTTCTAACCAGTAGCAGTGACGTGCGTTGTTGATGTAGTTGGCGTAGGGTGTCCATTGTCCATGTTGCAAATCTTTAAAATAGAGGGCCCGCCGCCGGCGAGAATCAAACCTAGGACCGCTGCGTGCGAAGCGGAGGCGTTACCACAGAGCTACGTATCAAAAACGGGCTTTAAACTTAGAGCTTTTGTTGTACCTATTGCCCATTGCGCGCACGCAAAAAGAAAAAAAAAAAAAAAAATGAAAGCCGTTTACAACTCCCTGTAACGCCGGATTAGACCCTCAGCTCTTGAGGAGGAGGAGGGAAGTGTACTGAGGGTTAGGTGACTCCCTGAGGTCACGTGACCTCGGGGGGGGGGGGGGGGGGGGTGCCCATGGCAAAACACCATAGAGGGGGAGGGGGGGGGGTAGGGGGCGGGCTTTTCAGGCCACCCCCCCCCCCCCCCCCCCCCCCTGGCTACGTGCCTAATGAACTCAGTGCCCTTAAAGGGGTAATTACGAAGTCACACGGAGTCTCCGTCATGCTTCTGCTCGTGCAGGCACGCCCGTGCAATTGCAAGCTTGTCAAAGCTGAGTTCACGCGCACGCTGCAGGTGCTTGCACGCATAAGGCACCAGTCGGGACTCCACGCTTGCAAGTGTCTATACTTCGTTTCAGTCCAGACGCAGCCGATGCTACAAGCGCGAGCATGTGGCCCTGAACAGTGCTTGCACTGCACGAGCACGCGTGATTTGGCAGGGACGCTGAAAACCCGGAGCTCGCTCTTGTAGCTTCTGCTACGCTCACACTTTGAAGCGAAATGTAATATAAAATGCCAAATCCTTTCGCGCAAACAATAGTGACCGACGTAAAGCGAACGAAATAAATGAAGACAAAAGTGAAGGTCACTGGTGGCTGCGCCATGCACAGCTGCTGTGAAGCTTCTATATGGTCTTAGCTTTCACGCTGAGACACGCAAAGGCGCATGTTTTTTTTGCAAACATAAGATGGGCCGGAAAATTATCGAGATGTCGAGCGAGCGATATAGAAGCCAGCGATGCCGAACCAGCGCTCTGAGCTTGAATGCCTGTTCACACATGCAGCGCAGCGCCGAATCTCGCCGATGCGGCGCTCATGCTGTGCCGAGTTGTCGGTTTAGCAGCGATGTATCGCTCCCCCCCCCCCCCCCCCCCCCCCCACACACACACACACACAGACTCAAAAAAAAAAAAAAAAGATATCTAGAAATATGAACATTGTTTAACCCTCTCAACTCGGAGCCAGAACAAGCGGCCACGTGGCCTGG
>NW_024609846.1:47752106-48021117 GCF_016920785.2 Ixodes scapularis | reverse complement strand
GAACCACGAAAATATGAAGCCGAGAACGCCTATTCTCGCCGGCCGACTATTCGCTAAATTGTCTTTCGATGAAAAATCGGTGTTCGCTAAAACAGCGGTTCGGCTAACTGAGTGCCACCCCTATGTGCACGTGATCAAGAAATTGTATTTCGACGTTGCTATCAAGCTGGGTTCCCTCCCTTTAAGAGGCACAGCGGAAACAGCTGACGGCGGTGGTAAAGCGGCTGCCGTGCTGAAGACCAGCTGTCGTTCCGGTCACAACGGACTGAGTCGTAGTTAGCGCGCTCGTTGCAGATGTCTAAACCAGTCTTTACTCGTGACTTGCTCAAAAATTAGCTAAATAAACGTGACTCGTTGCCGAGATTCCAAAGAAACGCGTTACATCAGCGTTATTTTGGTCGCTACTTTGAATGTGTCGTCCTTATCAAGCTGCAGCCACTTCCAATTTTTGTCGTCTCTAATAATTACTTGCTTTTTTAACGCGTTCATTCAAGGATAACTCTCCCCATACTGACATACCTTGCGCGCATGTTTTTATGGTCTATACAGCATTTACTCCTCGTGCAAATTACAGTCACGAGCCCGGGGGGGGGGGGGGGGGGGGGGGGAGCACTAGGTTGGGAACTTGTTTTGTACACCTTCCCCCAATGAGGTAACTTAGTACCGTTACTTGTTACTTCATCAAAAGTGACACAAATAGGTTTCTTGTTCACCTTTCAAAGAGGCCCTGCCACGACTTTTTGACTGGTTTTTAATTTGCACCGAACCTGAGCGCACCGAACGCAGTAACTGAATGAAACTTTTTTTCTCGAATCTCGCTTTATTTTAGGAGGTATAGGCAAATTAAAATTACAACAACAAGCAAAAAAATAGCCTCCTTCATGACGTCCTTGGCCATGGCATGAGTAGCCGTGAACTAGTGGAGGGGTAGTGAGCTCAGCAAACACTCACAGCTGCCGTACTCCGTGTCGACGGCTCGAGAGGGCGCCACTAAAGCATGTGCCGGATAGGCTGGATGAAGCGGGCAGCCAGGGCGGCTCGCATTGCATTTGTTGCGCGATTAAACACTAATTCGGCATGACACTTCATTGGCCACGAACGACAGCAAACACGGGGTAAATATCAGTTCAGAACGGGAGCCACTTCACGCTGCCAAACCGCCAAACGGCCAAACCGCAAGCCAAACCTGCTCGCCGAAGGCCTTCGGAACGCTCGGAACCGGTCGGATCCTCGAGCTCATACTACCGCAGCGCCGCCGCGTACATCCGGGACCTTTCTACGCTCGCCGCTCGTCGGTGCCTGATCTCACTACCCCTTCCTAGTATGCGCCGCCATTTCTGCTGCTTGGTGGCGGGTACGACAACGGGTCATTTCTTGTTTCCGTGCTTGCTAAACTGCATTTGTTTCTTCTCGGATATAAAATACTGAACAAAGACTACTTTCATAAACAATTGAAACGGTTCGCAACACTTATGGTTTGTATTTCGACTAAAACAAAAGCTTTTAGCGGCTTTGACCAGTAGTAAGGCCAGGACCAAAAACGTAGTGAAATTTGGTCACCTTGAGCTTTAGACGTATTTTGTTTGCCAAATGTCCGCTTCTTATTACTTCATTGGGCCAAAAGCAAGCCGCATCCTCACAGGAATGTCAAGGTTGAGCCCATCGTGAACGCATGAACTTTTAAGGAAATGCAATAAATGCGACCTCACTACTGCACAAAATTTACTATGATGTCTTCCTCGTGTCATCATATTTATCCCACTCAAGGTTTATGCTGATAGGAGGTTAAGGTTTCGCAAACGCTGAGATCGTTACGACGGAGACCCTAACAAGCGTCTCCTACTCCTCGCTATGTGGGCACGGTGACTCGTTAGCAGCAATGTCGCTGACGAACCCTTTCTTGTTCTACATACAGGCATGCTTGCTGTCGACGCTGTTTCCCGAAGGATCCTTGGCTCTGTGCTATATCTACGGTACCGCAGGCTTCGTTAGTACGGAATTGTAGTAGACCGTTTTTCTCCTCCGCTACGGTATCCGTGAAGAAAACGCCGCAGCTGCGCATGCGCGCCGCCAGCCTTGTCTGTATAGTTCAAGGTCTTGTGGCGGATTACAGAGCGCTATCCGGGTGCTTAGCGGGCTGCGGAAACGGTCTACTACAATTCCCCAATGAGAGCGCCTTCGATACCGGCGTTCGTTGTCTCGCCATCACATCGCGGAACGCGTGCCTGCACCAGCGCTGACAAAGCCCGGATATCAAGCGTCATTCTATGGAAGTGCCCGTCTTCACCGGCCTTGGGAGACGTCGCCCTCATCGAAAATCCTGCATCGATTCCTCCGCACCTAGCGCGACCATCGACTGCGACAGCCACGTCAGTTGCTACAAAAGCATCGCATGGTGTGGCCGACGCCAGTGGGCACGGTGACTCGTTAGCGGCAATGTCGCTGACGAACCCTTTCTTGTTCTACACACAGGTAAGATATCAGTATTATATACACTCTAGACGAAGTAATAACTTATGGCTTCTCGAGTTACCGTGCCCACGGTCATTGCGCTTTTTTTGTTCTTTGTGCTCTTTGCATGGCTGTGTACACATGCGATGCTTGTCCTAGATTCCGCTGATGCATTAAAACTTCTCTTGTTACGCTCCGGTGACGCCGAGGCGAATTCGGGACCCATGTCCATCGATCAGTCCAAGCAGTTTAACGACATGTTCAAGCTCTTGCAAGACGTTAATGAACGTACGGTCAAGATTGACCAAAGCCAAGCTAGCCTTATTAACGAGTTAAAGAGTGAGCAAGAATCCTTCGAACTAAAGGTTACCGACATCCAAAATCGGCTCGATGGAGTTGAGTGCAAAGTTGCAACTCTCGATGCAACCCGGGAAGAACTATTGGCCGCCGAGGGATTAATGCAGTCTGTTATTAAGGACAACCAAAGACTGCACGAGCGCCTGGACGATATTGAGGACCACTCAAGAAGGAGCAATATTATCTTTCACGGTATTGAAGATTCCGCCTCTGAATCTTGGGAACAGTCAAAAATAAAAATATTAGATGCGATATCTACTTCACTCAGTCTGCAAGTTTCCGATGAATGCGTTGAACGTGCTCACAGGCTTGGTTCGTATGCAGTCGGAAGATGCAGACCAGTGATTGTCAAGTTCTCTTCTTTCCAAACAAAACAAAAAATCCTACAATCACGACCTAAGCTTAAAGCCGGCGGCATAACGGCTAATGAAGATTTTTCTCCGGCTACGCGCCTAGCAAGACAGAAACTTTTTTGAGTTTGGAAAATTACAAAAGAGCGTCTTCCAACTGCGCTAGAATAAGCTTTACGTGAACAATAAATGTTTCATATATGAAAATGCGAACGACAGGGTGTATGAAGTTGGAAATGACAGAAGGCCGGGCAAGACTAATACACATACAAGAAGCCCTGGAGGTGATAATAATCAACCTTCGTCATCCCTCCAAAATAACGTGGCACCATATTTAAGTCCCCGCGCAGCATCTGCCCGATCTGCCTTGCCCTTACATTGTGCGAGGGGTAGCGGTTCTTCTTTCGCGCCCGAAATAATTAATGTTCTGTTTACTAATATCCGAAGTGTCATGCGAAATCGCGACAATCTATGCTCTGCCATTGACTCCACCGGGGCTGATGTTGTAGTTTTGACAGAAACATGGCTCTCTAGCAAGATTCATGATAACAAAATCCTAACTACTGACAAACGCTTCAAAATTTATCGCACTGATAGGGAAGCTCGCCAAGGCGGAGGTGTGCTGATTGCAGTCGCCGAACATATAGATTCCGTTTATTTGGATGTTGCGAGTGACCTCGAAACAGTCTTTGTTTGCCTTTCCGTGAATCACAAAAAATATATCTTGGGTGCCTGTTACCGCCCTCCTTCAAGTGACGATAGCTTTCTGAACAAACTTCATGACGTAATCAGTACAGTGACCTTGCGATCTCCCACAGGGAACTTCATCCTTCTGGGTGATTTTAACTATCCAAATATTGTGTGGTCGGCGGAAACAGCTTACGCAAGCCCTTTTTCGTCTGACAGTGACAAATTCCTCAAATTATGTTCGGACTACAATTTCTCTCAGCTAGTCTCTCGACCCACCAGAATTACACCCTCCTGTGCCTCAGTTTTAGATCTTGTATTGTCAACCTTCGCCGACCTCGTTTCCCCTATTCCCTACCTACCTGGTTTTAGTGATAATTTATTGCTGCATTTTACCTTAAATATTACAACAAGTCATTCCCCGAAAATAGTTAAACAGATTCGTGATTACGGAAAAGCTAATTTTACGGCTATAAATAGTGAATTGTATGAATTTCTAAGTTACTTTGGGGAAAATTTCTTTGAACGCTCTGTACATGAAAATTGGTGCCTGTTTCGAAACAAAGTTATCTATCTAATAAGCACTTATATTCCTGTTCGCACATTATCTTCCAAAAGTAATTCTTCTTGGTACAACACCAGACTTAAACGACTTTCCAATAAAAAGAAACGCCTCTTTCGTGTAGCCAAACTTTCAAGACTAGATAGTCAATTTAACGCCTATCATTGCGCCGAGCACGAATATAAACGTGCAGTATTAGAAGTGAAACCCAATTTTTTTGCTAACACGTTGCCCAACATTTTATCTACAAATGTTTGCCACTTTTGGAACTTAATCAAACCTAATGATAACCATGTTGACCTGAAGCTTACAAACGCCGATGGGGAACGAGTAGGTCAAGATGAGTGTGCCTCATTGCTAAACGATATATTTATACAATCTTTTTCTTCCACCGATGTTTCTGTGTACCCCAACTTTAATTGCACTGACTTTTATCCAATGAATCCAATATTTATATCATATGATGGTATAGCTGCAATGATTAATAGCCTGAAGCTCTTCTCATCCGGTATCGACAATATTAACTCTAAATTCTTAAGGAACACGAAGTCGTATTCATCAGCTATACTATCAATGATTTTTAAGCAATCATTGGAGGAAGGTTGCCTTCCCGAAGACTGGAAAGTTGGAAAGGTGATTCCAATTCATAAAAGTGGCGACCACTCCTCACCGAACAACTTCCGGCCAATTTCTTTAACATCCATTCCTTGTCAAATACTCGAACATATCAGATACTCTAACCTCGCATGTTTCCTAGAATCGAATTCTTTTTTCGCCCAACTCAACACGGCTTCCGCAAATCATTTTCCTGTGAAACACAGCTTCTGCTTTTCACTAATAAGCTTCATTCTGTCCTTGACCGTGGCTCCGAGATAGACTGCGTTTTCCTTGATTTCTCTAAGGCCTTCGATAAAGTTTCTCACCGGCTACTCCTATTAAAACTTAGCAAACTCAACATTGATCCGAACGTGCTACGCTGGCTAGAATCTTTTTTAACCAACCGTTCTCAATTTGTGCATGCCCCAATGGTACTAACTCTTCACTTTCTCCCGTAGCATCTGGAGTTCCCCGGGGTTCTGTTTTAGGTCCGCTACTTTTCCTCATCTATATTAATGATCTGGCTGAATGTATCTCCTCTAATATTAGTTTATTTGCTGATGATTGTGTTCAATATACAGAAATAACTGATAACTCTGACATCTCTCTTCTCCAATCTGATCTTAATTCTGAATCTAACCGGTGCGACAAGTGGTTGATGCATTCAATCTTAATAAAATGTAAATCCATGAGAGTTTCCGGTCATACTAACATATGCTCGAATTACTACATTGATAACACTCCGCTCCAGTCTGTGTCCTCTTACAAATACTTAGGTGTTTACATAACTTCTGATCTTTCCTGGGAAACTCACACTGACTACGTAACTAACAACGCCAATCGCATGCTTGGATATCTCAAACGAAATTTTTCAGAGTCACCAGTGTCACTAAAACTCCTTTTATATACTACTTTAGTACGTACTAAACTTGAATATGCATGTTCTATCTGGGACCCTGGTCATAATACTATCATTGCAACATTGGAATCAGTTCAAAATCATGCAGCACGTTTCATACTCTGTAATTACCATCGTACATCCAGTGCTACTTCAATAAAAAATAGTCTTGCTTTACCCACACTAATGAACCGTAGACGCATTTCCCGCCTTGCTTTATTTCATAAGATTTACCATAATAACCGTTTCATGCGCCGTGAACTTCTAACGCCACCTACTTATGTTTCATCCCGCGTAGATCACCAGTACAAAGTCGGTATCCCAAATTACAAAACTAACACTTATTATAACTCCTTTGTTCCTCGCACTAGCTCTGATTGGAATCGCCTTTCCGCTGACATAGCCTCCATAACCAGTATTATTGATTTTAAAAATGCATTGTTTGTTCATTTTGATTAACCATTTTCTAGTTGGTATTACTGTTATAACATTGTGTAAATTTTTTTGAAGTGTCTGAGCAAGCGTGCATTAATTACTGTATTATATTTTATGTATCAACAACTGTACCCTTATCACCTAATCGCCCCCCCCCCCCCCCCCCCCCACACACACACACCCCTCTGCAATACCCTTCGGGGCCTTGAGGGTAAATAAATAAGTAAATAAATAAATAAATAAATAAGCCTTTGTGTACGAGCTTTTACTGACGCCCAGGATCTCCGTCTGAACGGTGTGTCTGAAATTATCTCGGCATACTCGGCCAGGAAGAAAACAAACACATAACAAATATTATGGCCGTTAGCAACCGTCAAATGCGCTTTGAATAATTTCGTTCGTTTGGTGCACCGCAGGGGGGTTCACGCCCGTCCGGCGCACTTCCGACGAATGGTGCGACATTCTTCACGCAAGTGCTCGACTTTTGCTTTCTTAAAACGGTATGTATGTGCAAATGGTGCCTATATGATTGCAAGATAACTTTATGCGCATACGCGATGTTGAATATTAGTAAACTGCAGGCGGGTGGGGACTTCGCTTCATGCAGTTCTCCGGGTTAGTACAGATAAGAGATGAGGAGTGTGTTCGATTTGAGCTTTTCAAAGGCGCCTCCGTGTTTCACCTCGCATATTCGGGCGTATTAAGAAAAACGGCAATTGCAAAAACTTATATATTTCATCTATAGACACACACAAAAAAAAAAAAAAACACCTCCGGACCAGCGCTAGTGTAAAGGTGCGAGCTCGATGTATGCATACTGGTTGTTCCAGCTTGTCGACTCGTACACAAGCAAGATACCCGAGTTTCGCAGCATCGAGATTCTCAGCACTGCCTCGTTCACATACCTCGAAAACTAACAGAAAACTTCGAGTACAAAAGTACAACAAGCATGTCTTAAGACTAGCTGTACGTCTTGGGCTTGTGCTAAAGCTTCGAGGCGTGGCCACTTAGGTGAGCTCAGAGACCAAAAACGACGCTCTTCCCAGAGTGCAACGCGCGCAGTGTTGCAAGCAGGGGTTTATGGAAGTAGTCTATTAACGCATCAATGTCTCGTAACATGGTTTTAAAAAGGATACAAAAAAGAATAATAAGAATTTTGAGCGTTTATTTGAGTAATTTGCGTGCTTCTTTGAGTAATTCGCGTGCTTTTTAGCTTACCCATCGTCGATAACATCGTTTCCGAGTTAATATCGAAAAAGCACTGGCATTTGATCCGCTGAAGCGCACTAGCTTGAGCGACACTAAATGAGTCGGTCTGACGGGGGTGTCAGTCTAGCATACTTTGTCCCCAGACGACCACCGGCGGCGAGTCAAGCAGCCCAGCATGCCTAGTCAGCAGGCGATCGTTGTCGGCGCGTCATACATAGTCCGGCATTCTTAGTCAACAGGCGGTCGACTGCGGTGAATACTTAATCCACAAGCGACCGTCCGAAGCGAGTAATGCTTGAACCATCATTTGGTTCGCTGGCGACCGCCGGCAGGGTCACACTTAGTCCAGTATATTTAAAACATAGGCCACAGGCGGCGGTGAGTCCTCCTTATATAATCATACTCAGAGCCCGCAGGAGTCCACCGACACGCGCAGCTGGCTCCCGAATTCTGAAGCGTAGCTGCCTACGTGAATTCAAGACATCCCGGGGTGGCTCAGAGCTGGAGTTCCGTGTTTACGAATAAATCCGAAACAAATTCCGAAAAAACATTCACCGGTAAAATTGTCTTTAATTGCGATTTATCCCAAACTTTTTGAGATCACGACGGAAGAAAAAATACGGTATTTTATATATAAATTTGACAAGAGCATAGAGCAAGCGGTCCTGAGGAAAGGCCACTTTAGTTTTCTTGTTTTTTATATATATATATATATAACAAGACTACTAAATTTTCAGAAAAAACAAAATTCGAACAAAGTAAAATTGTTCTCCGAATTGCCAAGAGTTTGGAATCTAACGAAAATAAACTCCGATGAACCCTCAATTTTGAGCTAAAAATAACCTCCGAAAAATACCCTTTGAATTTAACCAGGAAGAAACGCCGAAACCCCGGAATCCCACTCAGAACGTGCCAAGGGAGAGCGCAGCTGGCGTATGACATCACAACTTATGACAGCAGTCAATATACAGTGAAAAAGGCGCGGTAAACTTCCTCACCTGGCGATTACTTCAATTATCTCGCTATTCAAGAGCTTTCAGAATTCAAAGCCCTACACGCACTCACGAAAAAAGTGGAACCCATGAAAAACTTCCAATTAAAGCATGCTGGTGACAACTCGACTCCTGGATAAATTTAAACTTGTCTCGATAATTCTGTTGAACCCGGAGAACTCAAGCGTGGGTCGTGTTTACAGCGCATTTGAGAGCATCCGAAGCTCCCCGTAAGCAGCATTGTAAATTATGGGCAACATCGAGTCAGAGTTTATTGACACGTGCCCCCTCCGCCCCATTTTCTATAAGACATTTATCGACGGTATTTTTTCTGATTTGGACATATTGTCACGAATGACAAGTGATGAGGCGACAAAAACTGAACTAAAATTTGATGGGGCAAACTTGTGCTCAAAAATAAAAAAAGGAACAAAAGAAAGCAGAGCGTCGCGGGCGTCGAAGTCGGCGTGACAGCAGAATCGAACTCTGGGGCGAAACTGACTCCGGCTTGCCACGCGGAGCCCCTTTTGTACACGCGTTGGCTTCTGGAACAATCGGCGTAGAAGGTTCGGCGTGTCGAACATTCTAACCTCGAGTCAGCAACACGGTTTTCAAATTTACCAGAACGTTACGTTAGAGTCTACAAAAATGCGTCTTGGCGGCCAGGAATCGAACCCTGGCTTTCTGCGCGAGAGGCACGCGCGATAACCGTCTGGCCAGGAGCGCGCTGCCTGCTTGGCCACCTACGCGCGCGGCAATATTCTGAAGACCAATCGTTCAGCTTCAGTAGAACGCTTCAATGAGGTTCATCCGATCATTAGGTTTTCACGTGAGTACTCACACATATCGGTCGGCTTCTCGCATGTGAGCATGCACATGGAGGAAAACGAACTACAAACGAAACTCTATCGCAAACCTACCGACTACCCGCCCTCCAGAAGCGACCGCCAGTGGCTATCTAAAAGCCGACTTGCTGAGCCAATAAATTTTTTTTTTTTTTGCGGTTACACACGTGGTTGGCTCCGCTTCATGGGATAGTTAATGCTTTCGCATTAAGGATAAAAATGGTAAGCCACGCGTGGACTGACAGGCCGCGCTGCCGCCAAGTGAAGCCTAGAATATTTTGTTCCCCGCGATCTATGCGAGGCGAAAGGAGATCACAAGTAGATGTATACTGCAAAGAAAAACACGGTTTTATTATCTTTTTCATATAAACAAAAAGCGAGCAGTGTTTTTGTAAAAAAATTCGAAATGCATCAACGAAGAATGTGAAAAGGCGCAGGGAAGGTGATGAACGACATCCATAATTACTTCAGGACCGGGGCAATATGAAAACACAAACACACACACGCACGCACGCGCACACACTAAAGTGTCAATAAATTGGTACGCTGTACGAGTTTGATTGTGATCTTTTTTTATCAAAGTAACTGGTAAATAATGGAATTTAAAAAAAATTATCACTACACTCTTTCACTCAGGAAAAATAATTGTTCTTCCCTCATGTAAATCGTTTCGTCCACTGCCGTTTGAGTGTTGAGTACTGCATTCCGCTGTCTTGTGGTTAGGCCTGTGTGGGCCCAACGGGACGCTGCATTAATGACAGACTGAGGGAGCACTGCCACTCTCCTCGTACGAATCCGTCCGGCCATTTAGCAGTCCACTGCAGCAGGTGTGGGTATGCTCCCGCGTTTGAGAATACAAATATTTTAGGAGTGGTAAAAGCGAGCGACTAGAAAATTAGCACTTAAAATAGAAAGAATAAAACGCGGAGGACAAGCACGGGAAAAACACGTTCTTCTATTGAGCCACAACGTATGATTTTGGGCAGCAAAATTGCACCCTGAACGAGATTCCAACAAAGATAAGGTGATAGGGAGAAGGAAAACTGGGGGATAGGAAAGGGGAGGAAGAAGTCACGAGGCAAGGGAGGAACTACAGTAACGATTAAGTTTTTACGGGGAGTTGCGATATTTTTGAAGTTGGAATTTGTACTGGCACGCGTTCGTGTAATCACTACTGCGTGATGAACGTTAGAAAGCTCAGGTTAGCGGTTGTACTGCACTGGCTAAATTTATCATCTGCAGCTAAGAGACCGATGACCCGTTGAGGAATACGAACATCAAGGCTGTATAAAAATACGAAGCAAGAATTTTTTTTTCAATTTTAAGCCCGAGGAATTTTATATTCCGTCTTGACAAGGTTACTGAAGCCGATAAAACGTTGTTTTCTGCGTTCTCGACGAGAAAGGTTTTGATTATCTCACGTCCAAACCGATTGCGGTGTCCCCCCTTTGTCTGGGTTCCCGCGAAGTCAGGCGCGCATCCAAGGCATACGGTGGCGTGAACCGCTATCGGAGGAATGGAGTTATCAGTTCTTAAAGTGCCTGCATTTGTGCGTTCACGTAAGCGGTAATTTGTACATCGGCCGGTTTCCCCTATGTACACAGCTCCGCGTTAGAGGGTGATGGAGTACACGTTTTATGTGCAGCAAACCCAAAACAGCGTGGCGTGTTTTTTTTTTTTTTTTTTTTTTTTCGCAAGCTGGCTTTGCTTTTCTTTTTTCGGTTAATCATGTTTCACATGCTTGCCAATTTGAATCTACTGGAGAAGACCCCCCGAAAGGAACTAATCAACCAATAGGGTGATGCGTAACCTTGTATGCTCGAACACAAAGGAAGAACACGAAGGAGGAGACAAAGACGAGAGCATTTGTGTTCGCCCTCGTTTTTCGCGTACATGTTTGCTCAGCTTCATAAGCCAACTCGCCCAACAACAAGTTTTGCTAGTATCGGGCAATGTTTCCGAGTTCGCCATGCTGTGCGGCAGAATGTGGTTCTACTATTGGGAAACATCAGGCGACAAAAGTTTAGCCAATATTTGTTGCCACAATGTGGCAAGTTCTCAGGAAACACGTTTAATTCGTACATGTTTACATGTTTGCTCAGGACATACCTCATGTAGTGATCGAAATCTACCGGTTTTTGCAATGTTCGCATATGTGGACCATTATGTCAAGTGTATAAGACTCTTTTTTCTTTTCTTTTTTTTTGTCAGAAATTGGTTACTGCGTTGTATACAACCGTACAAATCATACGTGTACCTTTTGATCTGTGCAAGGTGTAGGCTTTGTCAACGTTAACAGCAAAGTAGGAACGGCAGAGCCCCCCCCCCCAAGGGCCTGCTCTTTTGGCGGTCCGAAGGCGCTCCGAAGCGTTGCAACATAAGTCGCGGCTGAAGCGGCTCTGCGAACCGTAGATAGAGGAGCCGCGTTTACAACGGTGCGAGTTATACACCGCAGATTGGGACAGTTTCATGCGAACGCTTTGTTAAAGACATAAAAACGTGGAATGCCGTATGCGTCTACAGACGTACCATATACGTGCGATTTGGGGACCTGCAAAGCCAGGAGTTGAGATAAGACTGACGCGTACCGCGCCTGACTGCGAAGTGAAAAACACTCGAAGCGGTCGCTATCTTTAGGGTGATGTTGCCCTGGCACCGTTCTTGTAGTTTTGTTTGAGACCGGAGATATGACAAAAACAAAAAAAGTCGGATGATGCGATTGATACTTCTGATATATCTGCCTCGTTACTTCTGTCTGTTCGTTTTTTTTTGTTTGTTTTTTTTTGCCACTACACGTTTTTGCTTTGCAAACAAAAAATCAAACTTGCCTTGATCGTTCTTATAAACCAGGGGAATACAAAAATTGTCATCTGTGTATTATGGCCGCGTTGCGATTTGCCATGCTTGATTGTGGGGAGCTTTGGGTGGTTTCGAAGGCGCTCCAGAGATTACACACTTTTGTGCTCTGCTGGTTTATCGGAATTATCGAGACAAGTTTACACTTCTTGGGGTAGCGTGTGCCACGAAAATGTTTTAATGGGAAGTTTTCGTGAGTTCTGCTTCTTTTGTGGGTGAATGTAAGGGCCTGAATTCTAAGCACACTTGGATTCTTAGAAGCCGCTCATATGGAAACTAAAGTAATCGGAAAGAGAGGAGGTTTATCGCGCTCTTTGATCTATCAATTTACTTTTGTCTGTAGCACTGACGCCATACGCCCGCTCCGCTACCCCTTACTGCGTCATTATCCACTCCCCTAATGTCGTGTTTCCATGGGGAAAGCTACGCCTCGTCGGGAATCGGCTGCGTGCAGCGACGTTTGGCTGCGAACTACACCCCGTTTCACCCTAAGTCCACACACTGCCGACGCTACGAGCTGATGGGACCAATCAGAGAGCATCAAAAGAGCACCACGTCATATCTCTGAACGTGTTCTACCATCGCTGAGCCAAGTATGAACAGAAACTTTATGGTGACCTGTGCTTTTCAGCTCGATTCATTGGTCAAATTAGCACGTCGCGTCGGTCGCATCGGATCTTAAGCTGAAACGAAGTACGAGTATAATGGACTGATCATCATTCACCGCTGACATGCGCCTGCTCTGTTATAAAGAATCCTTTAAGTACAGACGCTTTAAACACGCGCAAGATTACAGCCGCCATTGCTTATCGTCGCTTGTCTATACCGAGCCAGTAAAAAGGACGTAGACAAGCCTCCATGGATATGAATGCTAGGCAGTTGGACACAATGGAATATAAAATGGAAATAACCTATCATGTTGTGATAACGATGAAGTGAAGGACGGTTATGGCTGCGCCCGTGCACAGCTTTTTAAAAGCGCCTATTGGCTTCTGCAAACGGGGCATCTGGGGACCGCCATGCCTCTGCTCGTGCGGGCAAGTGGGTGCAATTGCAAGCTTGCCAAAAGCTTTGTTCACGCGCACTGTCCAGGTGCACGCACGCATGAACACCAGTCGGGCGCCGCGCTCGCAATAACCTTTTTGCCACATGTTTTACATTGCTGTGTAACCCAAGAGCGCACAACACGAGAGCGCCGACAGGAGCGCTCGAGACACTAGAGCGCCTAGACATGAGCGCGGAACGAGACCGCCTGTGCGCGCTCTGGAAAGTTTCGAGAATTCTATTCGCGTTTATAGAGCTACCCAAGGGGTCACTGCTCAATCAAGAATGCAACGTTCATGGGGTCGAGCTCTGCGGGTTCATCAGAATTCTTGGGACAGTCCTTAATGCGAATTTGGGCCAGTGTTTTTTGTATATTTTTTCTTTACTGGTTTGCCTCCCCCTTCCCCTTTCACTCTTGCGACTTCCCTTCCAGCTCACTCCGTGTCGGTTTCGTGACGCCTCGGCCCGCCACTGCAAACGTTTGCCGACCCCTGCCTTAAACAATGTTATCTAGAGAGAGGGGAGATACACGCGCTATATCGGGATCTACGTAGCAGACGGCTAGAGGGGGATATCCGCCAACCGACGCACTCGCAAATGTTCCCTTTAATGAAATACCGAGCTCAGCATAAAACAAAAACAATGAATTTCGTAATATATCTGACGTAGGCAGCGCAGTGTTCGATGCGAGGCTTGTTGCCCGCCAAAGTAGCAGAATCTGTTGAATTGGTGCATGTCGTAGATTTTTGACAAGTTTAATACAGATTTAGAGAGAGTTACATCCTATTATGGCAGTTGCGGCATTCCTCGGCCTCACTAAGGAAAGTGCATACTTAAAAAAAAAAATATCTACAATTGAGCGGAGTTTTATGTTAATATACAATATGCAATAATATACACGCTGCGGCTTCGTTTGGATGCCGGCTTACTGTGGCAGCCTGTCGTGAAGAGAAGTCCTATATTTTATGTTATACTCGTAGCTGCAATGAGATTATCAGTGCTAGTTACAGTGCGCACAAAAAGGAATTCCCGTTTCCTCCAGGTAAATACACTGAAAGGCGCGTGTCGCGTACTTTTTTTTTTTTTGAAGAACGAGGTGAATGAGTCGTTCCATCCGTTTTATGTTTATTTGGATCAGGTAAGCGTTTTTTTCCAGGCAGCAGAACATTTTTTGCTCCTCTCGATAATAAATTATTAACCTACCGGAAAAGAACATTACGGCTCAAATTGGAGAAAGCAGTGCAGCGAATCGCCAATAACAAAGCCTTCGCATTCGAGCTCATTAGCGGCACCGAAAATCTTTCCAAAGCATATATTACCGCCTTGTTTTGGCATCTGGAATCTCGGGTCGTCCGAATATTTACTTGCATCGACTTTACCAATATTTCTTTTTGCTTTGTCTTTGGGATGAATGACACCGAGCGTGTAAGTCTTGCTGAAGGGCCATTCCAGCTTTGAATCGTTGACACCTGGATGGATACACATACCCATCGCTAAATGCGTGTTAGATGGAAATCGTTGCAACAAAATACGGATGCACACATTATAGCCACATACATACTGTAAGGGGCTGTCAATGTTCGTAGGCTGTACGTGTGAAGCATTCTTTTTTAAGTCTTCCCAGCCTTTCAAGTACCAGTGAAATTCCTTGTCTGCGCCAATTCCAAGCACGGAATCGGATACACCCTTCGTAACATTCATAAGTTCTTCGTATTGTACACGTAACTCCTGAGCCATGTGCGTCTTCACTGTGTCTTCAATGGCAAGTTTCAGTTCTTTTTTTGCTGCAGCAAAACCTTGAGTTTCGATTCTGACCAAATGCTCTTTGGTGTTTCTGGCTGCTTCCCTCACATATTCTTGGCACTGTTCCACACTGGTGTGGAGACCGGAGAGATGGTCAGAGATCTTGAGTGTTCTGTCCTTCAGTTCCTCGTTTGCGCTTTTCTCCAATGTTCGAACTTCCTCACGCCACTGGTTCAGGCTGGTTTGAAGACAGGAGAGATCCTCGGATATCTTCAGCATCTCTCTTTTCAGTTCCCTGCTTGTACTTTCTAAGTTATCATGATTCACGTTTATATAATACGGAATGGGCACGGGTGTAGTGGACGCAGAACTGCAGCCGTCTTTACAGTGACCCACGAGCTCAGTCCTTAGCACTGATGATTGGCACCTGGGGCAAGGCACGACGTGAAACGAGCACTGCTTGTAGTGATCCACGAGTCTGGAAGCTTGACCTATGAAGTCGCAACCATTGGGTGCATTGCTGCAGGCTACCTGTGAAAACAAAAAACGAAAGAAATGTTCAGCCCTTATATAATTATAACCTGAAAACGAAAAGACGGCACAACAAGCGAATATCCGAGTTGGAGACCGGAGGCAAATCTCCGAAAACATGCGAGTTGTTCACATTGATTATTTGAAACGATTAGGAAAATATATGTAAAAATATTTTTTTTTAGAAAATAAATAAAAGTTTAACATTCATTCTTTTAAAATTAAATATGAGTGGTCTATAGAAAGGGTGGCATGTTTTAGAATAAAACCGAAAAAAAATTAAGAAAAAAAAATCTCGCCGGTAAACGTTTCTTGAACTCAGATTTATTAAAAAAATTTCAAGAAAAATGATAACCAACAAAAAAAAAAGTTCAGTTTTCTACGAGTAAGTTTGGTGACAGCACAGGTTCAGCAGTCATCATGAGAGGCACGAGAGGACTTTTCAGATTCCTTCAAAATATTGTAATATTGACCGAAGAAGGTTCAACGTTTATTCCTTCAGGGTTCCTTCAGGACACCGGGGCATTGTAATTCTGGGCCACGACAGAAATCACTGTTTTGGTTTACAGATTCAACTTCTTAAAGGAAGGGAGAGTTGTGATTTGATAACCGTGAAAGTCATAAACTCTTAAGGCTCATCCACACATTTGCGTCTGAGTGCGACCGCAACCATTTGCGTGTTTTTAAGACTGTTGGCGTGGAGCTGTGGCTACGGCGACACTTACGACGAGCCAATGGAGAGGCGCTGTGCTGCATGGCGCAACGCAGAGCAACGCAGTCGACGCAACTGTGTGAACGAGCCTTTAGATTCCATAAGAGGGACAGCTGAGGCTTCTATTTCCCCACTCCACCCACCGCAGCCGCAGGGAGAAGCGGTAGAAAAGGATGAAGAGAATACAAGCTTTCCAACGACTGCGTCAAGGAGTTCATTTATCATAATATGACATTGCTGACTGGGAAGTTCAGTAATCTTTGCTTCATTGCCCCTTGCCGCGATAACAAGTTTGACAGAAGCACATTATATAATGTGAAATTTCTTAAACGTTTCTTGATTGCACACCGAAAGTTAGCCCACTGCTTATTTACTCCCAGTTTTCTCTTAATTCTAGGTGGGCTATTTCTAATGATTTTATGGTAGTACTACTAATGGCAAGGGTGCCAATGTCGCGTGGTACACGTGCGTTTTTATATATCTAGGGCAGAGTTACACCCGCCAATTAATATATATCTTTATTTTCGATTTTTAAATTTTAGGAACATAGCAAATATACACTACCTTCTTCAGAAAACTGGGAATCACACAAAAATAAACTCCCATAAATTCCGAATATTCGGCAATAAAGAAAGTCCGAGAGACACCCTCCAAATTTCACGATAAATCAACTCTGAAAGGCGGAGTCCTGGCTATAAAAAACGAGAAAAAATATTGCAGTGTTTCAAGAGCTTGTAAAGCTCCAACAATATATCTATAATTTCTGCAGCTTCTTTATTTGGATTTACTTACCGTATGGTTCAGGATGTAACCTCCCGAGATATCAAGGTGAAGAATGTTATCGTCGGCGAAGGATCCTTCATCCAGTGGACAAGTACTCCCTCGCCTCTTGGAATCCTCGTGGCATTCCGAGCAGAGTGTGTGCTCACAGGGCAATCTGACAACATTTCTCGACACCACGCCGCACAGGGAGCATACAATGTGCGCAACGGAGGACTCTTGGAAGTACAGGGGCCTCCAATTCAAAGTGTCGGAAAATCCCGATATGAAGAAGGACTTCATCTTCAAAGGGTCAAGGTGTCCAGTCACAGGATTTTGCCCGACGACCAGAAGAGACCTGCAGAATGAAGGGCCCTTGACCTTAGAATCAATACTGCCTAAACACCGGACAGAAGAGCAGCGCGGATAAATGGTGGGGACGCCACCGACATGCAGCTCGTGCATGAACCCCCAACATGCGGTAAGTATAGATAACCTAATATGGGGGCTGCAAGGGCCTTGAGACAACACGGAAGAAGTGCATGATAACGGGAGACTTACATGGCAGAATGGATCTTTACCCCGGACTTTCCGATTAATAACGCAAAACTGTACGCACATTTCTAGGTTTTATTCACGAAGCTGGCTTAGAAATGCATATATCCATCCCCCCACACTCATACTGCGAGTCTAGGGCTGCCATGAACTCCTTCCCCTACCTCCATCCCCTTAAGAAAAAACGTTTTTTTAGTGCTACTACTTGATAGTATTCTGAGAAAGTGAAGATGGCGTGATACAATATGTTGTAATTACTGGAACCGCACACAGCACAACTTTATTATTGACTATATTATAGGTATTTGATACAAAAATATTTTGGCATAGTGTGAAGAAATTACTGTTTGAACACAATTCATGGTCAAAACTGTAGTCATTTAGACTGTCGAACACACAAAAACATAGTAGAATCACTTACCAGTGAAGGCTTCCTGAACACGAAGGGAACAACAAAGCTAGACTAGGAGAGTGTTTGCGTGTTCGCAAGGCAGTGAGGCAGAATGTTCTCTCACTGATGGAAAGCTAGTCGGTGAGGCTGTCCTCCAGGCTGCAACACGTTTGCGGATATTTATATTTGCCGTAATGTGGCAAGTTCTAATAAAGCATGCTTACTTCTTGGTTAAAAGCCAAATTCACTAGTATTGTGTCTCGCATCGTTTCTTAAGATATAACGGATGTAGTGATCGGAAACTACTCCTTATTTGCATTGTACGCCTAAGTAGACCTTAACTTCATTACCACTTTTTTATTTACGGAGCCTTTATTGGTGCATCATATACGACGGTGCGATTTACGTGCATTTATTTTTTGTAAGTACAAACCTTATTTCTGTTAGATATAGGCTGCATCAACACTTACAACAATATTCGGACGGCAACGCTCCCGTCGACGTCCTGCTCCCCTGCAATTTGCTTTTGGCTGTCCGAAGGCGGCCTGAAGCTTGGTGACGTAGGCTCCTGCGACTCTGCCGACCGTACATTTAAAAAGATATATCATTTTTAACAGTCCTTTATAGGGAGGTGCGGCTTATAGAACGAAGCAACTAATAGGCCGAAGAATACGGTAGTTTCAGGCCAACATTTTTTTAGAAGACATAAAATACTTCGAACTGCGTACGTAGAGTACATACCAGGGATCTTGAGTTCCGCAAAGCCAGGACGTTGAGATAGGACTGACGCCCACTGCAGCCCGCCGTTATCTCGCGCGATGCACTGGCTGCGTTCCAGCAGATTTTCCTGGAATCGGCGATATCAGAAGAGTGGGAAGCCGCGTGACGCGGCCCATAGCCAGCCGGCAACAGTCAGGCGGCGCCGGCAGAGTGAGAGCCCTCGGTTATGCCCTGTCTCGTTCTAACTCGGCAAAGGGTGAACGATAAGCCCCACATTGCGTGCCAAAGGCTTCGAAATGCGTGACATATAAGAGCGTAACGCACACATATTGGAGCATGACGCAGCGAAAGGCCTGATACTTCTTCGGAGAAGAGGCGCGCTCCGTTCATACGCAGTTCGTTCCCATTGGCCCGCCAGGGCCGTAGCTTCCGCTGTACTGGCACGTTACGCGATCATGGCTTCCTGGGATACCCGGTATTTCTTGCTTCAGACACTAGGATAAGCGGCGCCATTAGAGTAAAAGCTCACGCATGAACAATGCAGCCGCCACACCCAGGGATACCCACTATTTCTTGCTTCTGTCGCTAGATGGCGCCAAACCAGACAGCATTGCAGGTTGCCTATACGTCTGATTTATCACATACTTGTTCTGTAGTAATCTATACGCGTTTTTACGCCGCTGCATTTATCGTTTTTTTTTTTTGCGTAAGCTCCTTTCACGCATCTCCTAAAGCGTATCTCCGACAGCTATTATACTATTATACTATTATATTAAGAGGAAAAGCTCCTAAAGTAAATATCTTAAACCACGTTGACTAAACGCCAACGCGACAGCTCCTGCTGTATATCGCTGCACATTTTAAATGGTCGTTCGCAATCTTTTGTTGAATGTTTAAAAAGCTTTACTTTTCAAAAGTCCCTTGAGCAACATCGATGGTCGCCATCTCTTGGGCACGAAGCGCTGATTCAATCCGAGTTTACGCAGAACTCTGATGCTGCCCTCGCGTCCAATTCGCGACTCCAACTAACTATAGGTGGCGCTACTCATCTTCCAAGATGGTGGTTATAGTGAGGGTCGGAGACGCGTGCCGCTGTTGAGCCTGTCTAGTGTGCTGGCTTCACTGAGCGACACAAATTATTTCTGGTAATACGAGGAAGCTAGGGTGTTATGAGCGCAGGTCACCTCTTTATCCTGAAGACAGGAACGGTGTTTAGAGTAGTATCCACGCAATGATGCGCGTTTAGTTTTGGAGCGAAACCGAAACTAACCTCTATTTTGGACTGAATTTCTCGATATAGGTGTTAATTTCGGATTCTTTGATAAATCAAGATGTGTCTCACATCGTAATCATTTAGTTATAGAAGTTGTTCATGGAAACTTTATTTTGTGACATACATGCATGTTCGATCCAGGCTGATATTTGTAGTTGTTGAAAAAATCAGTGCTGATATTTGTGCGTTGTCGCTGTCTTTTCTCGCTCAGATAATTGTCATAGGAAACAACGAACTGCGATCCTTTCAATGGGTTTTTGGGTATTTAGATGATTAATTGATTTAACATTATTCCCAGCACAATAATAAGGGAATGATTCCAACTTTTACAAAATGCATACAAAACGTAAAAATTAATAAACGCTGTTGTCACTGCAACGACCAAAAGACGGAATCCAAGTCAGACACCTGACGTGTGTGTGTGTGTGTGTTTTTCATAGCAACGCGTGACGCATAGCACTTTATATTACATCCAGTGTTTGACTGTTTGTCTGTCTTGATAACGATGTCAGAGTTTTTCATATGCTAAGAAGAAACAAAATTATACCAGGTTAATTGGCATATTTTCGTGATCTTGGCGTTAATTAGAGCATACGTTTTCGCGATTTATATTAATTATTAATAATATTAAAATTCAGATATTTTAATACATAATTTTTCAAGCTCTAATATAATTTGTTGCCTTTGATCTAATTTTCAATGCGCGAATAGATATGACAATCAAAAGCGTACTAATTATCATCACTGGTGCCAATTGTGTCATTTTGAATTACCAAGTAATAAAATAAAAATAGTCTCAAAATTAATGAAAATATTCTAGCCATGTAAAATTACATTTATTGTGGGTAAAGTATATTTTGCCATCAAAGTCGCAACTTTTGACAATCGGCAAAACGCCCAAAGTCGCCGCCAATCTCCTACCAGACCAAATGCCCAAAAATAAAATAAAAAATAAAAATAAAAACATATTTTTGTTTAATGACCAATCTATTTGTAACATTTAGTTTAATTTTTACGCTCCATCGTTTGGCCAATCTCAGCCTTTCCAGTTCGAAGGAACGCCTATCTGCTTGTACGTCTGCTCACTGCAGCACGTTTCGTTGGCGTTGGAAGCCGTTGAAACAGTAGCGAGTAGCGAACGCAAGCGCTGTGTGGTTTGCGTTAGCTTTGCGTGTTCCATACTGGGCGTACGCGGAGCTCGAAATTGCGGTCAAGGATGGCGCATGGCGATGAGACGCACGCACCCCCCCAACGTGGGTCACGCAACTCTAACGCAACGCACCCCGCTTGCGTTTGCTTCTCTGCGCAATACTAAAACTCTCTCATAAGGTAAAATCCCATACCGGCTGCAGCACCACGTTGGGACAGTGAAGAGTGTTGTTTGCATTGGGAAGTGACATTTCGCGAGCCATGATGGCGAACAATCCCGCCGTGCCCGCAGAGCAGGAGAATCGGGGGACCCTCACTAGAGCGCTTTCCGCTTCCGCCGCGGGAGGGCGAGCGTCGAGCTGGAGACGCGAATAGATGCTCAGGGTACGTTATCAAGCAATGGCTGGCAGACGATGGCGCCGACTTTTGAAATGAGTCTCTTCCGAACCGTCCTTCGTCCTCCCTATTGTGCAGCATCACCTAAACAAAAGGCCGTACCGATGCGGAGAACAAGTGGTCTGCTTGTTGCTCAGGGGTTGCGGTAACTTCAGAACGGCGCCGAGCTTTGATTGGCTTTGGCTGGAAGGATAGTGGGTAGACGTCAATGCTAGAAGCCTCGAGGTTTACCCACTATGTTGTTTCGATCAGCCATTAGGTGCTTGGCGTTCTTACATCATCGGAACCCTTGTGCAAGAAGCGGACGAACTTGCGCTCCGCATAAATTTCCCACATCACCATGGGTCGTCCCTTGCGGGGCAAAAATCACTCGCGACCTCCGCGTGAGCGTTTGGCTTGGAGTCCCGTTCTCACTGATTGGACACCAGCCCCGGCCCAACGCTCACGCAGCACTCGTGACAAATTTGCGCTGCGCACTGGCCCGCGGTGCGTATATATTGTTTCAGCTTACGTCCGGACGAAGAGGACGCTACGAGCCCTCCTAGCCAATCCCGCTCGGTGGACGTGGCCTGTGACACGCTTTCCGCGCGTCGCTGTGCCCGTCCTCATTCGATTCGCGACATTCAATTTAGCGAATCGAATGGAAACGTCGTGAAGATCGAGCGTGCCGGAGTAAAACTGCATCATTCCCTTATCGCGAACAGCGGTATAGTGAGACCAGGGCGGGAGCACCGACCGCCTCCACCGCTTCGGCGTCGTCCATCATGTAGTCGGTTTCTTCGTCCGTCTTGCGGTCACGGGCCATCGAGGCATAGGTCTTGACGCAGTCCTCTGCCTCATGCCAATAACGGTGGCATTCAGGGCAACGGGGAGGGGGGGGGGGGGGAAGGGGGGGGGGGGGGGCGGAACAATCCCGGCGAATGTGTCCCGTACGGCGACAGCAAAGGCAGAGTTGTGCACCTCCGGATTCCACGACGCGTACCTTGCACCCCTCCAGGCGGATCTCGTGCGGGAGGCAGTTGACTGTGTAGACGTCCTTCAGGGTCAGGTGTACACTTTGGGTGTTGGATTCCACAGCCTCAAATCATTTCTCCCGAAAGAGGTCCCTGGTGATCTCGGAGACCTTGCCGTCGCGTTCCAGTTCCTTCTTCACCTGGCTGTTGGGCATGTCGTACTGGACCCAGTGAAGCTTCAACTGCACGGCTGTGTTCGCCGGGTTGATAACGAGGCAACACCCCCCTTTGATGGTCAGCTCCTTGGCGTCGACGAAGCTTTGCTTCGCCGCGAGCGAGTGCAACCGGAAAATCCAGACGTGATTCATCTGGTGGGGACCGGCGCTTACCAGGTCCTTTATCACATCCAGCCTCTCGAGCTCCTGACGTAAGTCTCGCATTCAATGGGGTCGTCCTTTTACGTCGCAGTGCAGGAACACAGTATTGGTAATAACGTATCCGGTTGGCAGTTGGGGCAGTATTATCTGACAGTCGACAGCGGTTCCAGAAACAGACGTACCACGGCCCACCGCTCCGACCGCTTCGACGGAGCTCATGAAAACCCGTCCGTCTCGTTCGAGTGCCGGAAGTGACATCATGGCTAATCAACATACATTCGCAGCACTTTGTTCTGCAGCATTGAAAGTGGGTGTAGAAGAAAATGGTTCTTGAAAAATTGGTCTCATGTGAAAGGCAGAACAAAACGATCCCATTTGACGATCGTGGTGAAAATCAAGTACAGGGTGAATTTGTTTTATAAAAATTTCGTCTTTGGCTTTGAGTAAAAAAAAAAGTGCACATTTTTGTTTTTGCTCAAAAAAATTTTTGTTGCGAAATCCTCAAATGAGTTTTTGAGCCATTAAAGGTCGGATGCACCAACGTCGTTTACCTTAACCCAAAGCGGATCTTTCCTAAGTCGGCTTAACGCCTAAAACCGAGCTTCGATAAGCACGTGTTTACATTCCGGTTGCAACGATAACTCGGGTTTACAGACGCGCCCATAGCTAAAAGCTGGATTTGCGTAGGGACTCTAGGGACAAACAGAGCGAACTAGGGAACGCTCAGAGGAACGAATACGATTGGCGGAGAGACATCACGAGATGCAAACAACACTTTTTGCCGCGGTAGTCGGCGCCGGCGGTTGTTCTTTGCTCTTTTTCTTTTTTTCTGTGATTACCAGATGAAACATTGTTTCATTCAACAACTCTGACACCGACTTTTGTAAACATGACAAAAACTTTCTTGAAAATTGTAAATAAATACAAAATATATGTACATTTGTCCACGTGTGGTTTATTATGGATGCTAGCACACGACTGCCACTGAGAATCGTTTTCACTTGAGTTCCCCAACTCGAAATGAAGAAACGACGCGTAAACGGGCTCCAAATTTCACTGAACGCGAGAAGAATGCATTATTATACTCATAACCTCTATGTGTGACGCTTTCTTTTTTTTTTTTTTTTTTTTTACTATAAGTTTTGATATTTTTCTAACATGCTGAAACATTAAATAGTAGAGATCTTCAGGAGTGCCCTATCATTGAAGAGCCCAAATAAATATTTGTCCCTGGCTTTATTTCTGTCAAGGTAACCATATGGTTTAAATTAACACTATGTATATTGTGCATCACTAAATATTAGGAAGTAATTTAAATAAAAACTTGCCTGTCATTATATGTCTTCTTTTTCTTTTGTTTGCCTCCTGCTGGATTTTTTTCCTGCTTTACCTTTTTCACTTTCTGCCTTCAAGACATAATGATCACGTTCTATGTTTTTGTTACATAATGATTGTGTAGAATATGTTACAGTTGTTTAATTTTACTGAGTTTTATATTGCTGAAAACTATTTGAGAAAGCCTTTTCTTTGGTAATCAAAGGGGTTTTCACAACATTTTGCTTGGTTTATTATCAGCATTACGTTTACACAAAGTTCAACACCATCATATTTAACGTATATCACTGTGCGAATGGACCATTCTAACTAAATTATTATAACCAATTCAAGCCAATATTTCTTAAAACAGCTGTATATCTGCAACTGCAGCACATATTAGAGACCTGGAAGTGAAACACCAAGTCGTGAAAATAGGCGCTCTCCTAATGCTCATTCCTCATGTTCCACTTAAGTAACAAGCCTGGCTTTCTTCGGTATGGCCTATTAATTCTTGACAGCACCAGATTTCACCAATATCTATTATTTCAAACTGGCCATATACCACTGTTTTTATAATACGAATGATAATTCTGGCACTTTCCAGTTTATGCAGTATTCTAAGCACATTGCATCATGGCTGGTGCCCCAAGTGTGCAAGCACGTGCAGCATATTTGCACGTGAAGATAACTCTGACATTCTTGCAGTTGTGTGTACCTGCTCACATGAGAAGAAACACGGTGGCAGCATGATGGCCTGCTCGCTACTGCATATAAATAGAATTGAATTATTTTGCTCGCTTTGCCTCAGCAATAATATTTCTGCCACTTTATAATCCTTCAGTTGCCACCATCCCTTAACCTGGGTCGTTCGATAGAATATTTTATTGCAGTATCATTGTGCAAATGTATCTATGGTTTCAGGACAGTGACCAGCAGGATCAGACGTCAATGACTCAAGTTCCTTCTGGAAGCACTCCAATGCCCTCTGGAGCGGTGCCCTGCAGGCAGACCCAGCCTCGACAGGGACCCAACAGGTTAGTGAAAAGGAGCTCCGCCGCTGCAGATGCCACAGCTATCTACACCCGCGTAGCTGAGGCAAAAATTCACTTGCTAGAGGTTCAGACAAAAGCAGCTGAGGAGACGTAAATGCTGGACATGGAAGGACAAATATTAGAAATTGATGTCCTCACTCTCCAGCGAGATCAAGAAATCCTCAGACCAAAACTACTACAAAAAGAATGCAAAAAATTCAATCAGTATTTAACACTGCTCATTAAAGTTTGTTCTGTACTGGTAGAAGCTGAGGAAGGGGAGGTGACAAGAGCACGTGGGTACGTCAGAACCCTGAGCTCTGGTTGGAATGATTAGCGGGTAGATGGAAAACTGTACTTATTGTTTGCATGCATTCGAATGCGAAACACCGGCGTCTGGTGTTCTGCGCTCGCTTTCAAACAGGAGTAGAGACAAAGGGCTCTGCGTCCATCCACCAATCATTCTAATCAGAGCTTGGTGTTCTGGTATCCCCGCTTGCTCTCATCGCCTCCTCTCTCTCAGTTTCTCCCTGTATACTTCTTAATTCAATAAAACTCAAAATCTGTTCATTGATGTTGCTCCTCTGTTTTGTAATCGCTGTCGGATCATCATCAAAACCATTATGAAATAAAATTAGCATTAGCTAGGGTTTAGTGGCTTGTTACTTGCAAATCCTTTGCTTAAAGAGTTGCAGTAATGAAGAATTTGAATAATCAAATCAGTTTGTAAAAACATTCAATATGTTCATTTGTGACATAAGGTGTAATGTTACGAATAAACTGAGCTTAGCAATTGTCGATGATGTGGGTCATGACCCTGAGGCTCTAACATACTTATAGCATAGAATTGGTGGGGCTCCGAGGTTAATGGGAGTATAGCCATTTTTTCATCCTGACATTGCCTGCTCAGCTATTTGCTCTTCTGTCAGAGCCCAGTATAAGTATGGCAAAAACACTTTCTTAGCAATGGCTCAAATCCTGTCAATAAGTGAAAATGCATAGGCATCAGATATTATTATTGAAATATTGTAGTGGGGTTTACAAACAATGTCATTGCCACACCGGGGGGGCGTCATAATAGAGAGCCGGCTCAGAGTAAATTTCGTTATTAATTCCAATAGAAGACAAATATTTACAGATTCCATGCCATTGGCAATCTTATGAGTGGTGTAGCTGTTAATGGTCAGTATTCATGACCTTCCTAGCTCCCTCAGTCATTATTTCAAGAAAGGTTCACCAGTTAGTGACTGTAAAAGAGTTTATGGTTTTCCAGCATTAGAACACATTTGAAATATATCAATTGTATTCATATTTTATTGATCACTGTTGCTGCGCTGTTATTGTTATTATACAATTATTGGGAGACAGGTCCCAGCAATGCAGAAAGAGGGTGCACTAGCCTCATGTCACAAATGCTACTTTTATCCGAGAAAGGTATGATGGACGAAAATTATCAACTTGGCTACCATTTATCAGTTTTTCGTGTTTCTATACACTCCGTGCGAGGCGACTGGCGCGCCGCCGCGCGGCCGGTACCGAAGGTAGGCAGTGATCACCCCAGAGAAAACGAAACCGAAACCACGCCGGCGTACGTTGGTACGCGTTGAAGTCGGAGTGGTGCTGTTGCGCTGGGTTCACAGCATGAAGTGCTGCCTGTGCTGCGTCATTAAGTGCTTCAATAGTTATGCGTCGTATCTCGTGGAGACAAAGTTTCACAGTTTTTCACCTCGCCGATGTTTTGTGGGACAGCGACAAAGATGGAGCCGTGCCGTGCGACGCGAGAACTTTGGTGTCCCGATCATGTCTGCCACTCTGTCGGCACGGCTGACATATTCTACACTGCCGCTTTGCGCTCTGCGTTTGTTTTCGTACCAGTAACGCCTACATGTGTCAGCGCCGATGGGACGAACTGAAATGCCATCCCACACTCGCGGGTATGCAGTGCCGATTTCGTTGGAGGAATGCCCTCCAAAGAAGTTTCGTCCCCAACGTACGTGTCGATGATATTTCCGGACAAATATGGCACGCAATCTGTACTTCATGCAGAAAGATTTGAACGGTAAAAAAAGTGACAAATATAAATCTAAAGAAAACAACCATGAAACTCGGAATCACTGGAGAATCGGCGTTTGAGTATGGAAGTTTATGTGGTGTGGTTTCTTTCTTGATAAGCCTCCTTTTGGATATGGAAACACTGACACCCCGAGTTCCGTAGACAACATTTTTTTTTTCTCGGCTTTAGAGCCACCTATCGCCAAGTGGTTCGAACTGGAAGTACCGCCCACTGGTCCCTTCCTACCTGTAAAGTGTGCACCTCCCACGATGAGTGGTATTTTCTGACAGCCTTTGACGGTCAAAGCCAGTTCCCATTTAGTTACGCCGCCCAAACCAAATTTCCACCTGGTTTCGCTATGCCAACTATTTTTGTTATAATAAGTGTTGTGCCAAGTGACGGTCATGTCAAAGTACCTGTGGGCCGAAAATCAGCACCTCGCACAACAGGTTATTACACAACAGCTGACCACAAAAGCCCTTGGCGGCCAAACCGTGTGTTGGCTGACAACTTCGTTTTCTCGGCTTTGGAACCACCCTTCGTAAAGTTGTTTCAATTGGGAGTACAGTCTACTAGTCCTTTTTTACCTGTAAAGTCTCCACCTCCCCCGACCAGTGGTATTCTCTTGACAGCCTTTTCGTGGTCAAAACCGGTTCCCATTGAGTTACGCCGCCCAAAACAAATTTTCACCTGGTTTTCCTATGCCACCTTTTTTTTTTTTTTTGTATAATAAGTGCTGTGTCATGTTACTGTCAGGTCCAAGCACCTGTGTGCCCAAATCTGCACTTTGCACAGCCCGCTATAACACAACATTTTGGGTCCAATATTGGATATACCGTACAGCTTTATTTCTTCATTCGTTAGAAACAACTTTCACACCTGCTGTCTTAATGAAACTTGGCACACTTGGTGCAGAAACGTAGTGGACATCTCACTCGCCTCCAATATCATCGTTCCAGCAGTCCTACGTTTACAGCGACGAGCGAAATAAATTTCCCACTCAAAGCAATTATGGAGGCGGCCGTCTTGCTTTTCGGAAAATTCCTCCAACTCATTTTTTGGCCGCAACTAGAGAAATTCCCCCGAATAACGACTAAAACTCAATATATAAGAAGAGGAGAACAGCTAAATGCCCTTCTTAGGTCTGCCTCAGCATTCATGCAACGTCACCCTCAACGTATCGGCTCAAAAAGCAAAAGTTTCGCCTGTGCGCGCTTCCGCCGCCACAGCTTGGCATGCGAAAAGGCGCCGCAGGCTGCTGAACGCGCCTCACGGTCGAACGCCAGCTCCTCCGCTAGCGGCGCTGCGCGCGTTTTTCAAAGCGCCCCCTATAGTTCCCGCACGGAGTGTATAGTTGATTCTAATTACGTTGTATACTAGGTAAGAAAAAGAAGAATATTATAATATTGCCGCGCGCATGGTCACGGACTTTTTGAAGGTTCTCGTTTATTCTCGCTCTGGACATAGCTTCTATCGTTTATCCCTGCTTTTGTTGTTCTAAAAAGCGCGTGTTCATTCTCGCCCCGAGCGCTCTACCGCTCGAACCCTCACCGCCGAATCTTCGAGATAGTGACTCACTCTAGATAAGAGGCCGCCCGCGACCTTGTCGAGTCAGTCTCGCCCCAGCGCTCGATCCTGCGATTTCGCCAACATCGACGACCGCGACGCTCTGCGGTTTTCTTCTCTTTCCTTTTTGTTTTGTGCACAAGTTCGCCCCATTAAACTTTTAGTTTCTTCAGTTATCATCGCCTCATCAATTGTCATTTGTGACAATATATATAGCAGAATGAAACAAAATTTGAGGCCACAGCAATAATTACACTCAGTATGTAAATGTCAACTAAAAGTCAATAACTTTGTCTTGTTCATCACTGCATTACCTATTAAACACTGTCACATGGTTAAAGATATGCCTGACTGTAACCGTCGCATTCAACATACTCGGGAAAGCCAAATCTTCAATGAGGTGACAAGAAGCAAAGATGCAGAACTCAGTTCTTGTAGAGCACCAAACATGTTTCCACTTTACAAAAAAAATATATATATTGTTCGGCAAAACATTTTTTGGTCACAGTTGGAACATTTCACCTATCGCGAACTTTAAAAATTGTTCGTATTTAAGAAATAAATGTGGAAATTACCATTGAAAACCAGCTATTGAGTGTACCGACGGCCCTTCTTACTGTTAAAATTAAAAGTTCTGAACCCTTGGCCCTTTTTTTGTCTATAAGTATATTATCCGACTGTGTTTGTGATTATATATTTTACAAGTAGTACATTTCAGACTATTTACTTCTTATTTTGATGTGTTGAGACGACAACTGAAAAGTGTGAGCAGCGAAGTGAGAAATGAGGGATAGTTTTTATTATTACTATTATTTTTCACAACATTGCACTTGCATTTGGTAAGAAATAAAGGTACTGAATAAGTTGTGAGGTCAGTTGGCTATAAAAAAGTACAGCCACTCTCCACTTTAGCTGCAAGGGGGACAGTCTCCAAGTATCAAAATCACCGAACTTCAACAGCACTCACGCTTACAAGTGGTGCATTAGTCATTTTACACTTACTAAGTGTTTCACCCGTTGACAGCCATGACCTTCCTGATATAAAATGTGGCTGCACATGCATTCACAACAGGACAGAAACAACTTTTACATGCCAAGATATGCAAGTGAAAGTCTCATATTCAATTGCCCTAATATTTTCTTCATAAAAAAGGTGAACTTAATATACTTTTTCAATAAATCTACCTTGTCACTGCAAGTGGAAACTAAGGAATTTTTAGAGTCATGTTTGTAGATTCCAGCTAAGAAAAAAAGATACATCTAATGGCCATGCAAGAACAGGCTTACATGCCTAGAAGTTTTTGGGTTCAAAATGTGCGTACTCTCCTTACAACAGATTGGTCTAATACCGGGGTGGCCAGACAGACATAAACAAAGAGAAATAAAAAGAGAACCATTTAATTAAAGATTCACAGTGAAAAAGGGACGTGTGAGTTTTTTAACGCAAAATTTGTTTTATTAGGCAAATTTTGTTAGGAGACCACCATGAGGAATCGTCACGAGGAACTGTCACGAAGGACTGACAATGCATAATGTCATGAGGTCATGTGACTTCATTGACGCTGCATCCCAGCTTGACGTCATCTGACGTCCCATTCATGTGACCTTATGATACCATGTCACATCTCACACACACCTAGCTTGTGCCCAACTCATTGAGAACAGGGATTCTGCGCTCTGCAGTCGTTATAAGCATAATCAGGCTAGTGTTCTTTTTTTTTTTTTCTTTTCTTTCAGCTCAGTTGGCGGCCACAATGAATTGCACTCATAAAGCGACTGCTCATTAAGTAACTTCATTGTGCATCCCCATTCGTGAAATAAGCACCATGAAGTTTAAATATATGTTGGTGGGGTTCTGAAAAGCTCAGTTAGGTTTTTGTACGTCAGGGTCTCATGTTATTGTAGTTTTACCTCCTCCATTGTTGAAAACAGTGCCTCACGGCAGTATAGGCATATTGGCACAAGTCTGCCAAAATGCAAACTGTTTTATCTCATACCTTTATTCTTCCTTACCTGAGCGTGCTTACCAGGAAGTTGTGAGCAACACTTGGGACCTGAGACAGCCGCATGCGGTTGCGAGGCGCAGTTTAGCCACTCCTGGCCTATTATTATGCATTGAAAATCTTCCATTCTTATTATCATCCCAATCAGTGATATTCTTTTTTTGAGTTTGAACTGATGTTATGTATATTGTGCCGCTGAGCAGGAACCTGTGAATTATCTGAGGAAAAAAGTGGGACCAAAGCACAAATACAAAGCTTATCATTTTTGTTTTCATAAAAATAAATAATTTTTAGCTTTTCTAGCTTCAATTGACAGTTGGAAAAAGCAGGGCTACACTTTAGTACAATCAAAGGGTAGCTATGCCGTTAGTTTCCCCACAAATCACCCCTGTATTGCAATAAAGTAAGCTCAACAAAGTCAGAAAAAAAAAAATCTAAACAGCATTTTTTTGCTTTCTTTGCAAAATGAGGAGTTAGTTATCCTTAATTATCTACAACGAATAAGGGGCACTAACCAGACGGTTAGTGCCCCTTATGTTATCAAAAATGATAGTCTACAATGTAGAGATAGTAATGACATTAGTTTCCCCACAAAGCATCTCTGTATTGTAATGAAGTGCACTAAACAAAATGCTCAACATCAGCTTTTCATCTTTCCACTATTTGCTTATATCCAGGCAGATAGTGCCCAGGCACCTAAAACTACAACTTATAAAGTTAGTTCCCAAAGTATTTAGTGATTTTTATTGTCTTGCTAACCCGGGACGCAGCTCCGATCTCAATTGGCTGACAGTCAGAGGGACCCTTCTGCCCATGCGTGAACAATCACTTTACTTTTCGCCCATTCAGTCGGCAGCAAGATGCCATTGAATGAGGTGAAGCACTGTGTGATCATCAGATTTATTAAGACTTAGCGAGCTGATCAGAAATGACATACCTTTTTACTTCAATATTGTCACGAATGAAGAGGTAATGGAACAAAGAATAACTGGGGAAGCTGAAATGTTTTTTGGGGCGAGCTTGGTGACCCCCCCCCCCCCTCCCACCCCCCAAAAAAGAAAAAGAAAAAAAAAAAGATAACAACAGAGCGTCGCGGACGTCGAAGGCGGGGAAGCAGCAGGATTGAACGCTGAGGCGAAACTGGCTTCGGATCGCCACGCGGAGCCCCTCGTGTACACGCGTTGGTATCTGAAACAATCGACCTAGAAATTTCGGCGACTAGAACATTCGTACCTCGAAAAAGCAACAGAGCTCTCGAATGTACCAGGACATTAAATTGCAAGAATAAACCCCCAGGAATCGAACCTTGTCTCTTCGCGTGGGAAGCAAGCACGATAACCGTTAGGCCACGGCTGCGTGGCCTTGTTGGCTAGCTGCGCGCACGGCATTACTCCCCCCTTTAAAAAGTGCATCGCCCCGATGCAGCGCAAAACAAAACAAAGCACATAAAAAGAAACGGCAAACCAAGCAGTCTTTCGGCACACATAAGGTCCACAGTCCTACCGAGCGTATAGTACGGCTTTAGACGAAAGACGTGGACGACTTGAGGTCACGGTGGGCGGCGTGATGATGTTCTTTCTGCGTCGGGCATCACCTCGTAGTTTAGCTCCCGAGGCGACGAAGTACCTTGTATGGTCCAAAGTACCGTCTCAGCAATTTCTCACTGAGGCCGCGGCGACGGATGGGCGTCCACACCGACACCCTGTCTCCAAGCTGGAAGTGGACGTCCCTGCAACGAAGGTTGCAGCGGCCCGCGTCGACGCGTTGCTGGTATTGAATCAGGAATCGAGCGAGCTGGCGGACGTCTTCGGCCCGTTGAGCAACCACCTGGGAGTCCTCGCTCTCACTGTCAGCTGGCTCATAGGACAGCATCGCGTCCAGCCTGGTCGTTACTTTCCGACCATGTACCAGCTGGAAGGGTGTGAACTAGTGGTCTCTTGAACCGCCGTATTGTAGGCGAACGTGACGTAGGGAAACACCTCGTCCCATGTCTTGTGCTCTACGTCGACGTACATAGAGATCATGCCAGCGATTGTCTTGTTGAGTCGCTCCGTCAGCCCGTTGGTCTGCGGGTGGTACGCAGTTGTACGACGATGGCTGGTGTGACTGAGTCGGAGGATTTCTTGGGTCAGTGTGCCATGAACGATGATCCGCGATCTGTAATCAGAACTTATGCCACTTATGCCACTTATGCCACTTACGATCGGCACGGCGGAGCGCCGTGCCGATCGTTTCTTTGAAACTAAAGCAACTGTGCAGGCGCGAGCTGATTCAATTCTGACATGGTAACCTAACAGCGGGGGAAAACGGACGGACAACAGAAAGCTTTGTGTAGTCCGTTACGTCTTCCCCCGCTCCTGGGTTGCCATATCATTCACTGTCGGTGGGTTCGACAAAATGCCATTACGGAATGATTACGCCAACATGCTGGTACTGTGGAAAAGTATACGAGGACGATCTCACGTGGAAATATCGTAATTATAGCTCATAAGTAGCAAAACAGCTACGATAGAAAATATTGAAGTGTACGGAGTAATAATCCGGTGTAATATATTGCTTTGAAAATGTTCTGCGACGACCCCGGAACGCGGATACACTCGAAAGCAGACATACACGCGCAGAAAGGTACAAATGAATCTGCATTGCGAGGTTCAAATATAAAATAAAACCGAAAGAAACAAAGACATTGATCCTTGATGATAAATTAAGCAGGCTCATTTGATATTAGAAAATAACATTCGAAACTAATTAACGCACTGAACAACAGAAGCTTTTTTTTTTTTTTGAGTTAAATTTAGGTTGCCATTTATTTTAATTTGATCAGCACTTGCTCAAGATTCCATTCTGCGCTTTTTAATAAGGGTAAATACGATTAAAAATATATATACGCCGTTGTTATGTACCGTTCAATATGATAAACAAAAAAAAGTGTATTTTAAATGGCGCTTTCTGAAAGGCTTTAATCGGGTTAGCTCGTGAACCTAATCTGATTACCATCACTCGCGTTCAACTTGCTGCTCATTCCTCCTGCTATAGCGCCGCACTGAAACAGATCTGCAGAATGTCGGTGCCTTCCGAACATATACACGCATTTCTTTCTTTGTCACTTATTATTTCAGTTTATGCAACGATCCACTAATAACACAGTTGCAGACAAAAAGTTTTAATTGGTTGGAGTAAGTAAATTAGCTGTAATGTTGTAATAACAAAGCAGTATAGAGCATGGGTTTCAAATGTTGTGTTCGGTAATTTTTCTGATGTTCGACTATCTGTTTTTTCAACCTTTTTTAAGATACTTCAACCGATAACGGGGAACGCTTTTGTTGTGGCAGGTTTACAAAAGGAAATGCATATACTTTACGTGTCGACTTGAATAGACTGATCTCACCATATATGTTGCACGTCACGACCATTATAGGGACTGGAAATTACGAAAACAACAATCTTTCGAACTCTGAGGAGATGGGGCAGTCTGTTAAAGTCTGTGGAGCAGTCTGTCGAAGTCAGCACATAGTATATGCATGTTATTTCGTGAATCTCCCACAACAATATCGTTTCCTGTTATTCCTTGAAGTATCCCATAACGTTAGAGAAAAGATAGTCTGACGAAAAATGACCGAACACAACATTTGAATTCCACATGCAGCTAATTTACCCGCTCTAACCAATTAAAACTTTTTGTCTGCAACTGCGTTATTTGCGCATCGTTGCGTCGACTGAAATAATATAACAAAAAAAAAAAAGGAAAAAGTGCGTGTATATGTTAGGAAGGCACCGACATTGTGCAGATCCGTTCCAGTCCGCAAGTTTCGTTAGTTCAAAGTATACTCGTGTCCGAGGTCTGAATGCAATTTAAAATTAAGAACGGGGACATTTTCAATCGGCCCTATAAGAAATGTTCTTCGTCTCTTGCCCCGAGTTTGTTTCATTGTTTCTGTTGCCAGTCAATGTTACCAACACGCACTTCAGTTATTGTGAACGCGCTGCAATCGCGCGAACATTGTTATTCGGCTCGGTAAACCCTGTACACGAAATTGCATCCTAGATATTTGTTTTTCTTTCAATCAGGTTCTGATATATGCGTAAATGAATGAATGATGTGTCATGACGTTAATTCACTTATATGAAGTGGTCCACCCATGTAAGACTACTTGTAATGATACAGGGCCAGTCCATATTCACTGACAACCGTAGGATTTCACGAACATATCATTATAGCTGCGCAGCCAATGAGATTCCAGCATTAGCCGATAAGAACGCCGAAAAAACAGATCACGAGGCAAGAATTGTGAACATAACAAGCCCTGAGGGAATTGTCAGTGAAAACAAGGCAGTCAACAAACTCGATATGATACCAAGGAACAAACAAGACACACAAAGTATTGTAAATAGACCCCTTTTTCAAACGTCTACACCGTGTCGGAAGCTGTGAAATCCCTGCACAATGGCGGACACAAAAACACATACACGCAAACCAGAAACGAAACGTGACGGCGCAGTTTCTGCATTTGTTCGACGCGGCACACTTTCTGCACTTCTCACTTCTGTGGGACCCAGCTGTTTCCCGCATTCGCTCATGCAGGCCGTGCGCGCGTGCGCCTGCATGACGTCTCTTGAACAGATCGTTTCGTCGGCGCTGCGACGTTCCGTCGACAGTTCGTTCCATCGAAAGGTTCCCGAGTTCGTTTCATCGACACCTTGCCACGTTTCGTCCAAAGCGTCTTTCCGCGCACATCGCCTCGGTCGCCCGCATCCGGACGGGTAGTCCATACTTGGTGTCCGCGCAGAAACTCCGGAACCGGTGGGGGGGGGGGGGGGGGGGGGGGGGGGGGGGGGAGGGGGGGGGGGTTGCCTCCCCCAACATTTTTGCACAGGGGGCAGGGCCCCCCCCACTTTTCGACCGCTTACTCTGAAATCAAACTTTGAAATAAAAAAAAAAAGATATAATCTACGGTGATATTACATTTTGTGGCGTTGATTATCCTTATCCAGCGGACACATCTTCATGAGTCAGGGAATTAACTGTGGGCACCTCTTACGCGGTGGTTCGCTGAACCGTGTTCAGCGAAAATCGACAAACGCTGTGGGGTCGTCTGCTCTGTTTCTAGCAGACGACAAAGCGTGGGTGCGCTCGCAGGCGCGAAGAGCGAATCCGTCACATGGCGCATGCTGGGGGTATGGGACGGCCGCCGCTGTGCCGAGGCTCTCCGGACGCAACAACGGCAATGTCTAAAAAACAGAAACGCCTGTCCGAGTTTTAGGAGAGCTCATCATTAAAGCGCTGCAGGGTAAGTCTGCAGAGTAAGTCTGCAGATCTGCAGGGTAAGTCTGCAGATCTGCAAGAGATGATGGACCAGGTTGTCCGGTACCTGCAACTCGTGTTTTTGTGCCTGCGTCAGCTGCTTCAGGAGAGCGATCTTTCAGTGCTCTGAGGCGAGTAAAAACATTTTTACGCAATCGAATGACGAAGAGGAGGCTGACACACCTTCTTCTGCTCCACGTGCACAAGAAGAGAGCTGCGGAACTGCAATTGGATGCCGTTATGAGAGAGTTTGCGTGTAGAACGGCAGAACGAACCTCAACCTTCGGCCGCCTTTGAGAGCCTCCCCTGCCCTGTCCCTCCCGTGCCAGCCATGAAGGTCATCTATCAGCGCTAATAGCTTTGTAACTATAGTGTCTACTTTCTTGTTTATTGTAATATTTCTGGAGTTTCGCCCGTTCAAATTTATTTCACTGCAGGAGCGAATGCTGAAATATTAAAAAAAACATGTTTTTCCAGCTTTCGAACCCGTTTCATCATTTGCGCAGTCTGCGCAAGCATTCCTTACTTCTGAAACTATTTTTAGTGTATACCAATGCAGAATAAACTAGGATACAAACATGCGAAATAAATACGAATAAATTTAAACAAAAAATAATAGACGTCAATAAAATTATACCAATTAATAAAATAATAAAATAAAAATATATAAAATGGCCAAATATGAGAAATAAAAACAAAACAAAACGTACAAAGCCGACAGACGAGATCAAGAAGCTTGCGGGTATAAATTGGTCGCAGTTAGCACAGGACAGGGTTAATTGGAGAGCTATGGGAGAAGCGTTTGCCCTGCAGTGGGCGTAGACAAGCTGATGATGATGATGATGATGAAAAATACGGCAGTACTTGCCCCCCCCCCCCCCCCCCCCTCCCAAAATAGTTCCGGAGTCCCTGTCAGTCCGCGGGTAGCGCGAACTGCTGGTTTAGGACTATAGGCTCGGCTAATTTGTTTTTGTCTTATCGAAACCACCTCCGCGAGGCATGCTTTAGTTACAGTATGCTTCCAGCAAACAACATGAAGCCAATAATTAATTCAAATCCAATTCTAGAAAAAAAAAATGCTTTGTCCACGAAACGTGTTCCCATGAACATCGTAGTTTCGACGAAACATCTGTTCATGAAACCTGTGTGTCTATAAAAAGTTGTCCATGAAAGGTTTTCCTACTAAGCATGTTTCGACCAATCGATACAAACCCCACTCGCCACAGAACTCATTGTCTAGATCCTACCGACGGCCATGGGCAGAGGCGGACATATATGTGTATTTTTATCAATGTTTTTTTTTCTTTTTTTAGAACGAATTTAACGTTACTGCAAGTTGTGACTGTGAGGAGACGAACGGCGACACGCTGAATACTGCTGCTGCCAGTGCAGGTCAAACATACTTTTCAATTAAATCACTTCGATAACAGCAGCCTAGATTAATGGAAGATAAAACGACAATATTGCTACACCCACTCGGAATGAAGCACACAACTACCCCTCGTTACAAGCCGTAGCATCTAAAGCGCACCGTTGCATGCATGGGTACCGGACATTTCATCGAACGCCGTTTCATCGAACCCGGTTCCATAGAGTAAGTGGACATTTCATTAAACGCCAATTCATCATACACCGTTACATTCATTCGCTTGAAGCCGTTTCATAGAATTTCGCTTCACCAAATTTTGGAGCTTTATATGCTTTTTAGATGTTTTACTCTCGCTTCTGTGTTGTTTTCACGCTGCTGTCAAATTGCTAGAAATAAATTATTACTACATGTGTCTTAAGAAACAAAACAAAAATTGGTGGCTGAGTCATACAACACAACGAAACTTTAGTAAATTTGAAATTTGTTTATCTTACTGTTTTCAGGTAAGATAAACAGCTTTTCTCCACTTCTGTTCTTATTCTATCCTAGGAGAATAGCTTCCTTTCTAAAAACATGTTAAAAAGTCAGCTGAAATTTCCAAAATGACGCGATTCTAAACAGAGTTTGCACGCCAGCCGGATGCTAGGTACTGCCCACTCGGCGGAGCAGACGACATACGGGCGAGAGGGGGAGGACTTTTTTTTTTTTTTTCTTACTCTTTTTACCCTTTCTGCTATGACCCTAATGGAACGATCTATAGTGGCGATGCGATTTGCTCATTTCTCTAGAAAAAGAAACACCCTTTGTGGAATATTTTTACCCTCACTCTCCCCCTCGCTGCCTGAAAGTTCCTGACCCACTTTTGTACACAGAAGAATCTTTTGCTTGATTAGTCTTTAATTCCCTAAGGCCATGATAAAAAAAAAAAATAAAAAAAGTTTAAAACCTGGAAATAAAACTTACAAACACAAAACCTTTTTTTTTTTCTTTCACGGAAAAAATAAGAGCTACTGCTGGTAAGAGGCAGCAAGTGATTATAGCCAGTGTGCTGGTAACCGGTGTCCTGTTCCAGATAGTGAAGTAAATCAGTCTCTGGTAATAGTATGAACCGGACTGTTACTAAACCCGGCGTACAGATGAGGGGTGTTTGTCAGGGCTGCCAGGTTGGGCTATCAGTAGCCATATTGGGCTACTTCGTCAGGCATTTGGCATCGAAATTCGGCAGTTGGCTATGTGGCTATTTTTGAGCTATTTCAAATCCTAACGCGGCACTTTTTTTTTTTCTTTTTTCTTTGCTTGGTTTAGTGTAGACATACAAAATAAACTTTAGCATGAACAGAAAGCGACAGTCCACCCTTTCCGGATTCCCACTTTTAAGGGATTTTCTGCGTGAAGATTCGTGGGCGTGCTACCAGAACCTATAAGCTCAAGTGAGCTACCGTGACCTATAGATTCAGCTCCGACGACATCGCTTTTGAATTGTGACTTATTTTTTGCCTACAAGTTCTTTGTGCTTCCTACTGGCGTCTCTTATTTCCTCGAGTTTCCCACCATCCACCTACAGGAGGCACCTCATCCGAGGAAAAATGATACTAAAGGCAACTCAAGACATCCTGCAGCATTTGATGTCGCCCGATAACGCGTGCTGTAGGGGCTTTTCCGCGAAAGATGGAAGTTTCTTAAAGTACAATGAGCCATAACAAAAGACAACAGATTTGGGGCAATGAATATTCCGATCATGGCCAAGATCGATCCAGCCTTGTTTCCGTTGCTATCCGAGCTTGCCATCGCGCTCCCGACACTGCCCATGTCGAATGCTGCCGTGGAGAGAGTATTCAGTCACATGTCCCTCACGAAGTCAGACATGACGAAGAACATGTCCCTCCCAACTCTTCAAAAAGTCCTCTATATAAAGTTTGCAATTTCCTTGGCAAGAACGATCGAGTGCTGTAGGGACATCGACCCTACTGAGGCGGGCAGCGGGCACGAGCGAGTGCTCATAACTATATGTCTGTAAAAACGCAACTGGAAAAGTTTTGTACTTTTGTTTTTGACATAAAACGTTCAATACATTTAAAGATATTGTAGATCTTACAAGCTGCTCCTAAACCCTATAGAATGCAGACGGAGGGCCTTCGAATTGAGCTCGCACATTCGAGCGCACAATTTTTTGGGCTCTGCAGAATATGGCTACTTTTGGGCTATATAAATCTCTTGCATTTGGCTACTTTTGGGCTACACCGTCTGGCATCTGGCGGTTTCAGCTAGAAACTAGCTGGCAACCCCGGTGTTGGTTGGTTGGTTGTGTTCCAACAGTCCTCGTTCGCATGCTGTAGTTTATAAAAGCCGATTTACTAACATCTCCGACTCATTCTGCGCGTGAGATGGGCAGAAATAACGAAAGTCCGTCGCCATGGCCAGCAGGTCTGAATGAAGTGTGTCAACCAAAGGAGACAGAATCAGGTAATTTACAGTTTCAATGCCTAATCTGCATGCCGAAAATTAAGCTGCTTCGCGCATCAAAACACTATGAAACCTATCTGTAAATTTTTATCTTTATCCAAGCTTGTTACGGAGGCTTATCATACATCTCTGCCAAACATATGTACTCGAACAGAAAAGTAACGTAAAAGTAACGTTCGTTATTTTTGAAAAGTAACGGTAACGGTATATTGTTACGTTTGTAAAAGAGTAACGTAGCTCGAGAACGCGTCACTTTTTATCAAACTAACGAGTAACGCTCTTTCGTTACTTTTTTTCGGTAACGGGCACAACACTGCTATAGCGTCAGCGCGTTACAACCGAGCAGTTCGAAGCACCCGTGGGGTGACGAGCGTGTGGTTGACCCATGGAGCATGTAGCTTCCAGAACACAATGCGCGATCTGTGAAGGAAAGCAGGAAAGCTAAGAAGGAAAATGTTGAAATTCCAAAGAGCGGCGCTGCTCCGAAGGAATCTGCCACGTCACAACTACGTAGCAGGTTCCCCAACGTTGCTAGATTACCTCTCAAATGGGCTCCGCATGCATCCACCAGGTGCAGATTGAAAGATCGTTTATTTAGCTTTAAAATTGGTTTTCTTCTGCCTTTCAACGGAAGACTGGTATTTTTGAGGTTAGGGTGCAACATGCAACACATTCAAGCGAGAAAATGAGCGCTGGAATTTCGTTTCCGCACCCCTTTAACATATTTGAACAAAACTGGTGGCTATAGAAAAGTAATCATTTATACCCTGCGTAAATTATTCAAGCATATTAATGGGCTTTTATGACCTGAGTTAGGAAATAAAACGGCCCTTTGCCCCGTAGAACCCCAGCAAAATTTAGCAATAACATGGCGTCCATATCCCGCGATCCCCGATCTTGAAGTTGCGCCCACCCAAACTAGAACCTCCCTAGTTTTGTGTCGAGATTTGTTTGCCCGCGGACATGATACTGAGGAAACTAGCCCTTTCAAACTCCGCTTTAAAAAGAAAAAAAAAGGTTAAGTCGGTGTTTTTGTTTAAAGAGCGCAGCTCTTAGGCGCCCGTTTCCGGATTGAGCGGCGTCGATGTCGGCGTAACGGCGCGGTGCATTATGGAACGCGTGACGTCACTGATGACGTCATCAGTGACGATGACGATGCCGGTACCGATGACGTCATCAGTGACGATGATGATGCCGTCATCAGTGACGTCACTGATGACGTCATCGCGATTACGTCATCGTCACGTGACCTCACAGTCGTCACGTGACCCCGGTGACGTCACGCGATCCTCGTGAGATGACGGCGACGCCCCTCGAAGGGAGGAGTAGCTGACAGGATGAGGAGGTGAGGAGAAGGGAGGAGGGGTACACCTTCCCCTCAGTACCCTTCTCTCCCCCTCCTCAAGAGCTGCGCTCTAATTCGGCGTTACAGGGAGTTGTAAACGGCTTTCATTTTTTATTGGTAACATTAAAGGGCATCCCCAGCCTAAAATGGGGGTCGTTAGTTTTATATAAAGTCCTTGTGGCAGATACCAGGACCTCCTCTTGGAGGTGTCCACGAAATTTCAGCTTTCCATTTGAGCAAAGCACATAAAGCACATCGTTAGAGGGAGAGCCGGACCAGTGGCACAGACCATGTCTTCAATCAACAGGGTGCTCACGCTGCTCGATTACAAGCTCGACCGCAAGCTGGGAGACTTCAAAGCCCGATTTCGCAAAGACCACCGCCCGGCCAACACCGGCACCAACCCCCGGAGCCTCCCCACAGGAGGGCTGAACTCCCTGCGTCGCCGGTAATTCGGCCGGCTCGTCTGCAAGTCGGACACGCCAGGAGCCCTCGCCAGGCGCTCGAGAGTCGAGACTGGCCTGCCAGAAGTAAGCAGCCAATGGCAGCCCCGCGAACACCGCTGCTCGGCCTAACGCACATATCATAATTACCATCAGTTTCATCTTGTATATTTACATCATCACATAACCACCATGACTATAGACGCGGCACCGCGGGCCTCCAGGGCTCGTGCCTCTCTGCGGTGCCGCGGCTCTCCTGGGCAAATATATTTTATTATTATTATTATTATTGTTATAAACGAGTCGTGACGTAACAGGGTCAGGATGCCGGCTCTTTAGGGCTCTCCTTCGACCACCCTCATCGGTCGCAACGTGACTTCGGGCTCATATTAGCAGCAACAGCGCAACACGAAGGACAAAAGGAGATGGCGCATAGGCCAAAACACAGCGTCGAGAGAGAGAGGATAAATCCTTATTGAACTAAAACGTTCAAAGTGGAGATTTTAGCAGCTGCAGGACCAGCGCCGACTACCCCAGACCATTGATTGAAATTATAAGCAGCATATAAATTTTACAAAAAAAAAATAATATGTATATATAATATACAAAAGGCTCGAGGTACGCCTAAGCACTTCTTATGGGTTGTGAATGCGAAAGCATGCATGCCGTTCCTGTGGCGTACTTGCGTCGACGGTTGAGCGCGCGCGCTCTTCTCGCCACACTGACCTTGGGCGTGGAGCTGCTACCTCGCGGACACGCAGCGCCATGGGGTGGCGCTAATTGAAACTGACACGCTGCGGGCTTCATATCACTGCCGTTTTGCGTGGCTTTCTGCGTGGTTTCAAGGCTGGGATGCCTCAGATCGCGGCTTCAGGAATTTACCTGCCGCTTGACGCGGCTGATGACGTCGGCTCGCTCCATGAGACAGTTAATGCTTTCGCATTAATAAAATAATCATTTACATATGTAGTGTCGAAAACCCAACGTCCCAGTACGTCCATCCATTCCTGATGAGAGGCACCGTCCCCGAACTACGCATCCGTCCTCAGTAGTATGAGGTATTCACGCTACCTGATCTCTGACCGACAGCCTCCAAAACGGTGTTCTGTCCCCTTAAAAAAAAAGCCGCAGCATAGCAACGGCATTTGTTCTTGTCAATAGTTCTCACTTATTTTGTCTCCCCCAGATAATCTACAAGATAGCCGATCACAGTTTGTTGGGTCCTTAGTGTGTTCCATGGACCAAGGAGTGTTGTGAGGGACAATGGGCAGTTATCGATGGTGGACATTTGTTCTCGAAGATGCTACCTCGTTCATCTGTATACCTCCGGCAGTTGATGAGTATGTGTTCTGCGTCTTCGTCACATGTGGTGCACAGCAACGCAGATGCTTCGCCACGGAAGATGTCGTGAAGCCGGTGGGGTTCGCCGCACCTGCCCAGTGGGGGAGCGTGACGTCACCGCCGGAGCCGTGTGAAAAGACGTGGCGCGCTGCTTGTAGGAATGCGCTGCGCGTAGGAATGCTTTCGCATTCCTACACGTAAGCAATTTAAAGTCTCTCTGCTGAATTTTTATTTGAACGTGACCTATATCATTTTCTTTCTCCCCCAAAACAGCCGGTCGACAATTCGCCGGTTACAGTCGCGCTCACTATTTTTCGTGGTCACGTATATTCAAAGTCGTGGGTCATCTAAGGCGCAGATTCATTATTAAAAATAAAAAAAAAATTATGAAATCCATTTCTGTGGCCTCCAAAAAGCTGCAAATACGCTGATCGAAAAAAAAAAAAAAAAGGTTTTGCACAGATCATATTCAATATGGCGACGTACCGCGGGCTGAACGACGCGATGGCGGCGCACAACGGACAGACGAATTGCGACGGACGTAGAGCCGCTACTTCGGAACTGTCGTTCATGGCACCGGCTAATCGATCTTCAAGAACAGAACATCGAGCGAAATGGATATAAGTGCGAAACGATCGCACGACAAACGGTTCACGCAACTTCGTCGTTGTCGTTTCACACGCAAAAAAAGCGGAGGAAAAAAAAACGCGGATGCGGTTACGTGATGAAATTCGGCCACGAGTTTCCCTGCTCGTGTTTCGATTTCGAGCAGTTTTTTTTTTTTTTTTTTTTTTTTTTTTTTTTATTATAGGTGACTATGTAGCATACTGTTGATTGGGTAGTCTCCGGACCCCATAATAAATCACCTAGCAAAAAAAAAATATTTTGGAGGGTGTTAGTGATTTTAAACAGCACAAGCCATCAGTTACTATAAAAAAAAAAAATAGAAGTAGCGGAGAAATTGAAGTTTCTTATTAGTACCGAACCCGGGAGGAAACTTTCCAAATTATAATTATTATAACACTGCTAAATAAATATTTCCTAGATCAAACTTTTATACTGCTAGACCAGGTGATGTAAAAGGGTTTAGATGAAACGGTGTTTGATGAAACTGTGTTTGATTCAAAGTCCAGATCCGTACTCTGGTCAGACAGCCTCCGCACTTGGATACTTCTCGCTTAGCTAAATTTTTTGTCGGAATGGTTTTAGCGAGTATGGCACCTCGCTGGGTGGAAGCCCGCGACATTCAGTGGAGCTGAATGCCGCGTTGTGGCACGGAACCGCACATACCTCGTGTTGGAGCGCAGCGCTGATAGATGGTCTTCCCAAATGCTTATCAAGGCCTTTGAAGTAGTGACAGGCCAGTTGACACACTTTTGGAAAGATGCTTGGAACGGCCGTGTGCTGCACGCTGCTGACTCAACTGGGGTATTACTAGTCGCTCATTGAAGCTCCTATGAACATTCCAGAGAAGCTGCAATCTGGAAAGAGGCAGATTTATGACCGAGGTGGAAGCCAACTATGCGCATGATAGCACCAAGGTGCACAACTGAATGTTTGGTCATTGGTGCCCTTAAAAACTACAAAACTGAAACCCCGGGAGGCGTATTGGAAAAACTTGTCAACAGGCCAATTTTGCCACTATGATTTTCATAAATGTTTACAGGGAGAGAGGCAAAAAAGCAGGCAAACAAGCCTGTTATTCACACGCAAGCCTTTAGCCAGCTTCCAGATTTGCTTACACTTATCAGGTAAGCAAATCAAGACCGAATCTGGTCATTCTCAATTTTTTTGCTCCCCTCCCCCCAAAAAACCATATTCAGTGAAGAGTGATTGACAGAAGGTCCATGAGCAGTGTTCAACCCATTAGTTTTCTCTACTCTCAGCCCAGACGACTGAGAGCATACAAAACGTTGATTGTATGTTTTACATACGAGGAGTGGGATGTGCATGCAAATAATGTGGATTCTTACTTTGTGGAGCAGGTAGGTTCACTTATAGAGCCTCATAATGGGGAGCAGGTGGATCAAGTCAGAGCCATAGAAATACAAAGTCAGAAACCTTTTGTAGCGTGGGCTACACTGGCCGAGGTTGAGCAGTTTCGCGTGGCTCGCATAATGAGCCGTGCTTCGTGCTGCGCAAGCGCGAGGAGCAGTGACGTCACACGGCGCACAACTGGCGCGCCGGAGCCGCCGCCGCCGCGCGCTTCGCCGCCACCGCGCGCGCCTCGCCGGTCTGCACATTCCAGAGGAGTGACATCATAGCTTTGGTAGGCGCACCGGCGCCGCCGCGTGCCCAGCTGTCCGCCTCCGTTGCGCAGTAGCCAAGTCTGACGCTGTACCAAAGCCGCTTGATGGCGCCTCTCATTTTGTGTGCATAAGACCACGCTACGTATATCCTGGCATAGCCGAGCTAAGCCACCGCAATTTTTTTGGTGCACCTTTCTGGAAAAAACTAAGGTAACACAGCCAGCAGATAAATTGCACTATAAAAAGTTTTATAATTGAAATATACTGCAAACGTTTCAGGTCACGTCTCTACAATACCAATAGAAAGCTCTCACAATGTCCCATTCCACATCTACAAACTTTTGCCACATGCTGAGGATGAGCACAAGAAATGCAAACGCAACACAATTCTGCTTCTTGTTGGCTATCTTGTACAAAGCGCCGCATTCATTTTATTACAAATTTCTCAGAGGAACGGGAGGAGATAATGTACAAGGCTTTGGAACAAAGTGAAAAATAAAAGCGCTCATTTTTTTTTTCTTCCAGAAAATGAATCTCGTCTATGTACAGATGATGCTTCAACAGTCCTGCCTCCGACACGGAGGAAATGACTCAGCACTTCTGGGTGTCCTTCTCACCCGCCCTGATGACCAATCAACCAACAATAACAACAGCGGCCGTAACAAGGCGGATGAGCTCTTTTCGTGGGAGATGGGATGAGCTATGTACACTGTACACATGCCGTCGGGGTCGCACTGCTTTTTAGTTGAGGAAGCCTCTGCACTGTGGAGCACCACACAGACAGGAGATCTTCTCTTCCTCCAAGGGGAACTTGTAGTCGTACGTGATTTCTTCGTTGACGTTGATGGGCTGCTTTGAGTAGATGACTATCTTCTTCTGCCCCTCCACTGTGATCACCTTGGCATAACAGTTGGGCTGGAAGACAAAATAAAGCCGACTTGGTACCGGAAAGGAGGCAATGTGACAACCACAAATGTTCTCGCAAGTTGTATGAGCACGCCTGAGCACAATGCTCTGTCTGCACAAGGAAAGTACCATTTAAAGCCACCTGCTTGCACCCATTTCTTCTGCAAATGCTGCACAGGCCTCATGCGATGGTATATGAACAGAGGTACAAATGAGGTAACAGAAAGGTCCCAATCAAACACCGACGCACAACATTGGTTGTCCAAGAGGAAAATTATCCTTTTCGCGTGCTCCTCTCACAAACTATCAAAGGAGAGAAAGAAGAAACAAAGAGGCAAGGACAAGGGTTTGCATGCTCCTCATCCATGGGGAAGGGAATAAAATTTGGGGACAAATTTGGGGGGGAATTTGGGGTGGAGGCAGAGGGGGAACAGAAAAGGAGGAAGCAAGTAAAAGTGTCAACCTACAGCAGTGTAAAAAGTCTAAAAAAAACTTTTAAAGACCATTAGCATCATAAAACAATAATATAATCTGAAAAAAAAACAAAAAAAACAATCTAAGTGCACCTGAACAACATAAGGAAAACAATAGACCTATCTCACCAAGAATTCAATGCATGTATGATGCCGCCACAACATTATTCCACAGGAGGAAGGCAGCAGTGTACAAGATGGTTCATGCTGTCTCAGACTCTGCAACCTCAGCCTTCCAGGAAGGTTATCGCACGTGCAGAAAGAATACAGTTTCCTCAATGCATGCTGTGGGTGCGGCGCAACGAAACTGGATGGCGAGATCAATCTATTGTAATAAGCAATTAAAGAGGCAAAGAGTCATCTCATTGAAGAAGACCCGTGACATACGCAAGGGAGTTATGTCACCAAGGGAGCCTGTCATTCAGCCATTTGATCGGAGCAGATTCCTTCGCATATATTGGTGACAAGATCGAAAAAATGCTGACACACCGTCCAGTTTTCTTTTCTCTTAAAGGGATACTTCAACGAAATTTGAAATATTCCCGTCGTGTTCAAAAATAGGTTGAATATGATCCACAATATCCGTAAATGACAATCGCACGTTTGTATTTTGATCCTGGTGGCTGTATTTTTCGTCATAAACGGTCCACTCTGGCAAGCGCTCGGAGAAGGCCCAGTTTAGAGCACGTGACATCCAACGCAATCGTGATGTAGGTCGTCTCAAGACGAGCAAAGCTACGGCGAGGCTGACGTCGAGAGGATGGCCTAGTCGTTCCAGTCACCGAAGCGGCTGCTTTTGTACGAATTTTGAGTGACGGGTTAATCTTCTATAATCTTCTAGGGGGACAATAGCGACTTCTGCGACACACAAAAGGGATTCCCGGGAAGAGGGGAGTTCCTCCTTCCCCCCTTCTCTCGTCGTGGCCGGAGACGAGACAACCTCCGTCACTAGCTGTCAAGGTTCCTAGACGAGCATTACAAACGAGGCGTTAGCGACATCCACCAGGTGCTCTTTGCTAATCGTTTAATTCGTTTTAAAATTCCTTTTCGAGACTTTTTTAACAAGATATTGGTATGTTCCATGTGATACTGCTCTTTTTGAACACATATAGACCAAAAAATGAGCGCCGAAATTTCGTTGTAGTATCCCTTTAACTGCTCAATGTTTACTTGACAAATGTAAAGAATTTGTATGAAAACATCCCTTTACATACAAGGCATAAAAGAACATTCCTCAGACAAATGCACTCGACACATGGGTTCTCGTCTGCCAACTCAATTTGCCCGAAAGCATTGTCTTCCATTGCCTCAATAAAAATAAAAATAAAAATTGAATTTACTTCTAAGACTTTTATTAATTCAAACTCCAGGAAGCCATTAACTTTGTCTCAATTATCAAAAGTTTCCAGTATCAAATATTAATCTAAATAAAAATAAAAATAAAATTATGATTCACCATATGAATGGCTACACATGCAAAGCAGATATTTGATGATTTCCGTACATCGGTCTACTGATCATAGGCAGATATGCCGCACATGAAACATTTCTGAAATGTGACATAAGTTGATTTATACCTCAAAGGTGTTGTTTAACGTAAACTTTAGGTTTGTTCATCAGGCCGAGATGTTGTCTATGTGGACTACTAAGCAGGAGACACGTGAGCAATAAAAACGGGCACCACGCGTCAGTTTTCATAGCAACTTGAGCAGACGCTGTGACGTGAACCTATGCAATGCCGACACGTCAAACCGTCCGTGCAAGTTGCTGTAAAAATCATGAGCCATTTCCCTCTGTGAAGGAGGATAACCAGTGAAGCTGTTTAGCACACGACACAAACCCGCACCTAAGAGCTGGAGGAAACTAGACACGCACGACGGGACCGCCACGCCGGGAGAGCGGAAGGAAAGGAAACTAGACACGCAGGCGTTTGGAACGACGACAAAGAGAGGGTGGTGCGAGTGTAAACACGGCCGACGCAAGTCGCACAGCAGCAAATCTTTGAGAAACCTTTATTATCTACTTGTGAGTCTACTGATCTTAAAAATGGTGCCTATTGATAACTAATCATCTACTGAATAGACCTATTTCTAAATTACCCAAGCATCAAGGAGAATGCAGGGAATGGTCTTCCACGTGCCACTCATGCCGGCATCTGCAGCAGTAACTGTTCTAAAGCAAAAGCCTAAGACAAATGACATCTTCCAGGTGCCTTCCTCAAGGCTTTATCTTAGTTATTTACTTCGAATCTTTTATACAGGAAGGCGTGCGCGTGCGGCGCGTACGGCGGTATGAGCTTAGTTTTTTAGTCACTGCACACGAAAAATCCACAGAACCCTAGCCATAAACAGCTTCGCTGTAAAATTTCTGCGTGGTGCCCTGTTTTCATAGCTTATGTGTGCCCCGTTTCAGAGCCGTATATGTAGACAGTTTGGTTATTCGTTGGAAAGTATAGGAAACAAATGAGGAGGCGCCATTGGCCGAAAGCGGGCAGGGCGTGTTCCAGCGCATCTTCAGAAATTTGAATGTGGCCAACCTGAAGCCAGAAATAATACCCTGGTGGTGGTCGCGAGAAACAAACTTGATAAGTGCATCAAAGTAACTCTCGATGACTGAAAATACGGTGCATGTAATGTTTCAATCACGGTCATCCAAAATCATGGTGGAAGAGAGCGACTAGCGGAACAATCGACATAATCCGTACACCAAGCGCCGAAAATCTGCCGTCCGAGCGGTCACACTCTGTCCGAGCAAAACAGGGTTTGAGCGGCGCATTAGTTTCTTACATCTTTCTGCATGACCATGATCGAAACATCACTTTTACGCGCTTATTAAAACCATATACGAATATATACCTTTGATTAAAACAGTTTCTCGCTACCTTCGCTATGAGATTCTTTGAGGCTTCTGGTTGGCCAAGAGAGCATGCCAAGCCCACTTTCTGCATCTGGTGCACGCCCTGGCTCTGCCCGTGCCTCCCATTGACCAAACTCTCTGTATACACGACTCTGCCCTGTTTGAGCCCCGTTGACTGCGCTTCTCACCGAGCACCGGTGCACCGCGGAGAAGCTACATCCACGGAAGCAAGCTCTGCGAGTGTTGCTTCTCTGCAGTGCACCAGTGCTCAGAAAGAAGCACACTCAATGGGGCCGCGGGAAGAAAAAGTATGAACTGGACCAAAACGCCGTACGAATTAAGCGGCTTATCAATGCATTAAAAACATGGAGTGGACAACCAAAATTTTTACAGCGGAGCTGTTAAGGGCCACTTTCCCCAGGATTGTGTACATCCTCAAATGACCTGATGACACAGAACTCTGGACGGCTACCACCATCTATGAGCGACGGCGGCAACCAAACAACCTGCTTAACGGGAATCTGATTGCCGTTCAAAGATGGCGGCAATCTTTCGAGCCTCTCCACTCTGGTTTGCCGACTTGTGGCCAGCTATTACTTCATTCGCACCATAGTACAGCTTCGCTGGTCTTCCTTCTTCACCAAAGTGGAAAGGCTGAAAGTTCAGTATGAAATATCTGAGTTTGAATTATCTCAAGCCTACTGTAGTGTCTCTTCTCATAAAAATTTACCACAGACGTGAGACAGTTCAATCTCCTCTGTGACAGGCTTGAACTGATATTACTTCCAGCCTACATAAAGAAAGTAATGACGGAAAAAAGCTTTTCTAGGCATGAGGTGCATGTGCATTGTGTTTGCATGTATGCCTGACTGTGTTGTCTTTTCAAAGCAATAGCTTTATGGGCGACACTTAGCCGAGATTTCGTCCTCATAGGTTGTTGTGTCCCCGCGCGCGTGAAGAGTGGAAAAACCCTTTTTCTCTTCCCTGTTGCCGCGAGAAGAGGGCAGCCCTGGGGCGTCCTACCAAAAATGGTGTGATGAAGGGAGATTCTTTGTGTCGTCTGCTTGAAAGACTGGTTTTCAAACATTACTCGCGCTATGCGAAATCCCACTATGGCAATATCCAGTTGCTACGCGTAATGTTGAATGGTTTTAGAAACTTCCACCATGCCTACCCACTTCACGGATCACCGGTGACAGTCGTCAGTAGCATCCACAATGCCAACTACGACGGCCATGAGAATTACTAACTACGCTGCACCTCTGTCCTCAGGTACGTTAAGGCGCCATTCCACCCGCATCGCACAACCGTGCTACAGCTGTCACTTTCGTTTCTTTGCATATTTTGGGCAAAAAATAGGACTTTTTACTGTGAAAGCATTAAATGTCTCATGGAGAGAGCCGACGTCATCAGCCGTGCCAAACGGCAGATAAATTCCCGAGGCCGCAATCCGAGGCATCCCAGCTTTGAAACCACGCAGAAAGCCAAGCAAAACGGCAGTGATATGAAGCCGCCATGCGTCAGTTTCAACTAGCGCCTCCCCATGGCGCTGCGTGTCCGCGAGGCACTGGTTTCACCGCTCCACGCCCAAGGTCAGCGTGGTGAGAAGAGCGTGCGTGCTCGACTGTCGACGCGAGTACTCCGCAGATGAAATAAGGGAACAGAGGAACGGCATGCATGCTCTCGCATTTACAACTCATAAGAAGTGCTTAGGTGTCCCTCGAGCCTTCCATGTTCACACGAGGTGCCATCCTCTAGCCGCGAATGGCACCTCATGTACCAGACAAACTCCCGTCGTCTGCTTTCACTCCTCGCCCGGGCAATGCATGACGGGATTGCATTCTGACGCACGTTTGATTCTCTTGGTGTGGCGAGTGCATGCACATGTACGGTCTCCGCCTTGAAACAAACTCTGAGACTGTAGCCACTCGTTAAGTGCCAGCCAAAACGAACTCGCTCCACGCTGCAATTGGGCACGCATGGGCACGAGCGAGTGAAACCAACTCGCTATTAATTCATCAATTGTGTAACACTTTACCTTGGTGTAAATTTCACTATCATATCACAAAGCAGCTCGTGTCATTTTTTTTTTCTTCTTTCTGTTGATCATTTAACGTATTCACATAAATTCTAGCCTATTTGCATCAACAAATTATTGTAGAAAAACTTTTTTTAAGAATAAACGCTTCATTTTCTTTTTTGTTCATCATTCAACGAATATCTCTTATAGCACCACAAATATCGCAAGGAAGTTGAGAGACAAAGTTGAGATGAGGACGCAGGGGGACTTACGTTGCAGCTGTGGTTTATGAAGCGCGCCAAGTTGCCGCACTTTGTGGCGTCGATGATGGTCTCGACGTCCACTCGGAACAGGTAGGAGCTGCCGATGCCGATCTGCGTGTAGTGCTGCTCCCGCCGGTCGGCCATGACGGGCCGCACCATCTGGCCCACATACTCAATGACCATCTCGTCAGCGGCAATCGGCTCCAGGGCAAACAGGCCCCAGTCGTGGATGCGGCTCTTGGCGAACTTGAGCTGCTTCTTGCGGAACTGCGCCCAAACGAATGCAACCCTTAGTGGTACTCTTTGCAAAGGCGCAGCAAACGGGGGTACCGAAAATTCAGAGGGAATTTATGCTATCACATAACGCGTGTCACAGCAACGGCAGCTCTGCACTCGCGTAATTCGCTATCATTGTGGTGTCCTCGCCATTTCCACGCCTCCTCCCGAGCATGATTCTCGGGATCTTCGCGCCATTTTCGCTTCTGCTCTCGATTACACTCCCGCACCTGGTCCGTACTCGATGTCGGCTGCCGCCACAGTCAAAGTGAGACTGGCGGGGACTCTCTTTCGAATGGCTGGACACCAGCAAGCGCTCGTCGCTTTTCGACGCGAGCTCTGGCTGCGCATGCGTGCTCGAGGGACCGGGGGGTTTTCACGAAGGACGACAACGCAATTCCTCAGGGACGTTCTTACTAACGGCTGTCGCCGTAATGCGAGGTCAGCAGAGCTCAGCAGACCCCAGCAGAGGAGTGAGGATTCATTTCAACCCCTTGGGGAGCTTTTGGTGTGCAACCAAAGTTTTGGCAATGCAGGGGTGGAACTCATGAAATGCATTTGGGAGCAGCCACGGGAGCAGCTGAAACCGCTGTTTTGGAGCAGGTTGGGAGCAGCTAAAACTACATTCTGGAGCAGGCTAGGAGCAGCTCAGATCAGTTTTCACTGCACTTCAGCTTGTGTCTTAGACGAGCACGGGAGCAATTTCAATTGTGCTTAGCAGCACAGATGAACACGAGTGGTTAGGGACCTAGGTAATGGGATAACAGTGTAACAGATGCCAAAACTTGAAACTTTGTGAGCCTTAATGAGAATCAAAAAGCAAGTACCATATGTTTCTGAAGATGGTGTCCTTGATATTTTCTGAGTGGCTTTCAGCTGCTCAAAATGCAAACCAGCACTGCTTATCGCACAACCCCCACGTGCTCGACATAGTAATTATATGTGCGAACCACATGACGTGCATAAGCAACGGACGTGCAGTTGCGTGGGGGAACAGGGCAACAAATTTCGAGTTTATCCCATTGTGCAACTCAATATCGAAGCAGCAGACTACAATTAACGGAGTTATCGTATTCAAAGCGATTAGCGGGAGCAAGGTTAAAGTACGCCGAGCAGATCTACCGCTGGCGTGACAGCAGCTGGCAGGCAAGGTTTCGGATCGGACCGCGTTTCAGTTCTATCAAATCACGATTTATCTTGCGGGAATGCTGTTTCAACTTCTAACGATGAAGTACTAAAAGGAGTATTTTGCTCATTTGTTTTCAATTGGCTGACGTCCGGATCCCGGGCTGCAGAGCCTCAGGCAAACGGACGCTTAACGACTCGACCTCACCTCGGCCGACTTGCTTAACAGCTTATGGTTGAAGAATAACAGTCCAGTCGCAGGTGTAGCGATTCGAATCCGATCCCCGAGTTTTTTCGCGCGCTTCCGACTCGGGATACACAGGGAGAATAAACAGAACAAAGGATTGCAAGGCCGACCAAGCTAAACGGGCTAATTGTTGCCAATCGAGTCGATAGGAACCGAAACCAAGACAAAATACTTTTTTGTTTTTGGCGCACGTTGTGCGATTTGGTGCATAATGGCGCAAGGTATTGGCTGTGGCGCAGTTTCCGTGAAATGGCGCAGGATGGCGCAGACAAATGCGTCTGGCGCAAAATGGCGCAAATGGCGCAGCCGTTCCACCCCTGGCAATGTGCCTCTGTCAGATTGTGGGCATTTCGGCCAGCACATCGCCTCGGAGCCACTGAGGCGGCTGTGTACCAAAAAAGGGTCTTACAGTTGCCTGCGTGAACCAGATGCCGGATCTAGGGAGTTTAAAACATGTCTAAAGCATTTTGCGGTAATCTTTCTGTGCACTTCATCGTCTGGTCTGTTTGAGTTTTTGTGCTGCCTTTATAAAACACCAAAATTAAAAAAAATAATAATAATTTGCTTGCATAACATTAGAAAGGGCCTCTCAGCATTGGAGAGGAGGAGCAGAGACAAAGCAAAGAAACAGCATAATGCAATAAACACTTTGTTTCACACCAGTATACAATCTCCAGCCACTGCTGTCTTACAAACGAGAATGACTGCTTGCAATAAACTAATGTACCATAGTTACTCGATTTAAGTCGACCACGAGCATAGGTCGATGCCTTTATATTAAACTCGCCGAGAATTAAAAAAAAAATAATTAGAATACAGGTCTACCATTCTTTTTAAAGAACAGAGGTAACTTTGGGCGAAAGAATAGAACAAACCTTTATTTACAGCGCTCTCAGCTAAATCACAGCGCGAGGCCAAAAACTTAATCATCATCAGAACTTCCGGACATGTCATCGCCGTCGAAAGCTTCGTCAGCTTTGTCAACATACTCACAAGTTCACAACACTACCTCACTGACACCGGTGCAAAATGGCGACAACAAGAAACGAAAGAAAGTGGAGACGGGCGAAGCAACGAAAGGTAAATATAAAGACGAGAGCACCGCTGCAAACCGCTGCAAGCCACCGGAAGCAACAGCAATGCCGCGAGCATCAAGAAGCGAAACCTCTGCATTTCCTTTGGCAGTGACTATTTTGTTGTTCATCGTCAAATATCAGCAAAAATTATTTCGACGTCTGTGACGTCACTTCTATAAAACACTAAAATAGTGGCTTTCTTATTTCGACGTCCTCCTTCAATGCAGCAGCCGTAGCAGTGTTAGCCGTTTTGTGGTTTCGTTCTGTTTAGTTTCTGATGGTGTCGTCGGTGTTGTGACAGCATTTCGACGGACAGTTTCAGTCCTAGTTGGCAGTGGAAATGTCTTATTCAGTGTGTGTGGAGGACTGGCTCTACAATTTATCCTTTCGGACGTGACACGCCCGGTGGTGATGTTGTGAGTGTTCTGAGCTCGCATCTCGGCACGCGTCTCACATTTTGAATTCCCAACAGGGGCCAGCAGGATATCCCCTGCACGTAACAAATGTGAGTGCATACACTACGTAACACTGAGAAATTTGGCACGCTTTTTGTGCCTCTATATCATGCGAGCACGTCTTCGTACGGCTGTAGTCTCGCTTCGCATCTGGCTCCCGCCCTGTTTTTACCCAGGTTTCGTGAGTTGCTTGTTTAGTTTAGATTTTCTGTTTGGTTCGTGTATAACGAGCGGGTTAACTACGAAGCGATCGGGATGTTAAATAAAAGGTTGCGAGGGCAAACTTTGCCTCCTTGATGTTTCTTGACCAGTGCAAACAAACAAAGGCTCTGGCGCGGTAGTATGATATGCATACATTTTCCAATCAACTGCACATTTTATGACATGGTACTCAGCTCGTTTGTATATACAAATCACGTGAAATAAATAATGATAAGCATCGGTGCCGCTTTCTGTAATGTTTGGCACAACCAAGCAAACGTTACTTCAGGCCTGATAGCTGATGTACTTTGAGAACGTTGTTTTGCATTCCACATCACTTAAAAAAACCACGACGCCGCCTACAAGCAAGATTACATTTTTTCCACCGCCACCTTCGATCGCTCCCCAGTTCAGACTCCGAAGCTCAAGTTCGAGAAGTTAAAATAATGACAAAAACATTTTGACAGGGGACGTCAGAATGTTTTTGAAGATTACTTCATGTCTTCAGGAAGTGGCGTCATGGACGTCAAAATAACATTGAAAATTATTTTGAAAGTGGACATCGAAATAGTCACTGCTATTTCCTTTTGCTGCGCATCCACGAAGGGGAGAGGGATGGAGGGGGAGGGGGCAAGGTGGGTGGCAGGTTGTGTCTCCTTTGCCCCCTTGCATCGCGAGGGGCACGCATGAGCGGCGCCAACCTCGCCAGTTGCAGACAGGCGCGAAACCCGACGCCCGAGGGATGCGTGCAAGCGGCGGCACACCGGCTGCTGCTGTTTCGGTTGTTTTTGTGCACCGAAAACTTTCTGAAACAAGAAGCGGTGTGGCGCTACTCCGACGCCAGCTTGGTGACTCGTTAGCTCCATGCACTTGGTAGGGTCGCGAATGTAGGTCAAAATTCTCTAATCATGATTGTAAGTCAACCCTTCATTTTTGACAACATTTCTAAAAAAAAAAAAAAAGGTTGACTTATATTTGAATAAATACGGTATGTACACCGACTCGTTATTGATAAATGAGCTCGTGGTCACATGAAAAACTGTGGGCATTGCATATATGCAGATATATGCAGGGGGCTATCTCTGTATCACCAACATCACGAGCAAAGTGAACCTATAAGAGCGACCAAACTACCCCAAACTACACTTGCACTGCACAAAATGTGTGTGCCCAGCAAGCCCGTTCAAAATGCGGTGCTTGCTCTTGTAGCCTTTGCTATGCTGTAGCTTCAAAAAACAAAGGCACGCGCCTAATGCCCCCAATTTGGGTGTGCAAGACCGGAAAAGCATCACCACCAGAAGTGACGTCAAAGGCACGAGTTTCTGTATACTATGGTTACCTGATCTGATTGGTCCCTGTAATTTGTGCTTAGAATTACAGCATATTTCCAAAATCATTATGCTTCATAAGGCAACATTTATGCAAAGCAAACAATGTGAAAAAGTGTGTCTCACAAATACCGCCCTACAAACAATCCGATGGCGTGGCACACACGTCGTCATGGCATGTGTACCAACCAATGGTCACTAGAAGACATCACGGGGCATTCGGCAGGTGGCACCAATAACAGCACGTGCTTAACTATGTGCTGTGATTGCTCATATTGGCCTGGACAGTACAGGAGGCTTTCGCGCACAATAAACGTTAAATGTCTACTATTATAAAGCTCAAGCTCACGATAGATTTGACACTACACTTGACAAAAACAGCGAATAGTCTGAACATGGTACAGTAGAACCTTGTTGATACGATCTCGGTTCATACGATTTCCCGTCTCGTACGTTCACAATCGAGGGCTTGAAAAATGTCCCATAGAGTTACGACTGGTTCATACGTTTCTGGATAATACGATTTCTCGGGAAGTATGTCCAAAGTTTCGCCAAGCATCCATCGGATTATACGTTTTCTGGGCAATGAGCTCCCGATCTTCGGGCAGAACGGTTGTCGCCGCACGCACCGCACGCCAAACGTTCTCGATGTCGATGTGTTCGCGTTCGCTTCTTGATTTTTTAGTCGTTTTCATGATAGACACGTGACTAAGAGTCACTCTTGGTTACTCCACCAAATGCTTGAAGACACCATTTAAACTGGCTGCGCGACTCTGAGGATGATAAACGCTTCCCTAAGAGTAACTCTTGAGCCATGTATGGGTGGTAGTAAATGAACGAAACCGACAACTTTTTTGTTTGACATTTCGCGAGGTCGGCATTCCGCCATTTCTCTGCTGCCGTGCCGTGGTGCGCGTCAACCTTGCTTCTTTCCGTACCCGTGCCCAAGAACCGTCGATGGCATCGCGGAAGCGGAAACCTTTGATTTTGAGAGAAAAGTTGAACATCCTGGCAGTTGTCGACCAGGACCCTAAATGGAAAAGAATTGACATCGCCCAGGTCCTCGGACTGCCCGCGTCGACGGTCAACACGATCGTGACGAAACGAAAGTAAATAGAAGAAAACACCCTGGTCTTCAGTGCAGCGACAAAGCAGGCCCGCAGTGCAAAGCGCGGAGAGTTGGAGGATGCGCTGCTGAAGTCGTTTAAGCAAGCACGGCCGTCTGGTGTGAACTCCGACGGTAGCATTCTGCGGGAAACGGCCATGGAGATTGCAGACATCATGGGCATCGAGGATTTCGCAGCTTTGAACGGCTGGATGGACCGATTTCTGGTTCGCCATGGCATCTCGTACCGCCAAATGAATGGCGAAGCAGCCAGCATGAATCCGGCGGATATTGAGAACTGGATTGCATTGCTTCCGGGCATTGTGAATGCCTACGCCCCACACGACGTCTACAACGCCGATGAACTTGGCCTGTTTTTCAAGGTGCAACCCACGAAGTCCCTGAGTTTGAAGAGGGAGTCGTGCCACGGCGGGAAGGTCAGCAAGGATCGAGTAACCGTGCTGCTTCGCTGCAATGAAGATGGCACGGACATGATGAAGCCGTGGATGATCGGGAAATCGAAGAACCCGACATGCCTGAAAAACCTTGCTCGGCTTTTTTGTGTATATAAGCAAAACACCAAGGCTTGGATGCAGTGTTGCGGAGTTGCCACTCCGGAGTTGGAATGATTCCGGAATCATTCCGCAATTTCTCGACCCCGGAATGGAATGGGAATGGAATGGCGGCAACGTTGAAGGGAATGGAATGGGAATGGAATTAGATGTCTTTTGCCCGGAATGGAATGGGAATGGAATGCGCCAAGTTCTTTATCTTTATTTATTTATTTATTTACGTTCAGCTATACCGAGCCAGGTAGCGAGTCAGCTGTTCAGAAATAAAATGAGCAGGAAACTACAAACCCGCGTAAGGCCCTAACAGACTTATACGCAAAAAAAAGCAATAAAAAAAGGGTCAAAGCAAAGAACAAAGGGGAGGGGGGCGGCGGTGGCGCCTTTCACCAGTGAAGTTCAACACATATCCGAATGCATCTGCGCCTGTAATATTGCACGGCTGAAGGGTACGTCATCAGCCGACGTGAACGTGACCCGCAGCTCTGGTGATCCGATACCCAGGAAGGAGGCCAGACGTGTCCTCGCTGTGCGGACCCAGACTTCGTACACCTGCGAGTCGTCTCGAGCGGGCTGTTTCTCGGAAAGCTCGCATTTGTGCTGGCCATCTCTGCTATACGACGAAGTCTCTGTTTGAATGATGCTAGACGAAGCTTGAGGATTGCCATTCATGCGTTGGAAGCGGAGGGTTTGCAGATAGGACCGTCACAACAGGGATGCCACCGTATCGATTTTTCAACCGCAACAGAAAATAAGACATGTGCTTCAGGATGCTTCAGGCGCTCCACGTTTCTCGAAAATTCCAATTGCAACTGCCTGCATGGCCTTCAACGAGGTCACCTACAACGAAAGTATGTACTGTCCTTTCATACAGCAGCGTGGGTAAAGTTTCATGTTCAAGGCAACACCTGCAGATACAAGAATACTAGCAATACTAGTTCGTCCCACCGTGACGTCAAGTGATCAGTGTTAAAAGGGGCGCTCTTATTGGACAGGGAACTGATGATGTTTTGATGGAATTTATTTAGAGGTCGAAATCTTTTCGCATCACTGGTCAGACAGACAGGATGCCATGGAAGGGAGCGCGGTCAATGCTTGACGGAACCTTTTTTGAACCCATTGAAGACTCTTCGTCTGGAACCACTATCTTCAAGGCAAAGTGCCAAGCCTGCGGGAAAGTAATTTCGGGACAACAAAAAACTTCCACTTCAAGCTTAAAGCCTAATCTCAGTTGGCGTCTCAACGAAATTCGAAAAATGTAATGCATTATCAGTATTTATATTTCTGCTCTCCCTAAAACGTATTCCTGTATTTGTATTCCGAAAAACTTTTTGCCTCTTCTTAAAATGTATTTCCGATATGTATCGTGACACATTTTTACAGATATATTTGAGACTTGGGTATCACTATTTTAGCAACCATTTTCACATACTCCAGTATTTGTATTTCTAAATACATTTCTGAATATTTCTGCCCAACCCTGCAACCTAATGCAGCTGTCAAGTGACACTTTTAACGTTTAGGAATTGGAGGAATGGAATGGGAGCGACTCAGCCATTCCAGGAGTGGGAATGGGCCCAGTGTCCCCACTCCTAGGAGTTGAAAGAAATGGAATTATCGAAACTCTAATTCCCCGGAATGGAATTGGAATGGAATGGGGGTGCCCATTCCGCAACACTGCTTGGATGACCCGCAGCCTCTTCGAAGTGTTTCTGCGGTACCTCGACGGCCGACTGGGCAGCAAAGACCGGAAGGGGCTTCCCTTTTTGGATAACTGTTCAGCTCAACCGAAGGACACGTCGTTCCTGCGCAACCTCCAAGCAGTCTTCCTGCCAGCAAACACGACGAGTCACCTGCAGCCTCTGGATACCGGGATCATCAAGAACGTGAGGCACCTGTACAGGAAGTGCATCGTGCGACGCTTCTTGGCTCGCGCGTCCCGAGACGAGGACCCCGACAAGCTCACGTTAGTTGATGCCATACATGGGTAAATTACTTTCAAAATGTAATTTAATTACAATTACAATTACTTAGCTCCAAAAGTAGTTTAATTACAATTACAATTACTACTATGCAAAAGTAGTTCATTGCAATTACAAATTACTTTTTAAAAGTAATGCAATTACTTTACAATTACTTATTTCTGAGAGTTACCCCCCACATTGGGCCATATAACTGTAAACGAGTTATATGGCCGCTGTATAAATGTCACGCATTGTACTTTCCTTTTATGAAATTTGTTAAATGGACTATAGAACTTAATAGTTTGGAGTAATGAACTCCTGCGTTCATATATTCTCAAAACATAAAAGATGGCGACAAAATTCACAGGTATGAGGTGAATCTCCTTAGAGCTTATGCAAATGGTATCCAAGTCAAACCAAGAAAAAATAAACTTAAAAATAATACAAGGAAACAAATATGCGACAGTACTGGTATCAGAAAACTCACGTAAAAATGGCTAATAAGAGAAACTTGTAAACGACGTCAAACATTTAAAGGATACGACAACTTATGAAAACATTGCAGCCACGATGATTCGCTGCCTCTCCCTGTCTGTGGACTTGTAACATGCCGGATGTGGGTAACCGTAGCATACGAACTGTGGTTCGTGTGCTACGGCCAGGGATTCTGGGTTAATTCAGTGCACGGTAACACCCAAAAAGCTCCCGAGATAAATAAAAAATTTAGGATCGTCATGTAGCTAATCATTAGGATAGCAATGATTGTATCGATGTTATGCGTCTCATAAAGAAGACCGATTTGAATTTAGCATGGCAAGAACAACCTCGAAAAATTCATGATACACTGCAAACGACTTTATTTTCGCGAATTTCGCGAATCGCCTACAATTCGCAAAAAAAAATGTAAACACATTAAAATCTATATCGCGACCGCACCGCGTCGCGAAAATTAGAATCCGCGAATTATTCCAAAACTGCGGCCTCTTGGACGCCTCGATTTCACGATTTACTTGAGCGTGTTTCAGCTGGAAGATACAGACGAGCTATTATTATTATTTTTTTTTAAACTGTAAGTATTATTCAAAGTAACAAGGAAGTTGCCTACCTGCAAGTGTTTCCGCAAATTGGAGGTCGCCTTTTGGTTTATTGAATTTGTTTTCAGAAACGGTCCGGAGAGTTTGCTCCTCACGATTATAGTTTTTTACATTTGTGCTAATCTGTTTACAGAATTTTTCGCAACAAGGCCCCGGCAGCCTTTCCTTTTCCATTGTAGATAAGACTGTTGCAGCTTCTCAATGCAAAGCAGCACTGCGCGCCTCGGGGCGGTTCCACAGGCCAAGACGAGAGGACAACGCGTGGAGGGTCACGATAGAGGTGTAAAAACAAAGTGCAAGCCAAGCCCTCTATAAAAAAAAGAAGCCTTCAACGAACAACAAATGCAAAAACAAGCTCCCTACAGCTAAAGCCGCGGTTTGTAAGTTTTGGAATCTCGTCCAATCAGGCTGACAAACGGTTGAAAGGGTTAGGAAGAGCGAACACTAAATAATGAAGATTTATACAAAAAGGTAGACGAGGATTGGGAGAAGGAAGAGCAGTGTAGCAAGAACAGTTGGAAGTAAGGCAGGGTGAGTCGTGTTAATGAGACCTGCTGCTTCTTTGCTTCTTCGCCTCGATGTTAGAGTAGCACGACTTACTGTTAGTGGTATCAACATACGAGGTAGAGGAGAAGGACGTGAAAAACTCATAAAGAAAAGAGAATAATTTCATGAACAAAAAAGTTCCAAACTTCACTGAAATATGTAAGCGAATATGCTAGCCGCGAAGACGCGTAAGGAGAACCTCGAACCTCCCCGCCTCGACCGGATGATGTGATCGGAGCCAACCAGCTCGACTTCGACCTCCGATGCCCTTGTGTGGGAATGAGAAATAAGAAAGACCTCTAGAAGCAGGAGCAACAGGAAGCAAACGAGACGAAGAGTCAGATTCAACTACGACAGAAACGAAAACGGACGCGAATGTAGCCCTCATTTATCAAATTATTTTTCAAATTCTTTATTAAATCGTTTTGCAGTCTACAAAATCCTTCATTCCGTTCTATCCCAGCCTCTCTTTCCCATCGCTCTTTTCCATTTTTTTTTTAGCAGGTTGGGAGACACCCTCTCCCCTGTCGCTTTGGCTGTGTTGTCGTCTCTGTGGCCAGGGGGGAAAGCGCCGCCGCCACAAAATCTTGCAAAAGTAATTGTAATTGTGCCTGAAATTTAGCAATTACTGACGCTAGAAAGTAATTAAATTACAATTACAATTCCTTTTAGCCAAAAGTAATTATTACAATTACAAATTACCAGGAAAAGTAATTAAATTACAGTAATTTAATTACTGTAATTGAATTACTACCCAAGTATGGCTTGATGCTATGCATTACCTGAATGCATCGTGGGAAAGCGTCACCAGCGAAACAGTCAAGAACCGTTTCAGGAAGTGCGGGTTTCGGCGTTCGCCAGAAGTGGAGGAGCCCGAGCCCTGTGTGAGCAGTGACCCCGACCCTTGCGAGACTGAAGATGATCACATGGACGAAGAGCTCCGGTCCGCCGGCGCGGAGCTGGCGTTCAGCGATTTCGTCCCTGTGGATGACGACGTCCCAACGTGCGACCCCCAAACCGTTGCTGACATCGTGGCGTAGTTGCAACAGGGCAAAATTACCAGAGACGAGCACGACGACGACGAGGATGAGCCAGAAACTCCTCCAAGAGCTACTTTCGCTCAGGCGGTCCCTGCGCTGGATGTGCTGCGGAGCTACTTTGCCACGAAAAATAACCCTGCAGCCGAGGGAGGCCTGCAGACGCTGCAGAAGGAACTGTTCCTGCCAAAAGGTCAAGGTGCGTGCCAGCAGAAGCTGACAGATGTTTTTGGGAAGTGAGGTACTGGTATTAAATGTTGTTCAGCTGCACTCGCGACTTTTGTTTTTCTCCTACTGCCTAGAAATGTCAAGTTCGGATCATACATTTTCCCGGATCGTATGTTTTTTTCCTCGCGTTTTTTTTTTCAAAACGTATCAACAAGGTTCTACTGTACTTCATCTTCCCTGTCCTATCTTTCTTGTGCTTCCAGAAATATTCTGCAGTTAATCACAATAAAGCCCTCAACTTTATCAATTTCATGAACCACGAAATTCGTCCAAATAAAAAACTCGGGGTAATCCTCGCTACAACCCGATGCATTACAGCTCGTGGACACTCACTAGTAATCTCGGGAGGCTCTAGTATGCTCACGATGCAAGACACAAAACACTGACAGCACGAAAAATTGCGAACGACCACTTAAAGTGTGCAGCAACTAACAGCGGTAGGTGCTGCATTGTGGGAAGGCATGTTGAAGGAGATTTGCCTTCAGCCAGTGTGCTTCACACTGACTGAAGGCCAAGTAGAATGTTTGCAATGGGTTCTTTGCTTTCAGTGGAGACGTAGGAGAAAATATGCGAGGAGATGTTTGCTTCGGTGGAAAGATTGTGCGAGATGCTGCATGTGTTGAAGAAGGGCACAGAGATGTGCTTTCGTTTTTGCTGAAACGCTCTTTCAGAATGGAGCGCCCGCGGTGGAGTAACAAAAGCATGTACGCAAGTAGTTCTGTGGAGGCACGGAGAGCCCACAAGAACGGAAGCTGGGCAGCGGCACTGGGGAGGCGAGGGAGTGTGTCCGCGCAAAGCGACCATGTGGGTATTTCACAACGGCGGCTACCAAAGGGGGGGGAAAGAGAGGGAGAGCGTCACCGGAGGGTTTGTGGATGTAGCAGGAACGATGGAGGCACAGGGAGTACTCTTGCCGGGATCACGTGAGTTTTTCGCAGAGGGGGGGCGGGGGGGAGCGAGAGAGAGCCTAGCGCAGCAATTGGCGTGCATGCGCGAGGAACGATGGGAAGAGGGAGAGCAGCGACTCTGTCGTAGAGTGGGCTTTTGCGTTTGTACATGAGCATTTTTTGCAGAGAAGGGACAGTAACAGCTACCGCCGTAAAATTGGTGCTTTTAAAGGAGACTCCAGCAATTTTTTATGGTCACCGAGTTGCCTCAAAATTGGCATAACACACCGATAGACACGGTTGTACCAGTCCCCCAAGTGATTTGTAAAAAGAACAAATATTTGCTAAGTTATTGAATTTTCTAATTACATTCTCATTGTGTCTCCCCAAGCTGAGAGCCCCTACAAGCAACACTGAAGCGTAACAACAGAAATGGTACAAAGTGGGCAGTAAACCACGTTCCCAACTGATTACAAGACGGTTTGATGGTGGGGAAAGAATGCTTGGAAACTCATTGACTGAGAAGCAGGAAAAAACACTCAACATACTCTGTTTAAGACCACCTGCAGGACCCGAAAGTCTGTAACATTTGTGACGTCAAACCACTAGAGAGGGCGAGAAAATTTGAATGTTGGATTCGGCATCATCCTGATTTATGGTTTCCTCAATGACTATTTTGAACTTTGAGAAAACAAATAGCATACCATGGAGACTGAAGTCCAGGAATTCAGAGAATGCAATTTATTTGAGTAGCTCCAGAAACGGCCGCAGCACCCCTTAAGGCCCGTTCACACATACACCACAGTGCTTCCTCGGCATTATTAGTCGGCACCGGGAATAGTGCTGACCATGCTGATAGTACAGCACTGCATCAGTGTTATGTTCAAGTCGGCACTGCTGCGGCGCTGTTCCCAGTGTTGATCTGGCACCGGGATGCATGTGTGAATCGGCCTTTACGGTACCATCAACTATCCCTTCTTTGTACATGTGTGTGTGCGCTACATAACCGAGGCACTTCCTTTTCTGCAGATTCCACGGAGACTCACTCACCTTGAGTTGGTTGAACTTGAGCAGGTCGCTAACCACCTCAGCCTCCCCGAAGGAAGTGAGTAGCCTGCGCTGGTTGGATCGGGCTTCCCTGCTCGACTGGGCAGCCACCCGCGCCTTGCTCGTTGGATCCTGGTAAACGGGGGAGACAAGTCCGACGTCAACCGTCGGGTCGTTTTTGCGCGACTGTCGCTGTGTTCCCATTGCCGTAAAACCTCACCAGTATGGCAAAGTACAGCTACGCTTCTTTGCTCTAAAGCAGGGGTCCTCCAACTGGATTCCTACCAACTCAATGGTTCCCCACAGTCGTGTCGTGGGTGCTCCGAGGTCACATATTTTCTTGATCATTCCTGCCCTAAATAAAGTGTTTCTCCACTTTGAGCACTGTTTTAGTAGCTCTGAGTCACCTACTGATGTATGACCTTAAGCCAGAATGTCCCTCAGTATGAGCAGTATGGTTTATAAGTTGGGCTCCATGTTTTTGGGGTTTATCTTTCTTCAAAGTCGGGGTTGTTTCTTTGGGGTTTATTTTTTCCAGTGGATTCTATGTTTTTCGGTGTAAATATTTGGTGCCAAACCAAAAAATTAACATTTATCGGGGCTCATATTGAAGAATATGTGACATGGGCGTGGTATTCTCCAACCTCCAGAGAATATGCACAACCCAAATACTTAAGGAACATCCGCATATTGATGAAAGAAACGAGATGAGATGTGCAATTCTGAAGCGAGAAAAAGTCTCGCGGAAAGCTCGTTGGGGCTGCCATCCAGGTCAACGCAAAATAAAGCTGTAGAAAAATATTTCCTTTTCATGAAGCTCAGGTTTTTATAATTCGGGGCCGGTGCCTAAATGACCGCCTTAGGGAGCACTTCCGAGAGGTCGCCAATCCCAGCGAGGAAACAGTGCACCCAAATGCAGCACATCGCCGCACATGCGGAGAATGTGAGCCAAGGTTAAAAAAACACACGTGCTCGGGCGCCATCCTCAGAGATTCGGCAAGGAAGTTATCGAATCTTTTGCGATAAAAAACTCCGGAGTCAATGTCTTTTCCCCCTCGCTAGCCCTCTCTGATAGAGAGAGATTATCTGAGCCAAGAGCTGTCCGGGGTGATTAGACGACCTCGGTGAGCGACCCGACCCCAACAAGTCGACGCACCCAGCCGCCCCTCCCACACGCCCTTTCTTCCTTTAACTTCCCCCCTCTGCCTCTGCCCTTCCCCCTTTCCCTAAGTCTGCGCAGGGGATCATGTGTTCGCACCCCATGGAATAAACTTTGTTGAGAGTTGAAAGAATGTACTCGTCTGTGTTTCATCCTCTCCCTGTTTTATACTTTCTGTTATCTAGTACATCTTACCAACACGCTCGTTAGGAATATAATCCAAATCAACGTTTTCCGGTTTTCCCCGAATTTGAAAAAAAACAAACAAAAAACAATGACTGGGGGTTATTGGTATATTTAATGAAAACAGGGAACCCCGTTTATGAGGTCTGTAGGCTTCTGTATCTTTTAGCCTTCTCAAAGCCGAGACCTGGATGGGTTTCTCGGCCATCAATCGAGAGTGATACGGGGTTCCCCCGAGATCGAAAAGTTTGAGAGCTCCCGTTTTAAGACCCGACGTTTGGTTTTACCCCCAATTTCAGATTTGTGAAGCTTTCAACTAATCAACTATTGACACATCCACGCAAGGTGGAAAACCGGGCAAATTGCTAAGAGTCTCGGCATATTGAAATTATTGACACTCAAACACAGACTCGACAAAGGACTGGCGAAGGGAGGGAGGGGCACCGAAGAAACCGGATAAATATGCATACAGTCCTGCGCACCTACAAATTACCCGCGAATATCCGCGGGTGTCTGCAATGAAGCTGGCAGTTGCAAGTAAGGATTCACCGAATTTTAAGGGTACAATCCGAAAGAGGACATTGTTTGCTGCAGACAGAAGTTGGATGCCACCTCCAAGGTTTCCGCCTTGGGAGTCACAGCCGTGCACTTCACGTGTGTAAGGCTGTGGTTGTTCGAGTCAAGACTGCCCGATGCCATGATGGCTGTAGATCCTTCACCACAATAAACGACGTCCTCAGGTTGTACCTGCCAGCATGGAAGGTTGTTCTAGTCATAGTACCCAATCATTCAAAGGCCTACCCCTACACTGGTCGACAATCCCTGGACATTTCACGAGATTCGTGTTAGTCTGGTTTATGTGAAGTTTCCAGCCCCACACACTATATTCAAGCTCAGCATTCATGTTTTTCTACAATGTAGCAATAAATGAATGCGTGACATGTGCAGCATTAGGGAGGACCACATTACACAAGCATGCGTGATCTTCGAGCATAAAGTGTAACAAGATTTGTGCCATATCACTAAGCGGATGCAAACACAACTACTACCGTAACATACTGGGCAAGCACCCACTTAAAATTTAGAGATAATCACGAAAAAATGGGGGTTATGCACTTGTCCAGTCATCAATTTTACATATGAATGTACTGTGCATATTTTCTCAGATCATACAAATTTTGGAATGGGCGCTTAATGTGGAATGGGCGGATGCGTGGTATTCTACGGTATGTGTAATGCTCGTCGAGGTAGTTAAGATGCAAACACAGTGTTGACAGCGGGGAGGATGCAGGTACCAAAGTCACTATCCGTGTAGGGGCCTACTATAAACATATCGGGAGTACACAAAATTTAAAAGTGAAGCAACGGAACTTTGTTTTTGTGCCAAAATTCAGTAGTAGATTGCTCACAGTAAAAAAATTAGGTACATACAGATGTACACTCCATAAGACAGCTGGCACAAACACAAGATCAGCATTTGTTGTGCTGATCTCGTGTTCATATCATATATAACCTCTTCAAAGTTTACTCAGACACGACATTTACAAGCACCAGATTTTACCCCTTAGGTCTGTGCTCAAAATGAGAACTTTCAACCACACTAGTGATTGATGGCAGTCATTCAATCCTAAAAGAAAGAGAAAGAAAATTGGTGACCATGCCCTGTCTAATATGCATCAGAAAACTTGTCTAAACCTTACATTAAGGGTATTGGATATCACACAGAGAAACAAGTTTTGCACCAGCAAGTACGACCCCAGAGTTCCCCACCGACGCAGTTCCTGTGTTCTTGTACGACGAAGATGAAGGTGAAGATGAAGTAGTTGAAATGAAGGCAGCCACCACCGACCTGAGTCTCGTGCTGAGGCATGCAGCTGCCCGACTGCTTGAAGCGGGCCTTCTCCTTGACGTCCATCTTGTAGTAGCCCTCGCTGCGGGCGCAGCCGGTCACATGCACACGGGACTCGTCCTTCTTCTTCTTCTTAGTCGGGTTGGGGATGTTCGTTGGTGCACGGGCCGTCAAGGAGAAACCTCCCCGGGCAGTCGCACAACAAAGAATACAAAGCGAAGAAAGCAGCTTCGTCTCACATATTAAGGGCTGGACTCCAGGGAGTGGAAGAAGCGACGCATTTCATCATGCGGCAACTGTTGCACATTGCACAAGGCAAACATGCCGCAGGGTGAACTTTGTCGGTTGTTTGTTGCACATTTGCTTTAACGCTACAGGCTGGTGGTACAGGCTGGTGCTACAGGCTGGTGGTACAGTGGCGCATGTTGCGCCACTGTGCGACGGTAGCAGATATAAAGATACAAGTGCCCAAAACATGCCTATTCTACTTGGTGCCATAGGCTGGTGCTAAAAAACATTATGATAAGGATTATTTTACGAGAAACCACCATGCTTCCCGTTGTAGCTGGCGCCTGCCTCTTTCGTCTCTCCTGGGAACACATGCCAGCTAGGGCCCTTTTCACAAGTTGGGAACAGAGAAGGACTAGGCTCTTGAGCTGACAAACAACTCCAAAACTAATGTGACACCCATACCTTCCACAGAACTGCGAGTAACTCTTAAAACAAAGCATGTCAGTGGGTTTTTTCGCCAACCTTTAAGTTTGCCGTTAACCAACTAACTGCCACAAGATGTTTGAGCGTCATACCCCAACATCTAGCTCCAAGAGAGAATTCCCAACCCAATTGAGCTGAAACAGCATTCAATAAATCCAGGTGCATTTGAGTCCATACCCCAAATTGAGAGCACGGTCGGCAACGAAACAAATTTCCCAACCTCGACATTCCGTCGAACGCAGTGGAGGTGCAATAGCACTTGATGGGACTGATGGGATGGGACTTGCACGTGTTGGTCGCACCGCAGGAAGGAGGGGGGGTGGTGCACCAACAATCCTCTCATTCCTTTCACCCCCTACGGTGAGACCAACGCGAACAAGCAAGGTTCACGGGCGGTCCCCACATGAAGCGCTTCAAAACGAGACAAAACACACGAAAGAAAGGGGGCGCAGTGAAAGGATATGCGGATGGTCCACCCAGTGGGTGTCGTTGAGCCAGTATCCCTGGATCTCATCCTGCAGCATGGCGTCGTAGCTCCGCTTGAGGTACTGCACATCCTCCGCATCCACCCCCGTCCTCAGGAACTCGTACAGGATATTCATTTCCTCGACGACGTTCCGCTTGGCAAATGCCACAGCCCGCGACAGCTTGGTCACGGGCTCCAGCAGAAGGGGCTCCTCCAGCAGGAGCCGCTCCCTCGCCGACTGGCGTTCTTTACCCTTCCGCGAGTTCTTGCGCCCCGTCGGAGTCTTGGGCGGTGACGCTGCCGGATGAACTAGACTCTCGAGCACTTCCACGGGAGGAGGAGGTGGCGTGGTCGCCATCCGCGTGTACTCGTGGTCGCCCGTCGTCACGAGGTCCAACGGCGTTCCGTCGCCGTCCGCGACATTCTGCCGTGGCAGGCAGTAGCAGTGGTCTGACCTGAGGTAGTTTGGAACATCCTCCTCATCCTTCACGTCTTCTCCGACCTTCGTCGCGAGGGCGCCCGTGACGTCCCCATTAACTAGGAACTCGTTTTTCGCCGGAGTCGGAAGTTCCGGCTCCGCGAACCCGGCCGCGAGGGCCATGAGCGCTTCCGACGCTTCATACTCGAGGTCGCGGGATTGGGGAGGCTCAGTGGGCGCGGGTTCCACCTTGGGAGGCTCCGCGGTTGGGCGGACGTCTGGGACTCCCGCCGCGACGAACCTCGCCTCGGGCAATTCGGGTTCCAGCTGCTGCGTCTCGGCGTCGTCTTCATGAGGCGATGGCGTTGGAGACGGGGTGACGTCAACGTCGACATCCACTTCTTCGGACTTGATGTCCTCTTTGGTTGGGGTTGGAGATGCCGCGGGGCTCTCAGCCGTGCGGACTTCTGCCTCGTTGTCTCTGCAGGGTAGAGAGTGGTCGTTTGTAACCAAAGGGCGTGAAACAGTCGAAGCCATTTACAACGACCCAGGAATAACAAAATATTGACTATAGACAATGCATAAAAATTGAAGTTAATGTAAGGATGCAGGCGAGCTAATTAAGAACTGACATTTTTTAGCTCCGAAGAGTGGGGAGACAGGGCCTGTTTCCCTACTCTCCAGGGCCAAAAAATGTAACATAAAAATTATCATACGCAACCCATCTTGACCAATGTCTGCTTTATTAGCTCAGAAAAGAACTTGTATCATACATAAATCATCACTAACAGACTCTGTCATTCATCAAATTTGTTACATCATAATAATGAAGAATCTTCAAAAAACAAACGATTGTGTAGTCTGCACCTACAGATTGTCTGTACCGCATAAAATTTAATCTTTTAAGCATGTATAGTCTGTGGTTTATAGTCCGGAAAATGTTGTAATGAACTGATCTTCGTATCATGGTCCTGCATGTGTAAACATGGTGACTGTACCCAAGTCTAGGGTTTTCTAAAGGACAGAAACGATTTAGAAAATACCATTCTTGGGTAAAGTCACCATGTTTAAACTTTACCAGCTCGTCTGCTACCTCGTTTTATGTCTGCATGTATATATACTTTCAATGTGATTTGAGCTCACTTTTTAACTCGAAGCAAGGCCGTGGATATAGCAATAACTGTGTCTCAAATGCGGAGAAAATATGTGCCAAAGATGATAAATAAAAACTATTGCCAGGTATCCAGAAAAACATATCAAACGCCGTTGTTTGGCACCAAGTGCCTCCGGGTTATGTTGAGAAGCGCTTGTCCAAGAAAATTTATGCTCCAATAGATGCAACGAGTTCAACTCCATCGCATCGTATGTGCCACCTTGACAATATTGTGGCGCAGAACGGTAGAGAAGGAAGGGGGAGTGGAGGCGAGGATACAACTTATTTGTTTGCTGGATTGGATAAACAAAAACACAAATGGAAAACACTACGTGCCACACAAAAGAGAACAGAGGGGGGGAAAAATTCTTATGCAGTCATTTTTCCACAGCCAGACACACACTCCTCGAGGCACTCGTGCGACGATCAAAGCTACGCACACGCACTGTTTACTCCTTTAGAATTGCCACAATTGCAGGCGAGTGCAGCGTGCGCGTGAAATGGCACGTGCTGGACAGCTGAAAGTCTATTTTTAACATTGCAGGTGGCAGGTCTTTTCATTTTTCTTATGTTTGATATGATATTATGGGGCAAACGGTTGCCATATTCATATCCAGTAAAAATATGCTGGAATTCATCTGTAAACTAATTTTTGTTAAAACATCTCTTCCATTCTTTTTTTTTAATAAAATGAGCAGTAAGATATGGAAACAGAAAAATTAAACATGGCTGAGGTTCTTAGTCACTCACCGCTTAGTGATTTCTGGCTCCGGCTCCTTCTTCCTCTCTTCAATGTCGGACACAAAAAGTTCCCGTCGAGCATCGGGGCTCCTTGTGACCGGCTTGTCTCGACTTTCTTCTTTACTACTGGCCACGACTTCGGCATCCTCTTCCTCCGATTCAGAATCAGACTCTGATTCACCAGATTCTGATGACGAGGCTTCTTCGTCCCCATCTTCTTCCGAACTGCTTTCAGACTCTGAACTCTCGTCCGACTCCGACTCGGAATCTGCATCCCAAACACAAGAAAAGGAGTTAAGGCCTCTTCACACAATACCGTTTGCTTCCGCTGCACTATGTTATGGTAACTTATGTCTCCTTATGTTGAGAGCCACTGGGACATCGTTGCTTTGCATTAAGTGAGGTAACCAGTTCAAAAAGTAGCTCTGCATGCAACATACGAAGCATGAATGTCCCCGTAAGAAAACGTCAGAAAATCTAAGCAATTGCTCCTGTCTGAATAAACCTCTTGCACAACAAGGGCTGTCAATAAAACTTGCATATGAAGCTTATGTACTCTTTGCATGACCTGCCTAAGAAACTTGTACCTTGAGCACGAAGAATATGTCCAGAAGACGTACAACAGCATTCACTTAAAGAATTGGCACTATGTTTTACGAACATGGCCTGTGAATGTACTATCCCAGAAAGCATCGTGTAACCAACTGCAGTGGTGGAACTGACAAGCGGGGACTTGCAGCACCTCTTGTAACATGAAAAAACGGGTTCTGGAGCAGAGCTGCCCACTTTTGGAGCGGACAATCTTGAGCATTCATGTCAGGAAATTTAATATAATCATCACGAACCAGCGCAAGTAGACAGTTATTCAAAATCCAAACACACAAAAAAATACACTCACACAGCGCTGAACTATCAACTGAATTGTATTTCAAACTTCGTCTTCTTCAACCCCAAGGAATAAGTTGCCAAGGAAGAAAAGGGGAAAGACAAGGCAAATGGGGGAAGGCAAAAGAAAAAGAAAAGGAAAACCTTTTCTTTTTCTTTTTCCCCTTTTCTTCCTTGGCAACTTATTCCTTGGGGTCGAAGAAGACGAAGTTTGAAATACAATTCAGTTGATAGTTCAGCGCTGTGTGAGTGTATTTTTTTGTGTGTTTGGATTTTGAATAACTGTCTACTTGCGCTGGTTCGTGATGATGCCTTACCAACTCGCCCAATCTGCAGTATTAACAGGTTTTATATAATCTCTTTGAAATTTAACCTGTGGAAACAACTGCAGTTGTTGAAGTGTTGGGAGACTACTTAAAGTGACAGCTACGGGAGACCTGGCCACTACAGATATTTATTTATTGTGCAATCAAATGCCGGTAATTTTGAAGATGTCTTAATTAACCTATTAGGAATACCAATGTCATCTTCGGTCTCCATTTGATGTAAAAATCTGTTTTTGGTTACTTCGAATGACGGTGACGTAATTGTCGTAAGTTCGGTACAGTATAGACCACTTACAACGTAACCGCTTATAGTGCAGGACCGGGTATAACGCGGCTTTTTTAAACCACCAGTTCGCCTCCCATAGAACTCCATGTAATTACATACCGCTTAAAATGCAGGCGCGCGAAGGGAAATACCGGTTATAGTGCGGTTTTCGGAACAGCCCGGCGACCGCGCCGACTGACCGACGCAGAGAGCACGCTTCCCTGTGCGATACTAGATAACGGCGCGAGCCGCAAGCGGCACTCGCGGCGCAAGGAGGTTGCTCGAAGAAGCGGGGAGAAGCGAAGAGAGAGGCTTCAGTCGCCATAGCGACGGAGGGACGCACACACGTGTCGTTCACGTGCGTGCGTCCCTCCGCTGCGTTGGTTGGAAACAACCGCAATGACAGACCAATTGCAGGTCGAGGAGAAGCGTTCGCGCACGTTGCATGCCCGTCGCGGGCCGGCCGGCCGGCTGCTTCTATCCGCAAACATGGCGTCTGTTTTGATTGTCTACGTAGACGGCGTGGTAGAAGCTCATCGTTCCGCGTAAAAGCGCTATCCTTGACTGTGAATTTTCGTTGTGTGTCGCTATGATAACCCAGCACGTACTAGAAGGGAAGATCCACCTACTCGTGCGGCGATGTTGTGGCGGCACTCTCAAGATAGCAGAAACGCCCGTGTCGTCGTGTTTGTTTACTTCGACTACAGTGGTGCTTTCTAAGCATTTGTGTTTTCGAACATCGCCCGGATTTCTTATTTGGAGCATTTCATGCCTGTGCTCAAGTTGAAGGTATTACTGGCGCGTACCGTATAAAGGATGCGCATTTTCACGCGTTTTCATCGCCGGAGAAAAGTTATTAGGGTTAGCAATCCTGAACGCTTGCAACGTCCGTCCGCAACCCGCGACGCCATTAAAAGGCTGCGCCAGGCAAAAGTCGCTCCTTTCTTTCAAAATCTGTGACACACTTGAGAGAAAAGTGTACTAGTCTGGTGAAATAAAGACTTTCCTCAAACTAAGCTTTATTTTTCATCTAACATAAAATAAATTGTTTTAGAAAGGTAAGTTGTCTGATGGCATGCATTTTGGCCTGAAAAATTGATGTTTTGGTTATAGCGCGGTACCGCTTATAGTGGGGATTTTTGTGACTCCCGCGACATACGTTATATGCGGTCTACACTGTATCAAACTGGACTTTCGAGTTGAATGAGTCTCATGTTGCTTCCTAAGCAGCAGAAAGGGGGGGGAGGGAAGGAGAGAAAAGAGTGTTAGCACAACGCATCACCCCCCACCCCCCGCAAACTCCGTGCGGCGCTCCGCCATTGGTTGCATGTGCAACGACGTCAGATCAACGGCTGCGATCTGTTGCCGACGCTCTTTCGCATGGGGGGCGGGACCAACGTACCCGAGTCTGCCTTGTCGCTGTCGCTCTCCTGGGTGCTGTGCTCCTCCTCCACGACGGGGGCGCTCCCTTTCCTCTGCCGCGGCGACTCGGATTCGGAATCCGAGAGCTTGTCGTGCTCGCCGTCTGAAACAAGAAGGGCTGGTTGGTTCGCCGGTTTGTTCTGGGCAGACTTGAGCGCAGAAAGCATTTCGGCACTTTCGCCGTTGCCCCGACTCGTCGATGCAACAGTGTGTCGTGGGCAGAACAAGATCCACGTATTCGACGTCTTACAGTGTTAGTTCGAAGCTGGACAGCAACACCTGCAAAGTTAGCGAGCAGCACCCACCAAGGGTCGACACACCGAGAATATGCACTGCATATTCTCGGTGCAGTAAAAGCTGCAGTATAAGAAGTATAAGCTGCAGTATAAGAAGCCTCCTTGGATTGCTGCTCAGTATGTTGTTACACGAGACCGCCCTCTATGTACAACTGCAATGCGATGCATGCAGTAGGACAGACGACATATAAGCAGAGTTGTACGTAATGCGTTACAAGTAATAGATTACTTGTAATCGATTACATTTTACTGTAATTTTGTAACGCTTCAATTACTTCCTTTAAGGAGTAACGATCTATATAATTTAATTACTTTTTTGTTATAATCAAATACAAAATTATCCATTACAACTTTTCTCTCAGTGTTTTTTTTTTTTTTTTTTTTTGAGGGGGGGGAGTGGTTAGATGTGCTGGAGTTACTGAGCTCTAATAACGGTCAATTATTATTTTTTTTTTTTTTTCTTTTTCGAAACTGCTAAGCACGGGACTTCGAGGATTGGTAGGCCACTTCACTATGCTTCGTTTCGTGGGTACATTTTTTGGGGGGTAGACCGGAGACTACGTCCAGGTATGACCTTATCTAGCATCTTGTGAGTAATGTATTTAAACAGCACTCTTTTTATTTCTTTATTTGTTTTTCACGAGAGGGATTCGGTGTGTTGGCGTCACTCACTCAACTTTAAGCAAAAACAATCAAGGTTTTTTTTGTTTGTTTTTTTAACCGAGCGCGAAATTTTAAGTATTATGTTACCGTAAAAAAAACAAAAATTGAATGAAAAGTAACGTGGGAAGTAATTGATTACTTTAGAGTAATTTTTCGATTACTTTTCTTGAGGCTGTAATTGTAATTGTAATCGGTTACTTTTACAGTGAAGTACGTGTACAAGTCTGCATATAAGTCTCTTAAAGGACACATGCAAAGGAAAAAACATTTTTTTTAAACAGCTTAGATGGAAAAAGGATATCATAAAACAATTTTACAACCAAGAAAAAAAATTTTTAGAACTATATTTACAGCGCTATGCGAATTTGTAGTTGGCGCTGGCGGGCGCCGCAAAAAAGTGGCCCTTGACGGGCCCATATTTGTCACGTGGTGCTTCCGCTCTTTCGGAAGCTTCCTATGGCCTCTAAAAGTAACTTATTCATCTTTGTTTGAAGTATAACAAAAAAACTAGGATGAATAAGTAACTTTTAGAGCCCAAAGGAAACTCCTGAAAAAGCGCAAGCAGACGTAATAGACCTCTGCGCCAATCAGACGACGGCGGCGGCACCCCGAAGCAGACGAACTTGTGCAGCGGCGGCGACGGCGGCGTGGAGAAACGCGTTGAAGCGGTGTTCGCACAACGCTGAGCGTGCGGCGGCGACACAGCGCGGCGGCGCGCGGGCCTATCACGTGACCAGCAACGGCTCCCGCGAGCGCCAACTACAAATTCGTATAGCGCCGTAAATATAGCTCTAAAAATTTTTTTTCTTAGTTGTAAAATCGTTTTATGACATCCTTTTTCCATCTAAGTTGTCTAAAAGAAAATTTTTTTTTCTTTGCATGTGGCCTTTATCTTGTCTGGCTTCCACATCTTTCATCTGCACTGTCTTCAACATCCGTGTCTGTCTCATTGCACAAGCTTCAATAACTTCTTGCACCCTCACCAGAGTCATCCGGCTTTTTGCTGTCCTCATCGTCGAGGGGAGGTGGGGAAGGCGGTTTTCGTATTCTCTGTAAAGTAACAAGGTGAAACATTCTAAAAACGGGTTGCACACAACTTACAACTCGTGAGTAAAGAACCCAAACTGAACTTACAGTTTCGAGCTAAGTTCCTTAGAGAGATTTGGTAAAGATCAGAGGAAAACAGGTACTGTTCAAACTATGCACGGAAAGTGTTTGTCTTCAATCTTCACCCAACCTTCCATGAGGGATTGATAACCTCCATACCTAAATCCACGGACACTCCACCACACTCCTTACACTTTGAATCCATCAGCCACAAAGCACCATAGCATTTTTCCAGATAAATTTTACATCAATCCAATGCACTCTATACTTTCTGGAAGACCCTACCCAGTGATACGACGGAATAAAAAAGGCCACAACCCATTGGCTGTATGAACAGTAAAGTAGTTGGAAGTCATGGTATCCCCAAAGTGTTGCAACTTGAATGAGAGCATGCAAGGGGGCAAGCAAGGTTATTTATAGATATTTACACCATAACCTAAGGGGAAAAAAAAGGAGGTTGGAGGCAGAAATAAGTGGCTTCACAGCCTTTCAGAGTAAACTTATAAAGAAAGAAGAAACTCACCCTGAAGGATGGCATCCTGGGCATCGCTGCACGCAGTCCAAATCCAAAGCCGGAGCCAAAACCCTCGCCAATGGAGAAGCCGGATTCCCGAGAGCCATCGAAGAGTGACGACAGTGAAGAGACGGCAGGCTGGCTGCTCGTGGCTTCCTGGGGAGCCACCTCTGATGTCTTGGACTGCACGAAGGATAGCATTATGACCCAGCACGTAAGTACTGGAGCAAGCAATAGCAGAACAAGTACTGTTTACACTGCACAAAATTTGTAGTGCAAGCTAAGTGTGCTGATTGGGGAATGCCACTTGTCATCCTTTTTCTGTTGACCCCTCCAAGGGTTTAATGCAAGGGTCTCAAACTCATTTGAGTGTGGGGGCCAGATCACTCGCCCCCGAAAGGGCGAGGGCCAACAGAGAGATGCCCCCCCCCCTCTGAGTTGGCCCTCGTCATTTGGGGTCAATGTTTTGCTATTTTGGGACAAAAATATAAACAAACAATCAGCCGTGTTGTTTCATGCTGGAAACGTTGACTGTCCCAGGAACACCCCAGAGGTTTTCCGGAGAAAGAACCTTGTGTTTTCTGCTTTTTGTAAGCTCACCGTTTCGCCATCTTCAGCTTTTATTCGCAACGACTGCTTTGGGCCCACTCCTGTTGTAATAAGAAGGTTTAAAACACGAGCATACTAGCAGTTTTTACTATATCGAGAACAAGCACACCATCCTTGACCCGTCGCACAATTCACTAAACTCAACATCGTAAAAAAAAATCTTCATATGGCAGTTTTTTTTTTTTTTTTTTTTAGAGAAAAAATACTTGCATTTTAAATGTTTTTTTGTCAGCCAGAAGCCCAAGTTCATAGCTTCATCTTCTGCAGTTGCTCCTGCTAAGCAACAGTTCGTACAGCCGAGGTGTCTCCCTGAGCAAAAAGCTGTGCCAGCTCTTTGCTCAGGGAGGCCTAGTAGTGGTAGTGCCGTTCCAGTTGATTTACATAGAAAAGGTAGAGAAGCAAATATTTAGACAAAGTAGTACTCTGTCCAAACGAAAACGGAATAGTACAAAATGTGTGAACATGTTATATGAGCAGAGATCTGTTTCGAATGAAAATGAATCGACAATATAAAACTATTATTAATGGCGCTCGAGGCATGGGAATTGATGCTCGAATCCGCAGAAGGCTTGCGGGCTGCATCCCAGAGAGTCGCAGCCGCATGTGGCCCGTGGGCCGCGTGTTTGAGATCTCTGGTTTAATGCATTATCCTATGATCATCATTTAGTTCATCATTTCTCTCCTTTAGTACCATTCGGGAAGGAAGGAAGCTATGATCAGAAAATCGTAGGGTCGCCACGACGTGAAGAGTGCTTTTAACCTAGAAAGAGAAAGACGAGGCCATACAGAAACTGTCGTTACGTGGCTAATGGTACTAGATGATGTTACTTTGTTTCAGCTTCGGTCCGAGCGCGGCCGATGTTATGAGCCGAAGGGCCAATCAAACAGCGCAAAAAGCACAGCGTCATGGCGTGCTATCTGCGTTTGATAGGACTAGCCGGCGGTGGAGCGCGCACAGAGAAATTGCGAATACCGGTTAGTCCTATCAACTGCAGAGAACACGCCATGACGTTGTGCCTCTTTCGCTGTTTGATTGGCCCTTCGGCTCATAACATCGGCCGCGCTCGGACCGAAGCTGAAACGAAGTATAGTGTTACTTTCCATGAAGAAAATCTAGTTAACAAAAGGTACTTTGTAGGTGACATTCATTTCAACATCCTATATGTTTATATTCACATTTAAGAATATTATTTTCTGAAATATGACTACACCAGGTAAAATAGCTGATGCACAAAGTGCCCAAGGGACAACAACCTTTTTAAAGGCACACAATAGGTTCTTGACTTCCCTTTTTATGTTTCCAACGTTATCTACTGTAAAGTTCCGAGAGAACGCCCAGCCATGAGAGATCGGCCATCCCATTTTTCTGGCTAAATATCTGTAACATAAGAATTCCGAAACATTGCCCACTCCCCATTCCCATCGGACGTCACGTGATGTCAGACAAAAATCGCATTAACTGCGCAATTTGCTGTACTGGCCCTTCTGACAAGCGAAATGATAGCGGATTCCCGCGTTCTTGTTTGCAATCTGCACGCGCAATATCGGCTCCCTTAACACGTGAGTAGTTCCTGTGTGTATGTTTCACCGTGAAATGTGTATCTGCTGCGTCTGCATTTTGCAGTATCCATTCCCATGACAAAGTTTGTAGAGGATTTCCGCAGTTTTGTTCGCGATCTCTGCGCACAATCTCAATTCCACGCAAGTTGGCCCCGCATGTACATAGCATCGTGAAATATGATTCTGGAGCGTTTGCAATCTGCAGTATTTGTTTCCGTAACATATAAGTTTGCAGCATGCAGCAGACTCCCGCGTTTTTGTATGCAATCTGCGCGCGATTTCGCTTCTCGTGACAGGCAAGTTTGTAACGGGTTCCCACGTGTTTATTGCACCATAAAACTTGAATCTGCTGCGTCTGCGATTTGCAGTATTCTTTCCCGTGAGATGGCAGTTCTTGGCAGGTTTCCGCGGGTCCTTCGCACCATGAAACGCGAATCTGCTGCGTCCGCAAGCTGCGGTATCCTTCCCTATGACACAGGAGTTTGTAGCGAATTCCCGCGTGTTTATTGGGTCATGGAACATGATTTTACGGTGTCCGTGGTCTGCGTGATCAGTTCCTGCGCCGTATGGTTTGTAGCTGGTGCCAGGGTGTTTATCATAGCCCAACCCATGTTTTTCACCATTTATATCTTCATTTTGGGTGGGTGTTCCTTTGGAACTTTACAGTATATACATTGCACAGTCTATAAAACCAAAGTATGTGTATGCATATGTGTGCCAGCTCATCATAAAAAATGCAAGTCAAGGTTTATTACCGAGTAATGTGAAATAGGAGCAAGAGTCAGAGAAGGAAATTGCCACTAATGCTTTCATTCTCTTGTAATGTACCTTTCATCTATTTTAAGCCATTAACAACTAAATACTTTTTCAGCTGCAAGAGGAGGGCAGTGTTGCCTAATTGATGTAAGGCCATCGGGTGCCATCCCAGTGGTTTGTTGCTTTGCTTCTTAACACAGGTCTCAGCACAAAAAAGAAAAATTAAATGAATTTCTGGTCATTAATCATGCAAAAATAAGATGCACATGATGCGATTTCTAAATTTCGCAAAGCATGTAAATCGAAGTTAAAGTCATAAAAACAGAGTCAAAAGTCTCATCACAAGATACATAATCTGTCCTCTCTGATCCAAGTTATTCGTGCCTTTCGAAAAGTATCATGCCTAGTATCTATCAAACTGTGAACGTTAGGCAAAAATGACCGCATCTCCACGTGGTGAATGATGTTGATTGGGGCGAAGCTCTGGTGGTGCTTGTCTGCATAGACGCTGAGCCGCAGCATGCCGAGCCTTTCGTTCGTTTTCATCCATGTCAGAAACAGAATGTGTGGTATGGAATGTGGTTATTATACGCCTTTGAGCATTTGACCGCAGCGCCCTCTCGTCTAGAAACGTTTAGCCAATGCAAGCAAAGTTTAACGCGATTATATACGCATTTCACCGCAGCGCCCTCTCCTGTATAGACGTTGAGCGGCTACATGCAACGTTTCATCCATGACATCCCCAGCTCTTGAGTTACCACCACATCTCAGAGCCCCCTCCTCGTCCCGCAGTCGTGGCCGAGTGGTTAAAAGACACATGCAAAGGAAAAAAACATTTTTTTTAAATGGCTTAGATGGAAAAAGGACGCCATAAAACGATTTTACAACGAAGAAAAAAAAATTTTAGAGCTACATTTACGGCGCAAAACGAATTTGTAGTTGGCGCCCGCGGGCACCGCGGAAAAGTGGTCCGTATTTATCACGTGACTGGTCTTTATTTATCACGTGGTGCTTGCGTTCTTTCGGAAGCTTCCTATGGCCTCTAAAAGTAACTTATTCATCTTTGTTTGAAGTATAACAAAAAACTAAGATGAATAAGTAACTTTTAGAACCCAAAGGAAACTCCTGAAAAAACGCAAGCAGACGTGATAGACCTGCGCGCCGGTCAGACGACGGCGGCGGCGCCCCGAAGCAGACGAACTTGTGCGGCGGCGGCGACGGCGGCGTGGAGAAACGCGTTGAAGCGGCGTTTGCACAACGCTCAGCGTGCGGCGGTGACGCAGCGCGGCGGCGCGCGGGCCTATTACGTGACCAGCGGTGGCTCCCGCGAGCGCCAACTGCAAATTAGTATAGCGCCGTAAATATAGCTGTAAAAATTTTTTTTCTTCGTTGTAAAATTGTTTTATGGCATCCTTTTTCCATCTAAGCTGTCTAAAAAAAATGTTTTTTTCCTTTGCATGTGTCCTTTAAGGCGATGGACTAGAAATCCATTGGGGTCTCCCCGCACAGGTTCAAATCCTGTCGATCGTGCAAGCATTTTTTTTTTTTCTTTGCCTTACACGAGCACATGCTCACGTCCTCGTGAGCACGTGAGCACGTGAGCACAAGCACGAGCACCAGCAAGATTGATGAGAGCACGGACGCCCGACAGACAAGGCTAGACCCTAAGGAGCTTCGCCCCAAAACATCTGTCCGGTCAGAAAACAATAAGAACTTCCAACATCGCCCTAAATATCGGCGATCTAACAGTTCAAGGGCTTCTTGGTCTCTTCTTTAACAGTGACTACGGCTATGGCCATAGAGAAGCAGTCATTTTTGTCTTCTTTTTCTGCGACGGTGTCTTTCTCTTTGAGGACAATATGGCAAAGTCAGTTGTTGTGGACGGACGGTGAGGTCATCTCCAATAAAAACTGGGGATAATTATAACTGATGCTGGCTACAACTGCCAAATATTGTTTGTACTCCCACGTAAAAACAGGAATCAGCTGATCTCAAGTTCCTTTATCATCAAACAGCACAATCTATCGCATTAGTTTGCCTTAACCAGCACATGTACCATTAACATTATTCATATCCATATATCTATTAAAAAAAGCACTGGATGAAAGAAAAGTAAACAAAATTTCTAGACACTTCTTAACCGAAGCCACACCACAACGAAACCGAAGTAAAACGGAGCAACTTCACAAGGATTGCCCCAACCAGCATGCTGGGGTTGCCAACCTGGTCTAAAGCTTCCAGAACTTCCAACTCTAAACTTGCGTCTATCGCACACACTTCCAGATTTAACAATCAACACTCACAACCCTCAAAAAGACAAACCAAACCGCAACCGACGGTCCTCACCTTGGAGGCCGCCGACACCTGCTCGTCCCACCAGGCCTCGAAGCGCTTGAAGGCGTAGTTCTCCACCATGCGCTTGCAGATGTCCCGCTTGACAATCTCCCGCAGCTCCGCCACCAGGGCGCCCAACACCGCACGCACTGTGGCCGCGTTGGGGTCGCTGCTCCACGTCCCAGGTGGCGGCGCCCCGCCGCTCGCCTGGGGGCTGCCCCACGGGGACGCGCTCGCCCTCCCCGCTAGCGCAGACCCGTACCACCGGTACGGCGAGGGCGGCGGCACCCTGCCGTACTCGCGCACCGCTCCGTAGTGGGACGGAGGTGTGCTGGTGCCCGGAGGGTAGTACGGGGACGGCGGCGGGTAGTGGTGGGGGGCGCGGGCCGGGGAGAGGTGCACAGGGTGCGTGCTCCCCGACGAGCCGTACTGGTGCAGCGGAGGGGGAGGGTAGTTGGGGTTGTACGAGTGGAGCATCGGAGGGGGAGGAGGGGGCGGAGGTGGTGCGCCGGCCGCCGTGGAACTCGCGTATGCGTACGAGGCCGCCGTCGGAGACACGTGCGGGACGTGCTGAGAGTGTGAGTGCGGAGAAAGCGCACCGGCGGTGCCCCCAACGCCGGAGCCCATGCCGGGCTTCCAGATGCCCATCTGGGCCATCATCTGCACCTCCTGGCTCGGGTACATGGGGTGCGCGCCGGACGGGTAGTGCGACGTGCTGGCGGCATAGAGCGCCGCGGTAGCGGCAGACAGCGGGGAGGGGTACCCCGCCGCCGACGCAACGACGGGTGCCGCCTCGTGGCCAACGTAGGCATTGAGCGGGGGCCCGGGCGGCGGCGCGTTCACTTCCAGCTTCTCGTCTCCACTGCTTAACGACGAGAGCGACATGCGGTCGTCGTCGTCGTCATCCACTGCCGCTTCCTTCTCGGTGCTGCCATCGAGGTCGCCGACATCGCCCGGGCCATTGAGGTTGCTTTTGTTAAGGTTGAGATTGCTGAGGATCTTCAGCTGGCTCTCCTGGTGGACAATACTCATCCGGTCGTCTTCCTCGCCGGACGGCGGCTCGGGTAGTTCATCGTGGACAGGCGTTGAGTCTCGCGTGCTCGCTGTCGACTGGTTCGTGGCCTCGTCGTTGACGGCGAGCGGCTCCGAGTCCGACAGCGCGGCCGCCCCGCCGACCTTCGTCTCCCTCGTCACTCGCGCCCAGTGGTGGTACTCCTGGTACGAGAGGAAGGGCGACGGAGGCGTTGACAGCACCTCGAATGATGCGTCCTCCTCTTCGTCCTCGGGAGGCGGCGGAGGCGGCTCGTCCTTCTCCGGCAGGGGAGGCAGCGGGGAAGAGTCCGGCGGGAGCGGAGGCATCGACGCGACGTCGGAGAACGATGCCCCTTCGGGCAGTGGCGGCGCCGCCTTGGAGACGGGCGACTCCTGCTGCTGCGGTGTGCCGTCGAAGGGGGGGCTCCCAAACACCGGGACGCCTCCGGCCACGTCCAAGAAGCTCCCCCTACCTTCCGTCTGCTTGAGCAGGAGCTCGATGCGGCTGTCCAGGCTCTCCCGCGCGGGGCTCAGCTTCTGGGGGATTGCGTCGCTCGCCGCGTGCGGGTCCCATTGCGCCGCACCCCGCCACTGGTGCATCCCGTCGGCCGTCGGAGGCCACGAGCCCGCGTGGTTCACGTCCCAAGCTGACGCAGGGTGGTGCCCCGTTGCCGCGGCGTACTGGGACGACGCGCAGTATGAGTAGCCGCTGTCGTAGCTGAGCGGGGTCGACGCGTTGGAGCGGTAGGACGCGGCGGAGGCCGACCCGTAGTCCGAGTGGTTGGAGTAACCCGAGTAGTCCGACTGCTGGGGTGCGGCGGTCGAGGAGCACGGCGTGGAGGCAGAGGAACCGGAGGGGGGCAGCGCCCTGGGGGGCAGTTGCGTGGAGGGAGCGCCGATGGGGGGCAGGGGGGGCTGGGGGAGGGGAGGCGGAGGGGGCTCGGGTGCAAATGCCAGGGGCTCCGGGAACTTGGGCCGCTCGGAGCAGAGCTCTTCGTACAGCCGCTGGCACTCCCGACCTGGGCAGGAAGCGTGGGCCCTGATCACGCGCAGGTCTGGACATTTCACCTACGAATGTAGACTGACGAGCGTGCTGGTTGAGTTGAGGAACACCGAAAGAATATATGAAAGGAATTGTATGTCGTCCCTCGTCCCACCCGTGTCTTCTTTCAGTGTTCCTAAGCTACTAATGTTGGGAAACGATTGACATCTTGGGAATACGGATTAAACAAATTAAACTTTGCTCATTTAGCTTTTCTTTCTTGGCAGCCAAATCATACTTTAATATAGAGTTCATGAACACTATAATAAAAAAGATACCCATGCTGCGCGTAAGTTTTTTTGCTGTCCAACTTAATCCTACACCCGATACTTGGGTTTTTACTGGCAGAGAAATGCCAGCACTTGCACATTCATCTTGTCCCGATGCGACGCCGCACGCTACATCTTTTGTTGCAGTCAACTCCCAGCTAACCCAGAGGTGGCGACGACAAAGGGACGAGAAAAGAGTGTCTCTAACCGCGCCCCACGGGTGCAGCGACGGCCTTTCGTCTCACCGAAAGGATCGAAGAAGACGTTGAGGATGTTGCCCATGACGGAGGAGAGATGCATCTTGTCGACGCAGAAGCGGGCCGCCTGGGTGGTGGAGAAGACCACCCGTGCCAGGCCCAGGTGCTTGCGGGTGCGGCCGTGGTAGTACACCACCGACTCGTCCACCTGGCCAAACTTCTTCACCAGGTCGTCCAGGAAGCCCTTGCCAATGTTGTCGTTGAGGTTGGTCAGTGTCACCTCCAGCGGGGGCGGGATCCCCACATAGTGCTCGTCGATCTGGACGAAGAGAAAAGTCCGATTTAAAATTGAAAACTCTCTTTCCGCACTTTGTCTTCACACGAGCACCATGCGAATCCTGGGTTCAATCCCCACCCCCGCTCGTTTCGGTCCGGATGAGTGTCATACCGGCGTGCAGTTGTGTATCACCCAAGGCTAGCAGCTGTAATACACTCGCTAAGTCTCTCATCCATGGCTGAGACGCTGGATGCTCATTGGGACTGCAAGCATTCCGTTGTCTAAAGAAACGCGCAACATGATTACTCCCCTGGCCGACGAGGCCAATCAAGTGGCACCAAAAGTTCATGTCACGGCAGCGTCCTTCCGTACGAGCTCGTCTACCGGCTCATTCAATCAAGTGCAGAAAGCACACCATGACTTTTCGCTTTTAGTTCTCGTGTGTGCGCTCGCATGTCTTCTAACCTTTGACTGGGCTTGCACTTACGGCAAGACGAAGTGTAGACAGGCTGATGAAACTCTCTGAGGAGACTAATCCCCCCCCTAATTATCAAGATTAAAGTGTATCTGAAAATTAGTGCTTTCAGGCTTCTACCACCAACCCTGCATGATATGGGAGGTACAAACCAAGAGCATAGATAAGGCAGAAAAACATTGCATGTTCTATATAACTGGTGTCTCAATTTGCGATTGGGATAGCTTTAAAAGTGCAGCTCTTTTTCTTTTCAAAATAATATGATACTTCAAACTGAAAGTGAAAACTACCATGCTTGTTTTTACACTCTGCCAAAGAGCAACTATACAGGATAGAGTGCCCGTAAAATACAAGTTTTTCGTTTTTTTTTTTTTAAAGCACATACCTCACACTGACATGACAAAAATGTTACCCGGTGTTGCCTCAACAGTAGATGATCTGTTTACACACCGTTAAAGAGCAGACTACAAATTTTAACAATTGTTGTCGGTATCCCGACAACATTTTGAAGTAGCACTTTATAGTTATGATCTTATTTTCTTCTTCATAAAGCCACATCAGTCATTTACCTTCGGTCACACTCAACCTTTAAAGGGAAGCTGGACAGGTCCTTGAAAAAAACGAGTTAGAGGTGAATTCTGGAATATTTTTATCCCGTGAATCTAAATATCACTTTTGTCTTCCCCAAAGATGAAACTGAACACGAGAAAACACGAAAAACATCCGACCAGTCGTTAAGTCATAAAAGGATCTTTCGGCCACTAAGCGCGTGTCGCTCGTGTGGGCAGCACGTGCAACTGGAAGCTTGTCAGGTATATTCTCCCGCACTGACACCAGCTGCAACGTCTTTTTTTGACCTCTTTAAAAACAGCAAGATTATGCTTGCATAGCTTTGATAGGCGCTGAAGATGTGTGAGAGCAGCGATTCCGAAAACTCCTTTTATGACGTAACGATCCGGGAAGGAGGGGCTTCGGCGGTACTTTAAAAATTAATTTCTGCAGCCTCCGTGCACCAAATTCAAAAATGATCTCGATATTCGTGATCCTGGAGACCAAATGAAGACAATTTAGGTGTTTTTAGTCAAATACAGAACCGCTTCGGCTTCCCTTTAAGTGCACACACGCACTCGAGGCTCGTGCGACACCAGAGCATCACCGAGGATGGAAGGTTCACTTTGGAAGCAGGGCGATTACCCGCACGTCATTTTAAAGCTCCTAATGACCACTACGTACGACGCCGTGCCCCACTTAACGAGAACTCTCCTCACAAGTAAAGGTAACCGTTGGCTTTTCTTCCTTCTCACCTTGAACTTGGGCACAGGCAGGTCGGCAATTTCAGTCCGTGCCCAGAGAAATGCAAGGCGGGACCTGGGATCACGGACTTGGACGGGAGGGTAAAGATTTTCTTGCTGGAAAACGAAAGAGAAGAATGTGCCAAATCACGCAATGCATCGAATACACTCGAGCGAGCTGTCAACGCACTTCGAACGCAGTGACGACCAACGACCGATTGTCGACCGTACCACGAGGCCAAGCCGATAGGTAATTATTGATCGGTTACGACGGATTATTTCGCCGATGTCCGAGAGCAGTCGTGGTTATGCAAACGCTTCAGAAAGAGGCTGGTATAGCCACGGACAGGACAAGAATGGCAGAGAGAAGTTTCGGTTGTCCAGCCTCCAGTGTGAGCTTCCTACCTTCGATGACGCTTGGGCATCTCACGAGACGCAGGGTGTTCGAAACAGACGCCCTGCCATTCTCACCTTGTCAGTGACTATGGTCAGAGTATGCGCCTTTCCGACGTCAAGCGCTCCGACTAGACCCAAGTGTTTTTACTTTACATCCAAGCTTGCAGTTTCAGCATGATCATCTCGGAGAAAACACCCTACAACGAAGCGAGGTTCACCAAATGAGAACGAGACGGCCAAAGACGGCATATTGAGCAGCACATAGAAATCGTGTGTTAAATATGAGTGCAACCATCTTCACACCTTGGCAATTAAGGTATGCACATTGCCACACACGTCGTGTCACCCGTGTCCTCTTACGCATTTCCTCACGCACTGTTCCGAGGACGTTCGCCCCACAGCTGTCGACGTGAAACCCGACAAATCTCTGCGCCTGCTAAAACGCGATTACTAAACGGAGGCCCGCGGCTGAAACGATGCTAAGAGAACCAGTTTCCCAGCATCTCAGCGCAAACAAAACAGCTCGCCACTGTCCGGATGCAAACTCTGACCACAAAAAGCGCAGCCGCGCAACACCTGGACACACGGTGAACACATCGGACTCCGCGTTGCCAAGTCGAATGGCAGGCACTCTTATCGCAACACGGTGACAGTCCGCCGCGTACGCCGGTGCCGTGCTAACCGGCTCAGTCGAGCCGCTTCAGACCTTTGGCTCACTGCAACGGCGCAGAGTGCCGCGTACCGTTGGTCACCCAAACGCGTTCGTCTCCGGTCAAAGACGTCGGGGCGTCTACCCAGTGCTTGGAAACACAACGTTCGCAGCTACAGAGTGCGAATGCTGCCATCGACTCCAAAACGTGAACGGTGCAGTTGAGCACGGCTGACAACAGCTCGACCGCGAGCGCGCTCGCCGTCCTGAAAAGCAGGGTGCTCGACCGGGGCATCGGGTTCGTACCCCTGGAACGACTCCATCGTATCTGTAGACCTTGACGGCTCCTTTTTTCATCGCTGGGTCCACCAGCAGCTTGTAATTCCTTTTCTTCTTCTCCCCATGGCTGGCGTCGTGATGAACGGGTCGAACGCCATTCATTGCTGCAAAAAGCGAAGAAAAAGGGTTGTTTTGAGTATGACGCAAACGAGAGTCCAATACGACGCACACGCAAGAGTTCATTCTGCAGGTGTCGATTTAACGGGCAAGATTTCTCCCCAACTGCGAGATCGGCATTGTGTTGTTTTGACGAACGTATGATGGGGGTGAGATTCTACCTGAAAGCTTTCGTCGCCCTCGGCATGCACGTAAAGCTGCGCCGCGATCTCGCTGGATGCGACAATCACGATGCCCTACCCATTACACAGCTTGGTCACTCTTGACGCGAATGCGCTGAGAATCTCACATTAATTACGCAAAGATGTTTACTGCCCAACTGCTCTACACTACACTTCTGTTCGCCCCAGACTCCATCACAGTGGCATTATCAAACAGTTCTGGCTTCTTTCCGGTAGCCAGGGTTTCGTATTCGTTTCTGTTTAGTTTTCAGTTATGTAATGCACTTTATCGAAAATTATAAACCATACTTGTTTTATTTTAAAACAGTACACAATCGTTGGCATTCAGGAGGAAAGGGAACACCGCTACAACTTACGTATTCGAATGCGGCACTACTGCTCGAATCTGGGAACTGGACAATGCCAGGCATCCAACGTAGTAGCGTAGGGGAAGTCGGAATCTAAAAAGGACACGTCGGGAAAAAGATTTGTATTCTGCGAAACTTGCTATTCTTCTTGATAGTTTTATAACAGACCAAAGCAGTCAGTAAGACAATTACTTCATTTCTTTTTACCTAAGTGCGCGTCGGTGGGGGTCGCCTGGGCCAGAGCGAGGGCAAGAACGGCAGAGCGCTCGTGGCATCAAATCCCGCTTCATTCTATCGTCGTTTACTGTAATAAAAGTTTTAGGTATGAATAGGGTTAGAGTCGGAGCCGCTCGAAGCGCGGAGTTTCTTGAAAGGAGAAATTTGGCCAAAGTGACTTCTGAGAAGTGAGCTAGTTCCCTACTGGTGGCACGGTGCGCAGTAGGCGAGACACTACCATTGTGGGATATCCGTAGTACGACGGACGCTATCTGAAGCCGTGAGTTTAAAGAACAGCTGGTGGACCACTTTCGAACAGAATCCCGAGCAAACATGTTCCCGTGGATACTTCTTCCAATGATGTCACTTCTTTTCTTTGGACGCCGACCGGTCGACCTTTCTCGGTGAGAGCACCGGTGTCGAGGTTAAGGTTACTGCGTGCAGGCGCTGGCTGGCTGGCTGGCGTGCTGGTTCTCCGGTCACGTGTCGTCACATGGTCGAGTATGGCTTGATGTAGCTGAGTTACATATCAACGTCTGTGCATATCAAAGCAATCAATCTGACAAGATGCTTGCAACCTACCACTGCTTAAACACCGGTGGCAGTCGGTTCATCGAACGACGTTTCATCGACACGCGATGTTTCATCGACAGCTCAGATTAGCGTTTTTTCTGTAATAAGCTGCAGGAGATTGTCGCCGCGAAGCGGCGTGTACGGTTCGGTCAGGTTGGTTAACAATTTAACATTTTGGTAATGAGCCGCTCTAGACTGGCGCAGGCGGGGGTGGGGTTAACGCGCGCCCGTGATGCACGCGTGACGAAATGTTCCGGCCTACAGCGTGCGATTCGCGTAACGAGTGTCGACAAAGCATGTGTCCATGAAAAGTTCACGAAACGAGTTTCGATGAAATGATAGGGACCCTCGTTGCACCTCGGCAGTCTGAAGAGATGAATGAATGGAATATCTCAGAACATGATGAAAAACGTCTACGAAAGGATAATTAGGATAGGGCCAGCTTGAACTTGGGAGACGAAATAACGTGAAAAACAAAGATATCAGAAAGAGATAGAGATACTGCTGGTAGACCAACACTGTCTACCAAAGATTGGACGTGAAAAACAAAGGACGAGTCGAATGTACATACTTGCTTGCCGATGGCAAGCAAGTACGGCAATGACCTTGCAGATATTCGTGATTCCTTCGTGATGATTAACGTGATCAATGAAATGTGAGCGGCTGGTGAACGGGTGAAATATGAAAAGTACGAGCAGTACGAGTACAAGGTACGCGACAGATGGCGCAACGTGTGAGACGTGTTTATGTTTTTTCATTCGAAGATAACAAGGCACCTCAATTAAGAAGAACATGTATTCATTTTTATTTTATAAAACGAAATACACTCTAACTTAGCGTTCGAACGGCACTTTTTATCAGGTATATTCCATCACACTTTCATTGTTGTTGTTTTGTTTTTCGTTACTTCAGTAACATATAGCAGCTTAGCAGACGATCACGCGCAACGGGTAACGACACTCGAATTCAAATAACGACGACTTCTCGCGCAAACCGTTTTCAACTGCACGGATTTAAAGGCTCTGGGAATGAGTTTTAGAGGAAGGCATCTTGACAGGATCGGCCTCCCCGGTTACTCTCACCGACGTCGCAACAGCAGACAGCCGACGGAAGCCAGCGACGACGGACAACGCCGCCGAACCGCCGACGCGCGCTGGCGCTCCGAGATGGCCAGCTGTTTCGAAGCTCTCCGGCCTCTCATTCCTCCACCGGCTCAATTCCACCGACGTCGCGGAGGCCGCAGCGCCCTACTCAGGGCTGCCACCGAGCACCTCCTATACCTCGAAGGCGTGCTATCCGATCTCCTTAAAGACGGAAACCACAGTAGCGACAGCAGTCGACTGCCACGAACGATCGAAGAGTTTCGTGACGAGTTTCTCAACTCCACAAACCTGCTACCGCCGGCGCGTCGACGAAGGAGATGCCGAAGACGCAGCGAGCGCTCGGAAGAGGTGGTCCTCTCCTTAGAAGACCTCGTACCCGAAGATCCCCCAACGACGTTTACTGGCGTCAGGGGACCGAACGTCATCGTACGCGCCGCCAACGTCGCCCGAGCTCCACTGGGCGACATCACCAACGCTCCGAGAGGCTCCCGCCGTTGCGGGGATGTTGGTTCGTCGGACAGATTTGGAGGAGCGAGCTCCACTTCGTCCCGTCGCGTGGATAATTTGGACAGTTTTTACGAAGACGGGGTTGTGCTGTCGCTGCCTCCTTGGAACGTCGCCCCTCAGGTCGTGCCCGGCAGTTTTGGAGACGACGATTATTCTTCGTCGGAATACGAGCTGCTGGAAGCGCTTCAGGTCGTTCCGTCGGCTGACGCCGAATCGGCCGTGATTATTCAGGATCCCATGCTGGGGACAGCGCAGTCGCCGGGCTCTGACAGTCCCAAGAAATCGCCACCGCTGTACGATGCCCAGTTACCCGAACAGTGGATCCTCGGTTCGGAGGTGGACTGGATCGTCGATCAGAGAATATCCCAGTCGAGCCAAGAATTTTGAAATCCGGTCATCGACGCGAATTCATCTACTAATCAAATAGTTTTTTTGTTTTTTTTTGCGTATTTATATGTACAGCACCTTTTTGGGTGAGCCATATCATTCGTGCCGTTAAACCGGTAGTTCAAATATGACGAGGCATTGCATCGCCAACTTGGTCCGTTTCTTGATAGGCAGTTTGCGTCGATGAGTGACAAGTGATCAAAAGAGATGGTCCATTTTCTTTAAAAAAACAAAAGAAAACAGCCGTTAAGAAACTTTTTTTTTTCTTTAGCATTGTTTAGCTGAAAGCTTGGCATGTTTCTTGTGATATGTGTATGTTTGTTGCTGCAGGCAGAAGAAAATGGTCTCGAAGCACTCTACTAGTTGATTGCCGCAGCTCGTAGGATGTAATTTTCATTATAATTTAGTTTAGAAAGGTCAATATTTTAATAGAGCTCTCTGTCTTAATTGAATTTGGTCAAAACATACTTTGGACTTGATTAAACATTACTGCTTAACCTTTGGTGCATTTTCAGTCAAGAAAGTATCCTCAAGTTAAAGCAAACAGATTTCAGTAGGAAGAATTGCAAATATTACTGATCAATGTCGTGGAATATTTTGAAGTGCCCAAAAAAAAGGTTTTAAGAAAAGGGGAGGGTCAGATGACGAGAGCAGCCAAGGTATAGTGTGAAGAGGGACTATGTTTTTCCTGTCTATGGTATGTTGCTAAAGTGTGCACTACATTCCTAGCAAATAATGACATCCCAATAAAAGGTGTTCCAGATACTGTGTCCACGGCAGTCACCACCAGGTTCTATTATTGTTTTCAATTCATATTCACGTTACTTAGAACATATTTCTTTGTAAGAAGTCAGGAGCTTTCCCATGACATTAAATTCCTGTCAAAACTTTGTGCTCACACACAATGAGTTTTTTCCATAATCATGTGTAAACTCGATGACCGTTCTACTGAAATGTTTAAAAATTGGCCTTACCAATCTTATTCAACCTTCACGTGTGCATATAAAAAAAAAAACAAAAAAACTTGCAGATAGAGTTGAGGGAAGTTGAACGTGATGACGACAGAGGACAAAGTTAGAAAACAGGCGTTTGCAAGGGGACAGCGCACAGTATGTTTGAAACGTACTGTGTGCTGCCCCGATATTAGACCACTCGTGTCGTAACAAAACTTCCTATTAATAAATAAATAAAAAATACAAATGACGTCGGAAACGAACAGGTATTCACAAGTCCGGCAAAGCCTCAACGATACCGTCGGGGCCAATCTCGAAACTCACAACAACGTGGCCAAAACTGGGTGCCTTGAAGAATGTTGCCTCGCGGACGTGCCCTTTAAAACCGAACGTCACTCGGTAGGAGCAGTCTTGCCCAAAGGTCTGCCCCAACGCGGGCGCTGGCTTCAGCGTCCCAGACCCAGCACTCGTGGGTTTCATGGACAGATGATTGGTGAGCAGCACAGCGACGTCCAGTTTCGTAGCGACGTCGACGAGTTTCCGAGTCAGGCACCCGACGATCTTTCTCCTCAACGGCAGATCGTCCACCCCATGGCGCAGATGAAAGTCGAAGCCGTCGACGATCACGAGAGTGATCGGGTGGTCGTCATTCGCGGCGAGTGATTGTTGGGGTAAAAGCAGTAAAAAGCTTAGAAGGGCCGATAGTTCTTCCCAAGAAGAGCACGGCCTGAAGCAGAAGTTCGGCGTTGCGCACACGCCGGCTTCTCGACGTCGCGAACGCTGTTTGCTCGCGATGCCGTCGAAGATCTGTTCGAAACGCGTCCTGGTGAATCCTCCTTTGCAATCGATGTAAACGGTCGAGTTGCCCGTGAAATGATTGGACGCCGCCACTTGGAGGCAGAATTGGGTCTTTCCGCTGCCCGGAAAGCCGGTGACCTCCGTTATCTTGCGACGAGCTATGCCGCCGTCCAGTGCAGCGTCGATGCTGGGAATCCAGGTCGGAATAGGCTCCAGAGTTCGGCTGTGTTGGAGCAGTTCCGACGCGGTTTTGAAGGCGAACGTCGGGAGGGCACGCCGCCGTGCCATCACCATGTCGGCTTCCGCCCGGAAAGACGGGCCGGCGGCCCCGACGTCGTTGTCGTCGTGAATGCCGTGCTCTCGAAGCTTCGCGCGGACCCGGCTTGGTAGGAGCAGGGAGCAGAAGTCGTTTTTAGACATCGTAGTGCCATTGACGCTGTCGTGGGGGCCGCAAATATTGCATGCTTGAAATGTTTTTCACATCCATACCGCTGATCCTGCCATCACAACAAATGTCCGACATTCGTGCCACAGTGTGGTTGGTGCAGTTCGTCTGTTCGTTGTATTACGAAGTAGAGTAAATGTAAAGTAACGTCAAAAATAATTTTGTTGTTTTTTATAAATGAAACGTTTAAAGTTGGTTTAATTGTTGCTAAAAAACTGATATAATATATTTACGCTAATAGCAAACTGTGAACACCCCAAAAAAGACGTTATTGACCTGACTAAAGTTAACGTTTCCGGTTTCGTTTCGTAACTTCCGTCGTCTGTTATCCCCGCCTTCAGAGCTCGAAGGCAAACTGGCAGCCACTGTGCTGACACATTTAGCTCCGCAGCCATTATCTATCTTCTAATATCGCCGCCGCAACTTGGCCTTAGATAAAGAGGCACGCACAATCGGGGCACAGAGAGATTAAATCGCTAGGCGTTCGGAGGCACTCGCATTCAACTCTCCTATTTTGCTCTCTTCGTTACAATTCTCTCAGCATGGAATCGGTAAGTCGGCATATTTCGGCTAGTAGAAACTTAATTTCCAAGATGGGCGTTCCTATTTAACGCGACACTTGCTTCGGTCTTGTTTTAGGAAAAACTGTGGGGAGGCCGATTCACCGGAGACACAAGCGAGGTGATGGCGAAATTCAACAACTCGATTGAATTTGATCAAAGGCTGTGGAAAGAAGACATCGAGGTATTACTGTATTATCGGTATTTGTTTTAACCCGTATAACAGGGACCCTAAAGATGTAGGGTGTCTCATTCGTAAAAGTAAACAAAATTAGTCGTGCGTAAAAGAACTATCATGACGTTACGAAGCTGAACAATTTCGTAAAAAGCAGCCGAGTCTACATGACGGGATATATATCCTGGAACAATAAATAAAACGCAAAAAAAGTTATTGTGTTCGAACCAATGACAAAGACCCTGTTTGCACTCATACAGGGTGGCTCAAATAGCGGCCAGGCTCTTTAAATCGACCGCGAAAATCGGTTTCTTAACCTATCGCGCTACGATTTTGTGCAGCGTTTCCCCAGGTGGTGCATTGTTTCCATAAAATTTGCAAAGAGCGCACTTACCTGAGGCAAAGTACAAGAAGGGAAAGGCTTAAGCACTATGGAAGCGCAGCAAAGGCATCGGTCTTCAAAAAACAATTTTTTTTTTTGCCTATTTATTTTTTTTTCTGGAGGAGGGATTTTTTTTTTAAATTTTACAGTGAAAAACGGATTTGTGAAATACACCTTCGACGAAAAGTTCAGATTGATTCGTGCAGGCGTTGATTTGTACGGCCCATTTTAGATCGAGCCAAGTGACTTCAGACGCCCTATGTGTGTTGATGCCACGTGATCGATATTATATAAGACTTACATAGTATTCGAAACAAATGAAGATGATCACTTCTTAAACACTGCATTTTATGCATTATATGAAGGGTTCTCTATTTATGGATTTTATTTCTTGTTCGCGAATTCGGGGACATTTTTTTTGGGGGGGGTTTACTTTTTTTTTTCTTGACAGATTCGGTGTTCTTGTGTAAATTGCTTATAACTTAACCAATTTACATAAAAAACATCGAACCGATAAAAAAAATAACCCCCCCCCCCCACCCAAAAAAAAAAAAAAAGGTCAACGATATATTTTTCTGAAAATCTTAACGGGGCCCTGCAATCATATTTAAGTGTCTACCTTTTTTGCGGTTTCCACGTCTCTTGGGGTTGGGGCAAGCCAGCGGGCACGGAGAGAGTAACTAAATATCAGTGCGTCATATTTTAACCGGACGACGCGGAAACCTCCTCCACCGACGAGGGCAACCCGCGGTACCGAAAGCGCGCAAAATGTGACGCCTTTGGTCCTGGGCTTGCCACTGGTCAAAGCCGCTAAGAGCTTTTTTTTAGTCGAGATACAAAATATAAGTGTCGCGAACCGTTTCAATTATGTATAAAAGTAGTTTTTGTTCACTATTTTAGATCAGAAAAGAAACAAATGCAGTTTAGAAAGTACGGAAACGAGAAATGACCCGTCGACATACCCGCCACCAAGCGGCGGAAAAAAACGGCGCATACTAGAAAAGGCTAGTGGGATGAGGCTACGACAAACGAGGAGCGTAGAAAGGTCCCGGATGTACGCGGCGGCGCTGTGGTCGTATACCGGCTCAAAAAATCGACCGGTTCCGAGCGTTCCGAAGGCCTTCGGCGCGGGCCCTGTTGGCGATTCGGCCATTTGGCGGTGCGTCAGCGCGAAGTGGCTCCCGTTCTGAACTGATCTTTACCCCGTGTTTGCTGTCGTTTGTGGCCAATGAAATGTTATGCCGAATTAGTGTTTAGTCGCGCTGCAAATGCAATACGAGCTGCCCTGGCCGCCCGCTTCATACAGCCTACCTTGCAGCCTATCCAACACGTGCTTTAGTGGCGCCCTCTCGAGCCGTCGACACGGAGTGCGGCAGCCGTGTGCGCTCGATGAGCTCACTACTCCTCCTCTAGTTCAAGGCCACTCAAGCCAGGACCTACGACGTCATGAAGGAGGTTATTTTTTGCTTGTTTTTGTAATTCTAATTTGCCTATAACTTTTAAAATAAAGCGAAATTTGAGAAAAGAAAAGTTGGATTAAGTTACTACGTTCAGTACGCTCAGGTTCAGTGCAAATTAAAAACCAGTCAAAAAGTCATTGCAGGGCCCCTTTAACATCTCGAAAGCATACAGATAGCACGGTAAACATGTATAATCGTTATTACATTTCGTATAACACCCCTAAAGCCTTTTCAAAATCGGCCAAATTACTGAGAGAAATAAATAATCACGTCGGGAAGCCTATTCCATAGGTCGATTGACTGCACACTTCAGCCTGTTTTCAGCCTATTTTTTTTTTTCATGTTTGCTTTAATATATATCTTTCCCTCTCCCCTCTGCAAACGTAAACAGTGAAGAGTTAAAAAAAAAAAAGCGACCATTTCCACCAGTTGTAGCCACCGGTTTTTATAACGACGATTTGTACGAAGTTCGGCTTGCCGATGCCGTATACAAGCCAGACGCATTTTTTTTAGTAATATTACCAGTTTTGTTTGGAACTTGAGTAGGGTTGTTACGAAGGTTTGAATATCAGTTGGTGGTGCAGTTGAAGAACACACAGTAAATCTCACAAATTATAGAGTAAAAATAATTGAATTCAAACGATTCCATTCAGACACAACCCTCATGAAAAATTTGTATTTAAATATATTGTTATTACTTCGATAGCCTGCCGTGGTTCTTGTGACTCTAGATGAGTGCTGACTGAGATAGTAGTTGGTTTTATTTTTTATGAGGGTTTGGTCATTGATAATTTGAAACAAAATTCAAGTCTCGCAATCTTAGCCCTTTTGTCAAGTGATGAGAGATCGGCTAATTTACATAATTGTAATGAAGAGTCTGTGCAGCGAATTTGATTAAAAATTAATCTTGTCGTCAGACTTTCTATTTTAGCGACATGCGTGTTCTATAACAGCACTTTGTTTAGTTCAAACTGGTCATTTTGTGTTCTCATTTCGGAGTACACCTTCTAGAGAAGAAGGCCGTAGCGCTCTTCTCGTGACGTCGCAAAGGAAGGCCATCGGGGGCGCGCGTTGAAGCGAAGGCAACGTGCGTGGATCGACCGTCGTAACGCGCTTTTAGTCACATACGCGTGTCTTATAAGCTAAAATGAAAGCTGCACATAGCAACGGGTCTAGAAAACATTTTATTACAGGGGCAAAATATTACACCCCTAAATATTCGGTACAAAATGGCACGAGGTATGCGTATAAGACATCTAAAGAAAAATGTGATTGTTTTAACTCGAAAACATTGAGTCCCGCAATTATTGCTGAAGGAATACATCTTCTGTACAGAAATACTTCGACAAAATGGCGAGACACGCAGTGATTGGACACAGCAAAACAGATCGCAGTTAAAAATCAGGTAGACGTAGCCAACGCGGACACGGCTAGACAGCTAGGTGTCACTTACGATCATGTAAGCGATGTTATGGCGTGCAGTCACTGAATTCTTGCATCATATTACGGCCACATGGCAAAAGTAATGCAATTTCGATCGAATGACATTATGGGGTCGACAATCAGCTTCACTCAAGACCGCGAGCTGATTAAATCCCATATCACTGAATAAAAATATTTTAACTTTTCCGTGTGGCAGAGGTACTACACTTACTACTTAGTCAACTAATTTACTTCTCCCTGTGGGCTCGAGCTGCCTTAGAACAAAATATAACTTATTTTGTATATCATAATACTATTACCTTAATACAGTGACATGGGCGTATCAACCCGGGGGGGGGGGGGGGGGCAAAAGGGCCGCTTGCCCCCCCCCCCCTGTTCTCAGAGTGAGGGGGGGGGGGGGGGGGCAAGGCATGTGTTTTGCCCCCCCCCCCCCCCCAGCCCTTGAATCAGCCGCCACTGGGCAGGGCAAACACTGGCCGGCGGCGCCCAAGGGATACCAAGGGCACCGCCCCCCCCCCCCCCCCCCCCCGCCCCTGGGGAGAGGAGGGGGTCTGGTTTGCCCCCCCACTCAAAAAAAAGTTGGTACGCCACTGTACAGTGAAGATTCTAGTATAAACGCGGTAAATGCAATAAAATAACATTAGTCTAAATAACCACAACCACAAACAACGCACTTTCTATAATCACACAAACTTGCTTTTCACCTTCCAGTGAAAACTACATTACCACGCATATTTACAAATGTCGACGCAACTGCACACGGATAACGACAAAGAACCAAATTGCATCCTATCACGCGATTTAAAAAAGAAAAAAAAAAACGGTTGTAGCACTTTACTTGCGTCCTAGATGATCAAGAAAGCCCGTAAATAAGTTGTTTCTCACCTGTCGATCGTATCCATACGTCCCACAATATCCGTGACGAAAACATTTGAATACGGACTCCAGAAGTATATCTCTGTCCAAGGAGAGGTCTACGATCTATCGATAATTGACCAGAGTCATCGTTGGCTAGTCGTCACACATGTCACTCAAACCGTAGCAGAACTTGTTTCACGAATCCACGTAAATGCCGTAATATCAAGCTAACAAAAAAAAAAAAAAAAAACAAACACCCGAGACTGCGGTGGTGACAAAAAAACGACGGGAAACAAGTCTCAAAAGTATCACACACGTGAGCAGCGGCGACGAAAGGTTTAACGTTGTCCACCCCTCTCTTGCTCGTGCGCTCCCTGCGGTGATAACTGGATTTTTTTTTTTTTTTTCAATTCCCTTTTCTTCTTAAAGTCTCAGCGTTCCTTTTTAGACAGTCAGCAGCTAACACACAACGTAAATTTACCATAATCAGAGCCCGTGTGAGGGAAGAAAATGTCGCGATCGGCCGGTTTATTCGGAAAGTCCGGGCTGCTGTGGGACTGCATGCATTCCCGCGGTTACGGGGATACTCATTAATACAAATTTGGTACTTTCAACCGTGGTAATGCGCTGTACGTTACGTTTATATTATATATATATATCAGTGTGTCGAACCGAAAAAAATACGGGTTCGGTTACGGTTCAGGTTCAGGTAAATATATTTTGTTCCGGTTCAGTTCCGGTTCGATTAATTCGATCCGCGAACCGGTTCGGGGCGCTGAACCGGTTCGGGAACCGGTTCGAAAATTATATATGACAAATTGCAACATCAAAATAAATTACAAATAAAACATCTGAAATCAGCACATACGAAACGGGATACATCGTAGTGTAAGGCTCAGGGATTTCTACCAGGAATGGTTTCTTTATGTGCACTCAAAGGTTACCTCACCGACGTTTACGCATTCGGACTTCATCTAATTGGGTCCAACGCAGTAGCTGTAAAATCCGCGACCTCCTTACAAACCCACTTACAAGTAGAACTTGCTAACTATCCCGCCACCTCGGCGTGTAAGCAATTGAAGGAACAGTGGGGAGAAAATACAGCTTTCTTTATTTGAACTAGCCTTCGGTAACTCAAATTAGACCCTTAAAGAAGTTTTCATTAAACTAGATACGGAATATGAAAAAGACTTCACCGAACGCAACGCCAGAAGGACGTAATAGGATAAATATTAAAATAGAAGAGTTCGCTGTCTCACAAATATGTTAGCTTCTAAGTGCCTAAACGAAACCGGATGCATTATTAGAGAGTTTTAGTAGATCGTTCCCATGACTCCGATAACGATACCCAATACTCCGCCACCGCCTCCATTGTGCATGCATAGTGTCGTTATCGGGGCTATCGGAGGTATCGGAACGATCTACTAAAACTCTCTATTATCAAAATCCACAGCCTTTTCTTTTCTCATTCCGATGGAAGCAAGCTTCAAGAACTCGCGCGTTCTAGAAACGTGTTATGAAATGAGCACACAGCAGCATTTAGGATTTACGAGATTGTAGAAAAATAAAATCCCGTGACGCGATTTTTTTTATTTTTTTTTGCACAGCCTTTTAATTTTCTTTTTTCTGTGCAAGCCGCGACCAGCGCAATACTGGTTCATATGTAAAGATTCATGGATGCAGCGTTTGTCAAGATTCATGGATGCAGCGCTTATATAAAGACTGAGTGGAGAAGAAAAATATGTAAGCGAGGTGTGTGTCAGTTGACGGCACTTAAAAAACAAATGGCATTGATAGCACATTCATTGTCAACAGCGCGTGGCCGAACCGTTTTGACATGAGCCGGTAACCGTTATTTTTTTTCCGGTTCAGTTCCGGTTCGGGTTCAGTTCCGGAAAAAATACCGGTTCGGTTCCGGTTTTTGGTTTGGTTCGGTTCCGGTTCGACACCCTGATATATATATATATATATATATATATATATATATATATATATATATATATATAATAAATAAAACAAGACTGCGCTTTGAAAACGTATATTAATGTCGGATAAACGCGCACGAACACCACCGCGCCGCTTGACAAGAAACATTTTTTTTCACGTCGATAGCATTTTTTCTTGCCTAGTTGCGCCATGGCCTTCCTTCCTTCGACATTGTGACGTAACCACTCGGAGCGCAATGGCCTTTTTCTCTAGGGGGTGTAGAATGGTCTCTCCGCTCTTCCCATAAAAAGAGCGGATAGAGAAAAATGCCCTTCCCCTCTCCCTCCGCGCGTCGTCTGCTCCGCCGAGTAGGCTGTACCTAACATCCAGATGGCGTGCATACTCGGTGTAAAATTGCGCCACTTTGGAAATGCCAAGCGCAAATGCGAGAATTTCGATGTGCAAGGTATCGTGTAATGCTATGTCCGATAAAGAGACTAACCAAGTCCAATTGCGCTGTTACCTGCCGGGCAAAAACAAATTAAAAAACTGTGAGACTATGTCACAGTTGTCTGTCTAGACTCTATACCCTCCGGCGAAAACTAAATCCGGTTGCATTAGCTTTCTTTACTATATAAAGGTCGTACTAGTGTAGGCCTTCAGCGAAAATGAGTGGGATAGTCATCAGCGACTCCTGTGGGACTCTAGAAGTAACCCTTTTTATTGAAGTTCAATGGCGGTTGATTTTTACAAATTGTTTTCTATCGGTAAGGTACTCTTGAATCCAACTGACGATTTGTCGTGAAGTAAGATTTCCAATTTTAGTAGCAGTTGTGTGTGTGATACGCTGTGAAATGCTTTAGAAAAGCCGAAGTAAATGACGTAGTTATATTTCTCCTTAGCAATTAACTTTGTTTATTTGATTAAACAAGATCGCAGAACAAATCAGGTCGTATTCATGAGGTGCCGAAACTCCTGTGGGAAGTGTCTGATTGCCCCGTATACGACGTGGGTTCGAGTAATCACTACAGTGTGGTACACGTCACAGACTCCAGGTGGCTCAATTAATAATTTGTGAGTGCGGGTGTCTGTTGACTGTTTTCGACTACATATCAAGGCTGATCTAAAAGCCGAAATTGTACTTTGCGCCGTTTATGACATTTTCACCAAAATATGTAATTTTGATTTTTTTTTAACTTTTTTTAAACGAAACAGATTAGCCCATTATTTAATCAATTAAGGGTGGCGATTAATCGGGTTAAAATATTTATTCGATGAACAGCCCTAACCCTAACCTTTTATTCTCACCATACCAACCTTCAACGTCAAGTAAAAAAAAAAAAAAGCTCTGGAAAGGGTTGGGGGGGGGGGGGGTTACCTCCCCCCCCCCCTTCCCCACTTTCCCCTTCTCCGGGTCGTTGCGCCACTGACAGCTAATGTCAAGATATGTTGCTCAAGCAACACGAACTTTTCTGGCTGCATTTTGTGTATTCAATTAATAAGATAATGTGGTGCGTACACAGACGTTTTACTTTCCTGACTGCATTTTGTGTATTCAATTAATAAGATAATGTGGTGCGTACACAGACGTTTTACTTTCCTGGCTGCATTTTGTGTATTCAATTAATAAGATAATGTGGTGCGTACACAGACGTTTTTTGAAACACACTTTATTTTCTCAATCGAGATAGCGGAAGAACTTAATACGATTGATATTCCTTGGAATGGAAGATTGGGCGAGGTGGCTATTTGTATAGTTATAATTTACAGCGCACAATAACGATTCACACTGAAACACGCACGCCATTGAAAAAGGAACCACCGCTGAATGAGTAATTTCTTTTTACTGGTGCACATGTTTCAGTAAATGTGCTGTAAATTACAAGTACGATTGATATTTTCGCCCACTGGACTAAAGTTAACTCTTCCTAAGGAAACTGTAAACGAGGTGTGGATTGGTGTTCGATTGTAGCATCACCATCGTGATAAATTAATTCATTTATTTACTTATTTGTTTAAAAATAAAATCACAATGCACGCAGTTTGCTGAGCCACGGGGTTGTCTATAGTAATTACGAGCTTCGGAAATTAATCGCTAGATAATGTCCGCACTAGAAACATAGAGCGATGTGCCTGTCAACGATACTATAGAATAAAACGATTATGCAAGATTATCCAAGAATTTGTAAATGCAATAAAATATCAATTCAACCTGACGAGGGTGGAGTGTTGGGCGAGTTGGTGATTCATAATGCACTCTAAAAAAAGGGGTGTATTGTTACACACTTCGTCCCATATAATACAGCTCAAAACTTCACTTCACCGTACAACGCACTAATGTCGATCTGACGGTACTAACTTTCACGAGAGGCTCGATAGCCGTGCGGTACAACTTATTGATTGATTGATTGAATTAAAATAATTCATTTACGTGTTACTAACTACAAAAAAAAGAATTAATCGGAGTTTCCTTGGCCCTACTGCAAAACCTCAATATTTTCTTTTTGCGGTCTTTGATACGTGCTTCAGCTATTTAATAAGTTCTATCTAGGGCTCCGCGTTTCCGATTTCTATTTTTTCCAAAATTCGGCGTACTTTTTTTCGTTTTTTATTTTAAAATTCAATTTTCGTTTTTTTTTTTTTGCCGTATATTTATGCCCACGAAAGATTTTCGGCTTTTTTTTTTTTTTTTTTTGTGAATATAAAATAAACATCAACGGACACCGGATCAGATGATCCTTGTAGCTCTGATATTTGTGATCACTAAAGAAATAACGGCACAGATACATTGAAAAATAAGTGGACACTTCATTTTTTTTTTTTCCTTTCCTGTGTAACCCCCCCAAAAAGACAATAAAAAAAACACCGAAGTACAAACAAGTCAGATACGAAGCCCATGCCAGTCACCTAGCTGTGTTTGGAGATTTATGTTTGTCCTTTGTCCGTCTTGTTCCCCTTCTCCAGGGATTATTTTCGTCATTCTTGTCCAGCTCGCTTGCACCTTTGCATTTCATTGCATTATAATGAAGCTTCACCTTCTGTATATCAGGATTATCTGATCCTATTATAGTTCACACGCTGGTACTTTCTCAGGTTCTCCTCGTTAATCCACACTCTTTCTTTACTTAATATGACCCTGAGCTCTGAGAATGCCCTCTCAACAGCTAACACTGTACACTGGCAGGCTGAGGAGATATGAGGCGCTGCCTGAGCCAAAATGGGCCAATCAACCAATTTTGACCGCCAAAAGAGACACGGTGCGACGTTTTAAAGCACAACACTGCATCAAGTCAGTCTTCCTTACAACGAGTTTGAAAACACGTTCGTGCATGGCGAAGTCATGGGGCATTTCGGACTTCACGTTCCGATCGACATGTATCCCATACATTCGGACACATTTCGATAGACACTGTCGTTTCACTTTTCCTATACGGCTCTGCGGTACGACTGGTAGGTCAAAGTGACCTTTTCCGCTTAAAACTGAGTTTTTAAAAAATGGATTTGACGTACTTTTATCGGTTTTTATCGGTCATCGAAAATACCGAACCTAAAAACTCACCTTTTTCGGTTAAGACCGACTTTCGGAAATTGAATTCGGCATACTTTTATCGGTTTTTATCGGTTTAAACCGAAAACTCCGAACCCCAGTTATATCTAGGGTTCCGCGTTTTCGGTTTCTATTTTCTCAAAATTCGGCGTACTTTTTTCGGTGTTTATTTTAAAATTCAATTTTCGGTTTTTTTCGGCGTATATTTATGCCCACCAAAATTTATCGGCTTTTTTCGGTGTATATAAAATAAACACCAACGGACACCGGATCAGATGATCCTTGTAGCTCTGATATTTTTTATCACTCAATTAATAACGGCACAAATATATTGAAAAAGAAATGAACACTTTATTTCGCATATGTGTGCAACTGTAAAGAATCAATAAAAAAAAACCGAAGTAAAAACAAATCAGATATGAAGCCTATGCTCAAAAAACATGGAACTTCACCTTATGTTTCCCAGGATTACGTGATCTTACTACAGTACACACGCATGTACTTTCCCAGGTTCACCTCGTTGATCCACACTCTTTCTTTCCTGTTAATATGACCCTGATCTTCGAAAATGCCCTCTCAACGCTAACACTGGACACTGGCAGGCTGAGATGATGAAGCGCTGCCTGAGTCAAAATCGACCAATCAACCAATTGTGAGCACCAAAAGAGACACGGTGCGACGTTTTAAAGCACAACACAACATGCAGAGCTTGCATCAAGTCAGCCTTCCTTACAACGAGTTTGAAAACACGCCCGTACATGGCGAAGTCATGGGGCATTTCGGACTTTGCGTTCCGATCGATGATGCGCGCAATTAACCAAAACGTCGTGTTGGCATCCGTGTATCCCATACATTCGGAAACGTTTCGATAGACACCGTCGTTCCACTTTTTCGCCACGGCTCTGCGGTACGACTGGAAGGTTAAAGTGACCGTCTGATTTTCAGAAAATGGATTCGACGTACTTTTATCGGTTTTTATCGATTTAAATCGAAAATGCCGAACCTAAAAACTGACCTTTTTCGGTTAAAACCGAATTTCCGAAATTGAATTCGGTGTACTTTTATCGGTTTTTATCGGTTTAAACCGAAAACTCCGAACCCTAGTTATATCGTACCGTTATCAAGCCCCTCATAAAATTTGGGGCTGTCTCTTGGACTATAGTGCGCTGTACGTCGAACTAAAGTTTTGGGGTGTATTATATGGGACTAAAGGGTGTAAAGTGACACCCTTTTTTCTAGAGTGTGGTTAAAAAGCGCAACAGGACAACGGACAGAAAGGAAGACACAGACACAGCGCTACTTACAACTGAACTTTATTTCGGTTGTCACTCAATTTATCTACCGGTGCCGACGAAAACAAGTTAAGAAAAATATACAAATAATCATTGCTAAAAGGCTGAAATTGTAACATCACTCATCGCGCCATTTCAGACTCGTCATTCCTGGCTGAGGAACAGCAATTCTTTATCCGACAAAGAGGCAGAGGTTGCGCTGACACACTGCAGCTTCGGTCTACTAATTTCTTGGGCCTCAATTATTTCTCGTGTGATTTTGTTTTTGTTTTTGTTGAATTCAGCGCAGTCAGCAAAGAGAGGAGTGCAGCCAAAATCTCGGCAGTGCACACCGAGATGCCCTGATACTTCGCTATCTACGTTGTATCGTTGCTCCCTCAACCGTTCATTCAAGCAGCGGCCCGTTTGACCCACATATATAGTGACGCCCACACGATAATGGGACGGAATAAACAAGCTCCTCTACACACACTCAACGAAGCAGGTTTTGTGCTTCTTCAGGCGGCTTCGTCCACCTGTTGTGTTCGAATTGGAGTTTACCTTGTTACATAGGCTAGCTAACTTCACAGGTGCTAGCAGCGTACTCTATTTCATTTCATTTCATTTATTTACTCTCAAGGCCGAAGCATTACAAGAAAGAGTTGTGAAGCAAAAAAAAAAATACAACATGAACATAAACACAGCAGGGGGATGACAAAAATGGTTGCAAACGGCACTTTTGAAACGGTCGGTGTCAGTGATTGAAGCGATGGAGGCGGGGAGGTGGTTTCAGTCTGTGCAGGTTTTGGGAATGAACGAGTGGAAGTGCAAATTGGTGCGACTGCTTGGGACGCCAACCTTGAACTGATGGTCGCTGCGGGAAGAGCCTGTACGACGGTGGCAGAAAGAGACAGTCACTGAGTAGAGAATTGAAATGATAAACCTTATGAAAGAGACAAAGACGAGATAGTTTACGACGCAATGAAAGATCGGGTAAGCTAAGATTAGATTTCATAGAAGTGACATTGGCAGTTCGGAAGTAATTTGAGAAGATGAAACGCGCGGAACGGTTTTGAATGGCTTCTATTTGACGAATAATGGAGTTAATATGAGAGTCCCAGATTGATGATGCATATTCAAGCTTTGACCTCACTAAAGTTTTATAAAGTATGAGTTTCAAGTTAGTTGGGGCTAAAGAAAAATTTCGCCGTAGATAACCGAGTGCGCGATTAGCATTACTATGATGTAGTCGACGTGATCTTGCCATGAAAGGTTACCAGAAATGATAATGCCAAGATATTTGTAGTACGAAACTTGCGTTAGGCGAACACCGTTAAGGCCACGGTCCCACTGAATGTGGCAGTTTAGGTACTTTTTGGGAGGTCATTACTCATCTCCTTTTAGCGTTGTATTTCTGAAGGAATAAGTGCACCACTAAGGAGGCGTCAAGCTGTTGGTGGGTCACTGAAAACAAGAATAAACATAAACATAAATACTGTTTTGTGGGACTGATGTCATTCCAAAGGCAATGCAATCCTCTTTCATTTGATACTATGTATGTGTTGGTTTTTACTGTTCATGCGCATTTGTAGCGTTGCGAATATGATGGCGTGGACCCTCACTTGCTCCGCTAGTTCATGTTTTATGAACGATCCATTAAAAATAACACGGTTCCAATATAGTAGTTTTGTTAAGATGATGTCGGAGCAGAATGTAACGAAACACTTTTTGGGTATTTGCACTACTTTGTTTTTTTCATCCCTCCAAATATTGCCCTAAAATTGACATTTTTCAGCACAAATATGTTTTTAATGACACGCGCTAGGGCAATGAAATTAGCTACAGATCTAGTGCTTATAATTGGTAATACGCAGAAAAAAATTTAATGTTGTGTAAAATTTTTTTGTTTAGATATTTTATATCAAACGTAGCACTTTTTTGTCCTTCGAGTCATGGTACTTCAAATGCCGCTGAGGAAATAATTAAACTATGATAAAATCTTTTATAACATTTAGAGCTACAATGGTTGCCCAAGAGGTGGACGATGGCTTTTTTTTTTAATTTTCAAAGTCATAACGCTCCAGGAACGTTTCAAACTTACCTGTTTTGACGGATATCTTTTTTGGACATAAAACAGATTTATTGGCATCTAATAATATTTATGCTTTGGAATAGATATACATTGCGATGTATTAAATATTCACAATGATCTTGCTTTGGTTTCTTAATAGGTGTAGAGTTTAGCTAATTTTAAAAACAATTAAAAACTGTTTGGGTGTTTTGTTGCGCTACCTGGCGGATGGCAGACAAACTGCTGATTTCTAATGTTCAAAAAATTTCCGAGGGCGGCGTTGGCGTCTGTATCATCATCAATCTCCGTGTCTTTTTACCCTCACATTTAAAAAATATATTGGAAGATTTACTATCGATAACTGAATGGTTTAAGTACTGGGTCAGGCTAATAAATCTAAGACAAATAATTGCACAAGCGTAGCGTGATATAATGTGTTCATTATTCGATATGATTGAAATCAATAAACAATGAAGACGAAGAGGAAAAGAATACACCCGAATTCACTTTATGCCTAGAGTCACTAAATGAGCTTTAAAGTATCATAACTCCGTTCCCCAAAATTGTTTTGGGCGCCGCCATTTTGGGTCTTGCTCAGAGCAAACGCAACTGCCGATCATCATAATCCAAAAGTACGACTTCCTCGGCATTAGATGCGGTGCTAGGAAGCTGATGCAATATTGCGATGCTCTGTCGCGGGTTGTTTAAACATTTGTGAGGGACGGAAAAGCGTTTCCTGTGATTTTAGATAAAGCTTCATATAACTGGCAACCATGATTTTAAGCCACAATATGGCCAAGTGTCGTTACTCTGAACCGTAGCTAATTTACTGGTACAAGCGGGAACAATGAAGAAGAGGCAGGTGTCAAAAGGTAGTGGCTTGTGGAATCCACGGGGCTTCATTTCATGGCCCCTCCAGGTATTACAAGCCTCTTGAACAAGAGCATGAATAGTGTCATTAAATAAGCTAGGCTTCAGAGTAGCGACACTTGGCCTTATTGTGGCTTAAAATCATGGTTGCCAGTTATTTGAAGCTCTATCTGAAATAACAAGAAATGCTTTTCCGTCCTCCACTTTAAGCAGTTTGCGACAATGCAAAACAACATTACATGAGCTTCCTAACACCGAATCTAATGCTGAGGATGTCGCACTTTTGAATCATGACGATCGGTAGTTGCGCCTGCTCTGCACAACACCAAAATGGCGGCGTTCACAACACTGTCGGGGAAGAAAGTGCTCTAAGCGCAGCTCATTTATTGACTCTAGTTCCCGCGAAATTCCTTTTCTCTGACTGAAACTGAAAGTAAATATGAATAATACACCATTATTATAGCTTATTTAGTCATAATTAAATACACATAATGAGAGGAGGAAGCGGGCGGGTAGGAGAAACGCGGGTTTTATGTGCGACCGTCCTAACCATCTCAAAAGAGAGAACGCACGAGCTTGCGCTGGTTTAAAAAAAAAAAGGCATCCAAAGAAAAGAGGCGGCACGCTGTGTTCTTTGTTATTATGCCTCTAATTGCAGATTGTTGTGTGTATGTTTATACAGACGGAAGTTAGTCTGCCTTAGTGGGCGTCTGGTGTCTCAGCTGTAGATGAGCAATTTAGCCTGTGCGGTACAACCGCAAACCTGGGGTCTTTAACGTGCACCACGCAGTAGTGATACACGACCGCACGCCGGTACGATGCTCTTCCAGATCGAAACGGGCAGGGGCGGGGTGGGTTCTGCAGCGCGAGCTTACGCCCCAAAGTGCTCCGAGCTGGTGTGCGCTAGACCATGCACTCGGCCACCGACCCCCCCCCCCCCCCCCCCCCCCCTTGTGCGTCTAATTTATATACAGGTGTAAGCATTTGAAGATTGACGATGGACGTCGATCGTCTCGAGGTAATGTAACGTAATAACATTATATAAATAACAAACTTGTTGAAGGACTGAAGGACTAAATTTTTCAATTCTTGGATTGTAATATGGCGGTAGCCTATTGTACTTGCTGTTGATGAAGAGCAATATGAGGTGACGAATGATTAAATGATGAGGCTCTATAAGGACGACAACATTAGTGGGTGTCGAACCACAGCGCACAGTGCCAGACTTGTTTCAAGTATCGTGTACCCAAAGACTTTCTTCACCCGCAACAGTGTGCTAGAATCAATGAGGATGTTGCTTTACAACTGTACGTGGAACAGGAAAACTGCACTGTGCAGAAGTGCGGCTTATTCGTTAATATCAGGGACGGATTTCTAGCAGCATTCCCTGATTAACCACTTGGAACAAATGGCCTCGTTGACGTAAAGTGTCTCCGTTCCAAAAGATTCTTGAAGCACACGCAAAGGAGTATGAGGCGAAAAATAAGAAAAAGGAGCCTGGTGTGAAAGGTCCAAATTACCGCCATAGCTTCTACTATCAAATACAAGGGCAGTTACACAATACACAAAAAGAGTTTTGTGATTTAGTTATACACTTAAAGGCATTGATATCCAGCGTATTCAGAGAGATACCACCTCCTGGTCAACCAACATAGAGCCTTTTCTACTCAAGTTTTACATGGAAGGCCCGACTTCCGCTGAAATTCCTCACGTAGACGAGTTGTCCGACCGAATTAACTGCCATTACTCCCGATTTGGGAATCTCTCGATCTTTGTTCGTAGGCCATAGTATCATGAGATCGAGGGCTGTGGCTCTTCGTCCGCCGAATATTGCTTCGGCGGGTTTTTTTCCGTGTAAGATGAGACCGTCGCGTGCTTCCGGAACAAGAACCTGGCGATTCTTCACTGAACTGCTTCTTCCGTAAGCTTCAAAAGGGCTTTTTTTCGTTTCGCACACCATCTGTTCTGCTTGCCCGTTAGTTGCAGGGTGGTATGGTGCACTAATGTGATGCCTGATGCCGGATTTTTTTCTTCAAAAACGTGTTTATTTTATTTGAAGCAAGATTTGGCGCGTTATCAGAGAAAAGTATTTTCGGTAGGGCAAAATAGGTAAAGGAGACCGTAGAACGTCAATGACGTGTTTGGACGTCGTGGCAGGCATCGTGTAAACTTCCAGCCACTTATAGTACGCATCGCCCATGACTCCGCAGATGTGGATACGTTTCGCCACCCACCGACTGAATAGTGGATCGTTTTCAGTTACTGTTCATAATGGCGTTGGACTCAAGGAAGACTTCGAGTCTCTTCACAAAGTTAGCCCAGGTGCCAGGAATTTTGTCGAAAGCGGTAAGTGTTCGAAACGTCGACAACGTCGGTAGCCACGTGTTGTGCTTGACACTGGACACTTACCATTCGCTGAGAAGAAACTTGCTTGTTCGTCTGCCATGAGCCGTCCGATATCAGGTCATCACCGCAACACCATCTCCCGACAAAACTGGTCTTCATTGTCCGCATGTCCATAGTTAGCGATCACGTCAACTTATAAATTCCCGACCGCTCATAACTTGCCGTCGCTAAACGCCGTTCATTCATAGCGTCTTCATTGCAAATAAACGTCTTCCTATTTCTTCTGTTTTCATCATATTCCTCCTAAGCTGTACTTACAACATTATGTGTGTCGGTACTTCCGAAAATATTGCAACGGCGTTTGTTTTCTGAGAACTTATAATGCAACAACCTTTACAACATCTTCCGGACTCCGTGATGCCGTGAAACATAATATTTCGAGACGTTATTTTAGTCGTCATTAAAATGGTGAGGTAAGTACCGTAAATCGTGAATCAGTTTACTTGACGTCCGCTTCCACTGGAGTCTTGGAAGATTGAGTCTACTGAGCGTGCATTCCTGCAGGGGAAATTTTCATTAATAGAATATTGACACGTCAATCAACATTTGATTCCTTCTTGATAAGATTTATATGCGAAAGCCTGTTACAACCGCCGAACCGCATGTCCCTATATCAGAAAACAATTTATACTCAGCCTGACATTCTCGCATACGTCCGTTTGCTGAGCCACGCTACTTGAGCTAGCTGAGCACAGCTGGCAGCGGCGCGAGCAAGGCCACGAGGGGAACGTGATGGTGCTCGAGCCATCCCACTGTGAACCAATGTTTCGGCCACCCCATATCGAGGGGCTTTAACCCCACGGGTGCGTGTCGCCATCTATTGGTTGAACTAACGCCTTGTTCAAGATGGCTGCCGTGGGACCGCAGCCTTAAAGGAGTCATGAAACGCTTTTCCAGCTTTTACTGTTTAGCTTTCCTCCTCAACTCATAAATCGAGCATTCCACCAAACAGTTCAAGAAGACGGAAAGGGGGTAGTCCCTCTTGCTCGGAATCTCGTTTCTGTAGCCGGACACAGCCATTGTCTCCCTAGAAGATTATCCCGTCGCTCAATATTCAGACAAAAGTTGCTTTCCCCACTCAGTTCACCTCGAAGCTGACAGTGCGGTGAAAACTACGTGCTCGTTGGGCCAGCCACACTTTTGCCACGTGATCACGCTTTCTCGCGGATACCGACGCGCAGAGAATGAGGTCAAGTGATGAGAGGGAGGTGGCTGATTGGTCCGTCAAGCGCGTAGCTTCCACCACAATTTCAGCTTAGGGGTAAAGGGATTAAGTGAGGTTCGCTGTTATGTGACGTGCGTTTGGGCCCGATGACGCGCTGCGGGGGCCCGGTGACGCGCTGCGGGGTCCGCGGATGTATCACGGTGAAAAGGCAGAGAGCTTACGAAGGGAAGGAGGTACGAAATAGTCCGCAGTGTTTTCAAAATTTTCGTACCGAAAGTCAGGCTTTTGACTTTCAACCTTTTTTCTTTTGGCCCACTGAACGATGTGCTATTAGTAAAATCCCAATACAAACTGATTTACTCGAGCCCAAAATTCGTTTCATGGACACTTTAAGGTGCAACCCCACCCTTGGTTAGTGTGATTCTGAGCCAACAGATGGCGGTGGGATCGCCTTCCAAGCCTGTTCATCAATCCGAGAAATCGTGTGTGGTGGCGCTTCGATACAGTGGGATATTTTTCTATATCCTGAATTTGACATCCCTGGTCCCTTGCTTGTTTTTCTCTGCACGAGCTTTCTTTGGAACGCGCACGTCTGCGCCAGTTCTCGTGCAAGGGTGCTACGCTCCGAGCTCACGTCTTCAGCAAGTGTGGGCAGAACAAAACGCGGAAATCGTCCTGAGCCAAATGGCGAGACACATGCACAATCAAACCACCGACGCGTTGAAATATATCAAATTTCCTGTACGCCGTTACCGGAGATTTCAGAGGCCAATTACACATATTTCAATATGATCAGATTTATGTTGACACGAATGAAGGTGACAAGAGGACGAATAGTGAACTGAAAAATAAAGGCTTAATCGGCGAACTTGTGCCAAACAAAAAAAGTAAGGAAAGAGCGTCGAGGTAGCCGAAAAGCAGGCGGCGATTCGGCAGCGTGACAGAGAGCGAGAGCGAGAGTGACTCGACGAGGTCGCCGGCAGCTGCTTATTTACAGTGCGTCACCACCTCGAAAGTTCGGGAAAGAAGGTTCGAGCGTAGCGCGCTCGGGGCGAGGATGAACTGGCACTTTCGAGAACAAGAAAACAGGGCGAAAGTTACGCCTAATGAAAGAATGAACGGAAGTCTTCTAGAAGTCCGTGACTGAGCGTTGCTTTCTCGGCTCGGCGGGCGGCAATATGACGGGCCGGTGCTTTTGTCGAGCATGTGTTTGGCTCTTTGTGGATTTCCAGGAAAACGAGCTGACGGAATATACTTGAGTGTCCAAAATTCTAGCCTAAGGAATTAATCACCTAAAAAATAAAAAAAATAAACTATTTTTGGGTGGTTAGGTGCCTCATATACCTGGGTGTTCATTTTGACCAAAACCACGAGACTGGAAAACACAAAAAAAATGACACTCAGGTTTAGATGTTGAGTTTGGTAAACCCAAAGTAGGGCTGGTGCGGGAGTCATAATAAAAAAAAATTTCCGAGGTTAAAAATTAACTCACAGCAATAAATGATAATAATTAATTATCATTCATTCGTTATTATAATAATTAACGAATTCAGTGATAAATGCAATGACTGGCCAGGCAAAGATTCTTGGTCTGTGGATAGCTTTTCCAAAGTTTAAGCATAGTACAGGATGTTACAAAAAAAAATTACAGGGTCTGTTTTTTTGCCGCAAGAATAAACTAGGCATCGCCGAACGCTCATTTTCCGCCCGAAGGCAGCGCTAGAGGTCACAACCGGATGTCAAAGTTCAGCCCGATCCGATACTTTATTCAAAATTTAAGTTATTTTTTGAAACGTTCATTGGGAAAATGGCGGCCGACGGAGCTTTCGAATACATGCGGCTCTATGGCACCAGAAACCGAAAACGGGCGAAAATGGGCTTCATTTTCCCATTGAAATTTTCAGAAAATCACTTATAACTTTTGAATAAGGTGTCGGTTCGGGATGAAACTGTGGCATCTGGTTGTAACCTAGACCTACCTTTTGGCGGAAAATGAGCGTTAAACGATGCGTAGTTTATTTTTGAGGTAAAAAAAAAAACTGCATTTTTTTTTTTTTGTTGCATCCTGTACCAGTCTTAATTTGGTGATTTGGTGATTTATGCCGCAAGTAGTGGTGTGCAAAAATGAAAAAGATGCAAACGGGTACAGTTTGACATTTTATAAAATATAGTGTAAGCACTCACATGGTACTTAAGAATGAAACAGCCCTTCATTTTGCACTAGCGTTGAGTGTATCGAAAGTTAAGGGTGCATCAAAGGCTAAAGCTTGTACACATATACTGCTCAGGCCATCATGTTCGAAAGCTCATAGTACTTTATTACCCTCAGATTTGGTGTAAGTCCTCTCCTCATTGCTTACAAGAAAAAAAAAAAGGAAACTTTCTAAGCTTGGGTTGATATAAAAACTCCACCTGCTGACAGCTACCAATCATCTCGGCGCCGATTCTGAGTATTCACTGCATGCCGACGGTCGCGTGCTTAGAACGAGTTTTTTCCCAAGTGATTTCATACAATCACAATTGTTCTTGACAAACAACAATGTTTACTCAGGCAAGCGGGCATATGTGAAGCTTATAATATTTTGTATTGATTGTGGCACACGAGGCAAGTTGCATAGGCTTTTTTACAATCCGCGAAATAGAATGCTTCTGGGTTACCTTGGTCTCTAATGCATGTAGCACACAAAAGACACGAACTGAATTGCAGTGGGAAACAAAAATAAATGATGATAAACAAGCGTGTAGTCACGCGAAAACTGAGGGCATTGCACATATACAGAAGATAAGCTTTGTTTCACTAAATACATTACCAGTAAATTATTTGGTTTTACCCTGCGAGCGAAGCGGAACATACAAGTGCGAGCATACTGCCCTGAACTATACTTCCAGTGAACAAACGCACCATACAAAGCATCGAGTTCGTTTTTATAGCTCTTGGTACGCTCAAACCTTTAGAAACACAATTATAATCAATTCTATTATTTTAATTATTTTTATTAGGTGCGCCTATGTGTTTTTTTGTTTTTTTTGTCTGTTGCGTTCACGTGAAATTTTCTTAGATATATAGTATTTTTCCAGAAGTCCGACACCTATAGTCTGGTTCATCATAAGCAGGGATGGGCAGTATTTCAAATACAAGTAATTGAAATACGTATTTTAAATACTTTGTGTATTTTGCATTTGTATTTAATTACAACTCGGGTAATGCATTTGACGTGTGTATTTAAATACTAAAACGTGGGTATTTCAAGTACAATTGTAATTAAATACAATTTTGTGGGCAAAAATACATCCCTCAAATTTATTGTCACTGTCCAGAGCAGGAAGAAAACTACGTTCTGCACCGAATGCAGTGTCTCTCAATCAAGCACAAGCGTTTAGTGACTTTGTGATTACGGTGTTAGTCCAGGGCAAGAATAGTGACGAAATCGACGTTCACAGACAGACTGGCCAAATAAGTGCCTGTGACAACTTGTGATTCTTTCCAGTCTGATTTCCATCCATATTTTCACCTGGAAGATTCTAAATGCGCGGGTCGTCCAGATTTTCTTAACTGGTGCGAGTTGCAACAACAAAAAATTTTCTAGCTAGTGCTGCGCGTCTTGGTCATCTCGGTTCTTTGTTGGTCTATACCAAAACGTAATCGACAAAAAAAAAATGCTTGAAGCTCTTTACTTTTTTCACCTATTACGTCCAAGCTGATTCCATTTTTTGTGTGATTATATTTCTATTACGTTACTAGAGCCTCGCACACTAACTCCCGAGTGTGCGATGCAAAATTAAAATGAGATACCCAGAAACCCGTTGCAGGTGCCCTGAAGTCGCTGAAACAAATTTTGAGGAATGTATTTGGAAAAGTATTTGGAGGAGACCAAATACAATGGTTGTATTTGTATCTTGTAATTAAATGCTTTTTTTGAAATGTAGTTAGATTTGTAATTAAATACATTTTTGACGAAGTATTTTGTATTTGTATTTCGATACATATTTGCATGTATTTTGCCCATCCCTGATCATAAGTAATGGCCGAATAATCAAAGATGTAGACAAAAAACAAAGAACGTGAACAAGCGAACACACATTAACGTGCATTACGCAGTATATGTGGTACACGATCGCACGACGGTAGGATGCAGATGGGCGACTGAACCCAGGGTCCCTGCTAAAGCCCCTTGATAAAGGCGTTTTTTACAAGTACCGCCAACCATTGTTGGGGAAACGCGCAAGACAGGTGACACGAGCGGGTGCTCCGCCGCCATTCGCTTTCAAGGGCCAGTCGTTTTAGTGCTGCGCCGCCATTTGCCTCCAAGGGCCACTTGAGACACGGGCCTCGTGCACTGGCACCTTTGAGGTTATTTGAAAAACCAACGCAAACACATCGAGGGGATTTAAGGCCGGTTCAGACATTTGCGTTTGAGTGCGTTCGACTGCGTTGCGTCGAGAACCGAAAGCGGATCACCGGCACATCTGTGCTTCGTATGAAGCGTAAAATCCAATGCAAGGAATCATCTTGGCACGCGACATATGCAGCAGGGATGTCCTGGTTTCTCGCTGCCGCAACGCAGTCAAACGCAACTGTCTGAACCGGGCTTTAGTCCCTACGCGTTCCGCCAACGTTGGGTTCCGAAGCGTGAGCTCCGTGCTTTGAACGGAGCTCGCGCTCGAGCATTTCTCCACGTGCTCTGATCTGCGGTGCCACACCACACTCGGCCAACGGTCCCCCGCCGCACTTGGTTTAGCCTGTGAGCTAAACCAAATGAGCTATGCTTAGAGTATCGGCACTTATTCCCCCAAAATTATTGTGGGTGCCGCCATCTTGGTGGTTAGTAACCAATCAAACGCAACCGCCGATCGTCATGATTCAAAAGCTTCGGTGTCAGGCAGCTCGCGTAATATTGCTTTGCTTTGTCACGAACTGTTTGAACATTTGTGGAGGACGGAAAGGCGTTTCCTGTGATTCCAAAAGCTTCAGATAACTGACAACCATTATTTTAAGCACCAAGATGTCTATGAAGCGTAACTTACTTAGTTGTTCTAGTTTAGCCCGACCGCATAGGCATAGAAAGGGAACAAGCAGCTTGACCTTGCGCTCTTGGCGCTGCTTCAGTGGCTTTATCAGCCCTTAGCGTTGGCTGCGTTCCGAACAGCAAAGCAAATATTCAGATCTTAGGGTTTCACAAGACAAACCAACAAAAATCACTTAACGCACCCCAATAAAAAAATTGCGGGTTTATTTTGACTATTTTGGAGACCTTATGACGTGCAACCGAAATCTCAGATTGTCCTCCGTCGGATTGCGGGCACCTCGGCCGATATTTAAACCCAACAAATATAGATTTATGGGCCAGCGCGTTGGCTCAGAGACACTGAGACGATTTAATGTCTTGTGTTTTGTTTTAATATCATTGCCACTTAAGAGCCAAAGAGGTGTTTTTTGAAACAAAATATTCCGACAAGCATAGTTTGATTGCGAAAATGGTGTTTCCATGTGATAAAAACATTAAAATATTTTAGCATACGTGGCGGAATCTGAAATGGCAGAATGCATTTCATGGCGCCCATTTCATTTGGATCGAGTCGGGAATGCGTACCGACGCACAGTAGAACGCGCGTAAAAGTAGCTGTGGTGCACCCGCAGCCTCGCGCTTGTGTTTCTGATATCTCTGGCTCGCTCACTGCAGGCATCCAGGCATCTGACACCGTGACATCTGGCGATTTTTCTGTCTTTCACGTGGCGTTCCAAGCGGCACACGACGGAAGATTCACATCAAGCTGTTCTTGAACACGTGTCGCCATCTGTACTTTATATTAAGAAACTACAATTTGCCGTAACTGAATGGGAAAAAGTTTGAGGTCTTATAACATTTTAACGTGTAATATGTCAATATGGAAGTTCTGGAAAATGTAATATTGAAGGATGCTTCATAATTTAATGTCTCGTTATTTTGATTAGTTAACGTGATTCCGTTTTTATAGCGCCTTAAAATGATGTCATTTTAAACTTTATTTTTTATTTTAAAATATACACTATCTGTACAACTCGTTGCTTACTTTTTTAATTTATTATATGCAACCAAACTCTCACGTAAATTATCGTGGAGAATGGGACGTTATAACTCGAGAAAGAATTTTTTCAACATTAGAGACTGCGGTCTATTAAAAGATAAATTATTAACTAACAACTAAAAGTAATCTTAATTTTGAGACATTAAAAAATTGTCGAAAAACAGCTCTTTAATTTGACATTAACTTTACAATTGTAAGTTACATAGAACGAAAGCTATAAGCCGTCAAAAAAGCACCAAAACGTCCTGCACGGTGGGGTTGCACCTTAAGTAAGTAGTCACACGGTACGATGTGATTTGAATGACGTGCAATTCTTATTGACTTACATTTGGCAGGGTTAAGTTTCATTAGCCAGGTGTCACACCAAAATGAAATGTTATCGAGGTCAGACTGAAGAGCATGATGATCAGCAGGTTCCAGAATTTTGCGATAAACAACACAGTCGTCAGCAAAAAGTTTTACAGATGAAGAAATGCAGCTAGGTAAGTCGTTAATATAAATAAGAAAAAGCAAGGGCCCTAGCACTGACCCCTGCGGGACACCGGACGTTACAGGACAGTGAGGGGAGTTATGGTCATTGGCGGTTACATATTGCGTGCGATTAGACAAGAAACATTCTATCCATTTAAAAATATTAGGGTCCATGTTAAGTTTACTTAATTTATAGAGAAGCAGACTATGACAGACACTATCGAATGCTTTAGAAAAGTAGATGAAAACGCAGTCAACAGTGATTAAGTGATCTGCAGCAGAGAATAAGTCGTTAGTAAAGGCGGGTAGTTGAGTTTCACATGAGTGATTTTTTCTGAAGCCGTGTTGATGCATACTAAAAAAAGAATTAGTTTCGAGGAAAGATACCATATGACAGTATATGATATGTTCCATGAGTTTGCACGGTATACTGGTTAATGAAATGGGTCTATAATTATTAGGACAATGAGTGTTACCTGATTTGTGCAGAGGAACCACCTTTCCCACCTTCCAGTCGTTCGGGAGCGAACAGGATTCTAATGATTGTGCAAAAATCTTCGACAATATTATAGATGAATACACTTCGGTGTTCTTCAAAAATTTGGGGTAATGCCATCATCACCTGGAGAAGAGGAAAGCTTCATATTTTGAATTAATTTCATTACGCCTGCCCAGTCAATAACTATTGGATCCATCGGAATAAAATCATAAACCGGAACATCGGGAAACATACATGGCGTGCTGTTAACAAACGACGATGAGAATGCAGAGTTCAAAACGACGCAGCAGTTTTCCCTAGGAACGACCGATTCGCTATCTGTAGCAAGTTCAATTGGTTTCCTTTCACTTCCGCTCACAATGTGCCAAAACTTACGCAGATTAGTTTCCAGTAGCGATGGAAGGGTTTGATTAAAAAAAGTATGTTTGGCGAGAGACAGTGCACGTGCGTACTCATCCTCTGCACAATGATAAGCTGCCCATCTCTCTGGGATCATTGATATCTTGGCTCGTCGAAAAAGGCGCTTTTTTTTTTGTTTGATAACCGTTTTAATGTTGAGGATACTTTTATACTTTGGATACTTTGGTATTACCACTAAGTAAGCTAGTAGCGCTGTGTGTGTGTCTTCCTTTCTGTCCGTTGTCCTGTTGCGCTTTTTAACCAGTATCAGCCGAACGTGTGCGGAATAGACGCTTTACACACGCGCCAAATTACAGCCGCCATTGCTGACCTTCTCCTGTCTTACCGAGATGCCGAGCAACTGAAACGATAGTTCACGATCCTCTACAAAGGCCGATGCTTTCGAAAAGGACCCAGTTGAATCTAATGTGGCAATAACCTGGCCTGCTATGGTAATGATGAAGTGAAATAAACGAAATAAGAGGAAACAAAAACTGAAGGTCAGTTATGGCGGCGTCCATGCACAGCTGCTGCAAAGCGTCTATAGACCGGTATCACCAAGCGTTCGGCGCATGCATGCCACCGCCATAACAAATTTATTCTATGCAGAAGGCAGGCGGCAGTGCACGATACGACTCGGGCCGCCTCGCGCTGTGCACGCACAGAGCTTCAGGGACTTTGTCGCATGTGCACGTATCGCAGTTTCCTCGATGCATTTCAGCAGCAGTCGTGCTGTCAAACTGGCCCGTGAAATCGGTCTAATATTATTCAAATCAGCAATATACTAGAAACTTTAAAGATTACTCAAACTGTCAAGAAAGATCACCTGGGGCCATTTTGTTCGGGTTTACGGTTAAGGCTAAACTTCGAAGAGCTTCCTACAAGTAGCGACATTCTTTGAAGCACCGACTGCGTGACGATGAAGCTTTTAGGAAGTAAATGGCGGCCGCACAGCAGAAGACTGAACTGAATGACGCCATTTTGTTTAACTGAAATGCACTTCGACATTTGTATTGATTGTCGTTACTTGTAAAAAGAAGCATCAAGGGACTTTAGTTGCGACCGGCCATATTGACCGAGACCATATTTACCGAAACCATTTTGTCCGGGGCCACCTTGTCCTTAATCCCTTTGAGAGCAATTAATTACTTTCACCAAGTTTCCGACAATGCCATATTTTCAGCGAGCGTCATTTCTGTTGCTCGCACGAACTTGCCTAGCTAAGAGTTTGATCATGCGGAGATATTTACGCAACGTTCCGTTCATCAGGGCAGCAAAGCGTACGCGAAGGCTCTACACGGCGCTGGAATCATTTCGAAGGAAGAAGAGACGACGATTCTCAAGGGGCTCGAAGTGGTGAGGAGAGGGAAGAGCTGCCCATTCACGCCATGCGGTTTTTATTTCTGTGTGGATAGGCGTCGCGGCTCACGCGTAAAACCATTATTTTAAGGTTGGAAGCCAGTGGGCATCGGGAACATTGGTCATCACGCCCCAAGACGAAGATGTCCACTCCGCCAACGAACGTTGTCTAAAGGTGGGATGACTTCTTTTCTTCTTGTATGCGTGCACTGTCCGACATTGTTAGCATGAACACGACATCCGCGCTTTCTTGCATTTTACTCTCATCTGCATGGCAGTAAAATGCAGTCTGTCAGTCTTTCTTGCATGGCTGTAATCAAAAACTGTCATGAAGACCAGGTAAACTTTGGCAGACTCAAAATTTACCTGGTTTTTATGGCAGTTTTTTTTATCCTAAGAAAAAAACAAAACAAAAACCGGCGATCACCAGAATACCGCCTTCCTTTTCCCTTCACTACCAACTCCTCATTGGCGCAAAAGCGGTCACATGCACCAGGTACGCCTAAACCCCTTACGGAGAAGCGACCTTGCGGAGCGCTGGGTTTGGGGCGGGATGTATTTTTCGCTCTGCGTTCGCGAAATGTAGATGTCACACTGAAGTCTGACGAGCAGAAAGTTTCTTGAACCTTCGAACATTGTGTGTCACTCAGACATGTGTAACAGCGTTCTTTATATGACGCAACTGCTGTTACAGAGTGGCCGTGAACGACACCACAACAGACGATGGAGCGCGCGCGCTCAGTCAAGTATTCTGGAATAATATTTTTGAGCGTAGTAATTATAGTAACGATTTTTTTTAGTTCTTCATTAACTAAAAAAAAACAAGGTAAATAAAAAGGCAGTCTAGAACATAGGTTAAGACAATTATGATGGGGTAAAAGCAAAGTACACCTTTTTTTTTTTGCCAACAATGATGATCCGACTACGCACACCAGGTTCATTAGGAATTGTACAGGTGCACATTAGGCCAGGCCTTATATCCTGTTCACGAAGGAGCAGAAAACACAAAGAAAAAGGCGGAGAACATAAAAAAAAAAATTAACGGCTGATTATTTTTTTTTTTTTTTTTATCTTGGGTTTCGCAATTCGTTTATTTAGAAATGTTGTCTAAAAACAATATATCGATTCAGAAATCATAAAAACCTGAACACTGTCCCCAGGCAATCATAGGCTCGGAGATCGGCGGAAAATTGCACACTGGCCGCAGTCGGAACGACCAGGTAAATAGAGCTTACTGCCGAAAACAAAAGAGCTAAATTGTGGCGTCAAAATGTAAAGCTGTATTACCTCTTACAGGTTGCAACGGACATGAGGCTGTGGTTGAGGAAATCCATCGTTGAAATCACCTCTCTGATCAAACGTTTCATCGCTGCATCCTGCGCGAGAGCCGAGAAGTAAGTATAGGAGGTATTCACTGGACGCCATATTTGAGGGCGATGTTTAGAGCGCATGCTCAGAACGAGCTCACATTAATAGCCTCCTAAGACCAGCAACCTTGATGGTGCTAAATGCACGCTCCAAAAGGACTAAAGCTCGCCGTCAGCACGCGCTCAGCAGCAGCGCACACGGATATGGCCGCCAGTGAATACTCCCTCTATAATTATGGTGCCTGGACCGTTTCTCCGACCGGTATCTGTACTGCGTCCAAAAAAACGTAGCCCATCCGTCTCCGCCTGACGGCGTCTTAGAAGTGTCATACTGTCACCGGTCGCGATCCTGGCGGCAGACGCCTGTTCCGCTCCACGTCGCTCTCCAGCTTGACAGTCCAGGAAGTCTCAGCAGCCGGGAATTGGGACGTCGTGACGACAGCGACACTCGCGTTTGCTCGTGCTTTTTGCCGGAACTTCTACGGCCAACCGTCAGGATCGCGTCCCACTATTAATTTAACCAAGTTGATGCCAGCTTTGGGAGTTTGGGGGACCTTGCACCTCGTATCTATTTGTTTATATTAAAAAAAAGTTTTTAACGTAATAACCGAAGGGTTCAGCGGCGGTCTGTAATCGGGAGACGCCAAGCCTACTCCCGCACCCCGCAGCTTTCTCTCGAGAACACCGCTACGGGCGGCTCCGAACGTCATCCGCACCACTGATCGGTTCTCTAAAAAGAAGGAGTACGTACCACAATAGGAGTGGGTGCAACGGTGTTTATTGGAACACCAAAAGACACACTGTCCCAAAAACCCCGCGCCGACAAGGTCAGATGATAGGCTCACCCTGTCGACACCGTCCCGAGAGCGCAGTCCAGAGCGAGCAAAGGAAGTCCTTCGCCAAACGTCCGATCTCTATCGCTTCCGCGGGAAGAGTCCCTGCGTTCCCGAAGTAGGGAACGCGCGTCGACCTCCTCCCCCCGCGGGCGTCGTCCTCACCCAAAACAACTAGGTTCCCGGATGAGCGGGGGGACGGAAAAAGGTCCCCCCGGGAGAGTGTGAAGTGGAGACCCCAAGCCAGGCGGCGCTCCTACGCTTCACGAACATGTTGGAGCTCAAGGCAACCAGGCCGAGCATTCCGAAGGGAAGGGCGACCAACGGTCCCCACACCTTTCACACCAGACCCCACTGTGGAGGTGAAAAGCTCACACATTTCACTGTCATGGGGGACTATGACGTCAATTCCGTTGCATGAGCTCGTGCACACCGGCGGCTGCTGGCTCGTGGAAAGATCGTGCGCAAGTTTATTAATGCGAAAGTATTAACTGTCCCATCGAGCGAGTTGACGTCATCAGCTTGAAGCGCGAAAACGGCACCTAGTTTCCGCGATCCCAATAGGAGCGAAGTAAAGCTGGTGAATTTCGCCTTCGGTTCCATTGGCTCTCGCGCGTCGACGGGGCTCCCGTTGGCCGCTGCGCTCGTCCGTTTCCACGACCACTCACTCCATGGCGCTGCGTGTCCTTCAGCGCGCCGTTAACACGGAGCGTCCAGGGTCAGCGTGCCCAGGGGAGCACGCGCGCTGACCGGCGACGAAAAGTACACAGCAGACGAAAAAGGGAGCGGACGAGCGGCTTGCCTGCTTTCGCATTCACGACTCATAAGACGTGCTTAGGTGTACCTCGAGCTTTTCGGTTCTAAGCGCTAAGGAGCGATTGTACGTAGCATTTAGCGAAAGTAGAAAAATCGTTTCATGACCCCTTTAATAACGAAACATGAAGCTGGGCATACCGTTTGTACGTCTTACGCGTAATTTTTCGTGTCTCATAACAAAAAAAAAAAAAAAAAAAAAAAGGCGTTTGTGCATTTTTTTATACCAGGGCACAAACCTGTTCGGTTGAGAGCAACCGCTACATTGCTTCTATGGCGATAGGATAGATAGGGGTGTTGGCGCCTTGACTTTGAACACCTGGACTAAAAACACCAAATAACGGTCAGTTTTTTTTTGTTTTTTTTGTTTCTTCAGTTGGAGTGGGAGTTTGTGGAAAGAGATATCCGAAGATCGTAATATGTGAACTAGGCATAGTATTATACGAGATGCCATTATTCTGTGGGAAATTGAACTTTGGTTAGTCAGGTAGGAGCATCGATGACATAGCTATCTTAGACGCACCGAACCAAATTTACCGAAATAAATTATGGCTCGTCATTGGGTTAGAGATGTTCCAAGTAATCCAACCATTAAAGTTCGAAGATTCTGCTGCCTTGTCGTGACACCAAAGTTTAGTTAGCGTTCCTGGGATGTGTGCTTACCGCGTGTGCTTACCGCGTGTGCTTGATAAGAGATGATCAGTTCTTCCTTGTGATTTCGCAGTTTCTATACACTACGTTTTAACGAAACCTTCAGTTGTCAGTCAGCGCTCAATCCATTCGGTCCTTTCACTTGGCCGTTGTCTACTGGCTCTGTTACTCTTCATGCTACATCAACTGGACAGTATATATACTTTTTTGACACCTGAAGTACGAAAATGACTCGACAGCAGTTCACTAATACGTGTAAATGCACTCATACTGACACAGGTCTCCGTGTTTTACATACGTGGAGGTGGGCGGCGGAGAAAAGCTCACCGGAGAAAAGCTCACCGGAGAAAAGCTCACCGGAGATAAGCTCACCGGAGAAAAGCTCACCGCAAAACCGGCAGATGCGGAGAAAAGCTCACCGATTTTTCATTTTTTTTTTTTTTCACTTAGCGGATTTTGCGTGAAACGTGGCAATTTAACACAATTTGCATTCGCCACTTCATTAAAAAAAAATGTCCTCTTTCTTGTAATATTCTTGAAGGTCATTGCGCATATTTACTAATTCCTGAGAAATTAGTAATCCCCCATTCTGTATATTATTAAAGCCGCAAAAATGATATCAGAACATCGTACACCGGTAAAAAAGACAACGATTTATTGACAACTGAGGGTGCGCCGTCGGTAGCTCTGTCAAATAAAGACGTTTGTTCTTTGTGAGCTAATATGAATAGCGGTGTGTGAACCGCTTCAGCTCTAAATATTCTGTAGAGCCTAATAGTTAAGTGGGTATTTGTTGATGCAATCAGTGTCGGCTACGCTGTTTTCTTTCTGTTAATTTCACTAAGAAAACTTTAGTTGCGAGAACAGATTCGTCCTGTCGTGTTTGTTGTCACGAGTAACAACGGTGCCAGTGTGCAGCTCTGAAAGTCATGAGTGGCTCACCTTAGAGGGGCACTATCACACAAAGGCAACGTGCGGAAACACGAGCACGAACGGCTAGAAAACGCGCATGTCCGCGGAAGAAAGAGGCCTGATATCCTACTGACTGTTTTATCCTGTTTTCATAGGTTAATAAAAGCTTCAAAGAGAATTTCAGGCACCGCGTTGTTGCGCATGCACTTTCAGATTTTCGGTGTTTAAAGTTTTGATTTTTAGGTTTTAGGGAGACATAAGTTTTCGAACTTTTTCATGTTATTCAAGTTCATAAAATTTTCAGTTAGGCTTTAGTTCCCTAGAGAGTAAGCTGCAGAAAACACTGGCCCGCCGTTATTAATTTGGGAGCAATATACTTAATAAGCTTGGCAAATAATACAAAAAAGGACATTTTCTTTTTGACAAAGCTGACGAACTTTAATGATAATAAATTGATATATGTTACGCATGATCCAACAGCCTCCATATGAAAAGAAAAAGAAATCGGTGAGCTTTTCTCCGCATCCGCTGGTTTTGCGGTGAGCTTTTCTCCGGTGAGCTTATCTCCGGTGAGCTTTTCTCCGGTGAGCTTTTCTCCGGTGAGCTTTTCTCCGGGATTCGTGGAGGTTGTGGATCAATTGTTTTTGTGGCAGGTGCCACCTAAGTTACTTGTTTGAAGGTATTACCTATTGACTATTTTTATTGCAGTGATTATAGCTTATAAGCAATACAACCAATTCAGAATAAAAGTTGTGAAGCACCATTAGAAACCGTTTTCTATTTTTTTTACTTCATCCTTCAATAATATTTTGATGAATGTCCTTGGAATTGTGACCTTGATATGGCGTGTTACGCCTCCCTCTACTTAGAGAGATCCATGTACTGATGCCTGGCTACACCCACATGCAGAGAGCTCAACCAATCAGGTTTTCGCACTGGGTATTGAGGTAAGAATCCTCCACCAGTTGGAGGCTACAGTATTACATGAGTATGTTCCGAACATACTAGACTTTCAAGTGTGTTTCAGAAAGCAAGCATATTGTGATTTCATAAAAATTTCCGGTCTTCCGTAGCCATGCTTGGTTTTTGAAGCAGGATGTCGAAAGACTCGAAGATCTTTCCAGAAGGGTCAACGTCTGTCCGCTTGGCAGGTAAAGATCAACAAACGAAATAGTATACGGCCATTTAACATTTATTACGTGCCACCGGGCGTTTTAACCAAACATCGAACGTTAAAGACAATATACCTATTACATGCAGCGGTGCCATTGCTGGAAATCCCTTTCCTGTTAACCGTGAAAAAATTGCGGCAGGTGAGACGAATTTTGATTATTTAGTTTTCATTGTGGCGTGCTCACTCTATGTTTGTTTCATGATTTGAGAGAAAAAAAGTGATGGTAGTATCGAAGTCTTTACATGATTTTATGGTCCCGGCAGTATGAGAACGGCCGGGCGTGTCGTTCGAACCACGACCTACTGTAATCCTGACCTGCCCACAGAAAGGTGTGCCAGCGCGCACCTTGTATTACATGGCCGCGGCCGCAGCGTTTCGTCACGCTATGACTTCGCGGCGTTGCATAAAGGCTTTTTTTTTTTTCTTTCCTAGGGTTTACCCGCATATCAATCGAAGGCGCGCAAGGCCAATCCCACCTAAAAGACAAGACCTGCGCATAACGCTGCGTTAGTAGCGGCTCTGGTTAGTAGATCCCTTACCCGCCCCAAGCGGCAAACAGGCTGAAGCTTGACGAGAGTAGGGGCCGCGTCACAACCGCGTCGCATTCACTGGCGGCCACAGCTGTGCGCGTGACTGCTGAGCGTGAGCTGATAGCGAACTTCCAGTTCATTTGCAACGTGCATGCGAACACTCCTCGGCCAGGAGCGTGAGCTAGCACGCGCTCCTGTCTTTGAGACGTGCATTGCTAGCGCGCGCGCTCGTTCAGCGGAAGAACGCTTCAAAGCAGCGACCTCGCGAGCTCTCGTGATTGTGGCGTTGGCTGCATTCTCTGCTTAAAAACCGACGTACACTTTGCGCTCTCCACTTTTGCCCGCATACTCCTTTTCTATATCCTCTCTACTTTTTAACCTTGCCCCAACTTGGCTCCCCTCGCAATTTAGGAGGGGGGAGCGTCAAGAGGATTATTTTCCCTGCAGAAGTCCAGTGCCAGCGTCCAGCGAAGGGCTTTGCAGCCCTTCGCACAGCGGTTAGGCAATTTCACTGATTCATTTGACGCTCCGCGTGAACGTCTAACTCCATCGTGGCAACAGACACTCGGTGTGAGGATCTGTTTCATTATCTGCTCCACAAACCACTGAAGCAGGCGATGGAGCAGACGATGTCGCAGACGATGTAGCAGACGATGATGCTCATGCGGGCTAGCTAGGGGGCGCTGAGGGGATCTACTAGTGATGACGTTTAGAGGAGGAAACGCGCAGGCCTTGTGTTCTAGGTAGTACTGGCAAGGTGCGGCGGCCTTTGGTGGCCTTATCTGGTTCTGACCTGGTCTCCTCGCGGGCCTCACGGGGTTCATCGTAAGTCGGTGGTCGCGTGATAGATTCGTAATTAGAGTGACTATTAAACAGTGACTATTTATGGGTAATCCAAGAAGGCGCCTTATTTCGACGATGGCACAAGAGCAGTCGGAGCTAAAAAAAACGCCCTTGCGCTTCGGTGCCTGAGAAACGCGCTCCATCGGTTTAAGCGGCACTGAGAGCGACGCACCCTGCTACGTGCTACTGCTACTGCAGCCCGCTGGCGACACGCTACGCTAGGTGCTCCCGATAAACAGAAATCCCCAGCCGCGCGCCGTGCGGACCGTGAATGAATGAATAAAGACTTTATTTGGCCCAAAGGAAGATGGATTCCGAGTCTGTTGAGTCCGGGCTCCCCCCCTTGGGTCGCAGAAAAGCCTTTACCGACGCCCCGAACAGCAAAGCGACGCACTTCATCGGCGACAGCGTCTTCCAAAGGCAGCCATTCTGTGGGCAGGTCGGGAATACAGGTTACGGTTCGAACGCCCGGCTCGCGCTTCCCTGTGCTTCGGCTGCACGCGCGCGCTCGAGACGCACGAGCTGCCGAAGCGTTGTCGAAGGTAGAAGCTCACGTTGGATGTGGGACAACTATTGGCGACGAGCGCGACCGAAAGCGTCGCTGTGGTCGGCCTTCCACGATTGGCCGAACGCTGACTTATGACGTCGGAAAGGGTATATCATCGACGGAAATAAGATTAATGAAAGAACTTTAATTTTGACGGTGTTGGAAGTGTTCCTTTGAGAGCGCAATGATTTCAAGCTTCCACCATGCTATTTACAAACACCATCGAACTTGTTGTTTGCAAGGTAATGACGTCACAAGGGGGAACCGTAGGAGGGCGCCACTATAACTTCTCGCCGCTAATAGGGTGCCTTCATGATGTGCTTTGCTTAGGGTGGAGACATCTGGCCATTTTGTCCAACACTTTTATTTTCATTTTTACAGCGGAACTGTTAAGGGCTAGGTTCCCCAGGATCGTGTCCGGTACCAAAGAAATCTTGACACAAACCTCTGGACAGCTACCGCCATCTATAAGCGATGGCGGCAACCAGGCAACCAGTCTGGTTGTCGCCGTCGCTCATATATGGCGTCAACCTTTTCAGCTATCATAGAAGAATGGATAGTTGGGCGAGTTGGCGGGAATTCATCGTAGGAAATGGCCCGAAAAACAGACGAGGACGAAGAAGAAACGCACGTGATGTGCGCAGCGCACGTCACGTGTGTTTCTTCTTCGTCCTCGTCTGTTTTGCGCGCTGTTTCCTACGCTCTTATCAGTTTCGGTTTGGACTCACGATGGATCGGCCGCATGCCCTTTCTTCGGGGAAAGAAGACCGGGTGCGGAAAGAGCGGCGACGTACGCAGCAGCGCGAATGGGTCCGCAACCGTCGCGTGCGTCGAGCGCTTCAGATTCCCTTGCGAAAGAAGAGCAGATCGCTCGCCTGGAAAGCCACCGCCGAGAACAGAAGCTACAGCTCCGCTGCTCGTCCTTCTTCACCAAAATGAAAAGGTTGAAAGTTTTTTTGTTTTTTTGTTTTGTTCAGAAGCGCGTGAAAGAGCGTCTCCCTGCACGCGTTTGTGGCGTTGACTCTGCTATGGCGACATTTTGTTTTTTTACGATTCCTTTGTATTTTACCGGTGAGCGCGTGCTGTCGGCATCGGATACTACAAAGGGTGGCATCACCCTAAACAGAAACATTGAGGCACCCTAGGGACAACTAAAGCTCTTTTCTGCCGTTCTCACCTTGGCAGTGACCATAGTATTTCTCAGTGACACCATGGCAAGCACCTAATACCACCTAATACTACGCACATAAAATATAGAAAGCAAAATGACGCATAGAATAAAGCGAAAAAAAAAAGACTCATCCTTGTGACCTTATTTTTTTGATTTCCCGGCCATGAAAAACAGATCTGATGTTTGAAGCCGTCACACAGAACAGCATGACGGGAGTCAGCGATCGGGATTTTGTTGGTAAGAGAGTTTATTACTCCTTCAATACTTCGTAGATGCTTAAAAAATATTGTTTGCAGCGGAATTCCTTTTTGTATGTTCCCTGACGGCTGTACACCTGAGTAAATGGGCTGAGGACTTGATAATTTACAGTTCGACTGAATTTGGATATGTGACCATCGACGACGCTTTCAGGTCACTACGTCTAAACTAGCATTTTCAATCCGCTTGAGGTTTTAGAGCGTGTGGCGATGTCGCGATGCATTCTCCCCGCAGCACTGGAAGTAGCCTCATGCCACAGAAGAAAAATCCAGATGGATTAGAGTTGATCCGAGGGAAAACTGGAAGGATATCTGGCCACGTGAGTGTCTTTTTTAATATAAAATGTTATCATGCAAATAATGAATTGTTGGATATTGGCTTGTCATTCGGTAGATACCGACATTCACACATCTACTATCAAATGTTGTACCCGTTCGTCTTTAGCTAACAGTGACGGTGAGGGAGCCACGCCATATCTACTATCTTACAGTTCATCTAGGCTTCTACGCTGAGTGATTCTCGTGGATAAAATTATCGTAGTACCAGGCACGTAGCCAGAAGGGGGGGGGGGGGGGGGGCATGCCCTTCCCCCCCCCCCCCAAAATCTTTCATTTTGCTGGGTCCTCCTCTCCCCCTTTCCCTCATACAGCATTTTGTCATAAGTGCCCCCCCCCCCCCCCCCCCCCCGACCCCGAAACAAAATCCTGGCTACGTACCTGGCTAGTACAGAACCTGCACTAATGGCCAACTAATTATACAATCCTTACGGTATAATGTGCGGCGCAGAGTAATAGAATCTATATAATACAGTAAATCGTAGTCCTGGTGTTTGATTTTTTTTTTTTTAAATTCAGCTTGTAAGTAAGTATATTTCAAAGAATTAACTTAGAATAGTAGCCGATAACGGGATTCGACATCGTTGCAATTGCACGCTATTTAGGAGTAACGAATCATAGATTTCACTCAATACACGATTTTAAAATGTAACCCTTTAGTATTGTTAATTAAACATGCCTTAGGAAGTACCAAAATCCTGGTGGTGCGTTTTACGGGAATTGACCTAACTTGACATTTGACCCCTGAATTGAGGAGGTTATACGGATATACAAGCTCATATATGAGGAGGTACATGTAAACGTTTTCAGTCAGCACACGAATTCACAGAGAACTCGCCACCAAGATTCTGTAATTGTCTAGGCTGTTTAGTTATGAACAATACCCAGTACCTAAACATTTATCATCTTATTCACGAACAGAGCACGACACTATTCAATACTCATTTTAATTCACTAAAGTAGTAAAATGCAAATAATATTCTTTTAAAGATGAAGCTGATATACCACACCTTACATCAAGTCGAACGGCCTTTAGGCAACCGAATTTCGAAGTGTTTCCATTCTATTCCCAGTCAAAAATAAATTTGTTGATTAAGTTTTTACTATGCTCATGTGACAGCTGGTCGGATTTCTCATGGTTCTCAAAGGCCTGCCGAGTACATACAACAAAGATTTCCAGGTAAGCTCAAAATCATTTAATGATAAATGTGAATAAAAAATGGCTTGACCTAACTTAAAAATAAAAGTTTTAGGCAAAGATAAGAAATATATTGTGTTTGTCGCAGCGTTACAACAAAAGGGTTAGAAAGATATCTAAGAAAGGAAAGCCCGGGAGATGTGAAAATCTCCCGGACTTTTAAGGACCTAGATGTCAGAAAATCTTCGGATATATGATGTCGGTCGTTTTCTGACGCAATTGTGAATCACGTGAGGTAATAAAAAACTGCCTCCATTTTGTGTGGGAGATCAGTCAAATTAATGTACCCTTTAATTACAATCTCATCGTGCTCCCATAAACCATCCCATCAGGAAGACAAGGAAGCCATTTTTGATGCTCACGACACCTTGACTGCGCTGCTCAAAATTGCTACAGGCAATTTGGAAACCCTCGAGGTAAGGACATGATTATTATTCACTTGAATTGATTTTATTTATACTTTTATAATCAGTGATATAATAACTTTCTTTGACCATCGTTCAGCACAGTTAGACACATTTGGTACTGTCAGATACAACATTTCTTTGGAATAATAGAAACACACACTTTTCTAGAACTTGGTTGACACTTGTGTAACGCTAATGAGTGACATTTGCATGGGCAAGATTGCGGGACGTTGCTTTTTTGTTTCTTTATAAATAAAACTCGTTTTAGTAAAACATTTTTAAGTTTGGTACGTGTTATCGGTCTGGCGCTCCGAAATGTTACGGTTCTTCATCATGGAGGGCAGAAATAAAAGATATCGCAAAAGTTGTTTATATAAAAAAAGAAAAAAAAAAAGAAAACGTCTGGCCCAGGAATAAAAGGTAAGCGTTTTCGAGGTTCTAATTAGTATTAGTATTGTATTATTTCCCGTTCATAATCTTTCTGGAGAATATAACGATGTCTTCAGTTGTTCGGGTTAGGTGGTTCGGCTGAAAGTGATTTTTGCACAACGTTTTGCTGGGGGGCGAATATCGCAGAATCAAGGAGATCAGTTGCTATCAGTTTAGTTGGTTCACTTCAATTATTTGTGAACAGCCATATGCCACATGCACAACATAATAAAATTGTATGTTGACTTGCGCGCTGAAAAGAATAACCACCGGATGATGCTTCACATCTTCTTCGCGGTGAAACATTTTCAAGTATTCGCTAACTTTACTTGAGGTTTTGGCAATAAATTGTCCCTAAGACAAGAAGGGACGTTGGAGGACAGGGCAACTTTAGTGAAATACAAGCTTTGACCAACATTTCTTTCCAGGTGCACGAGTCTGCCTGCGTGTCAGGACTGAGTCCAGAAATGCTGGCGACTGACGTGGCTTACTATCTCGTCCGAAAAGGGGTAAATTAAACCTCTTCGTCGAAAGCGTGTCATAGCCCATACTTTGTGCACGAACGACGCCGTAAATATCAGTTTTCTTTTGATTACGCATTTTAAGAACTACCTATAGATATATTCCACCTGGTTTCAAAACATTCTTATAAAAATTCACTTATCAATATCTCATAATGTGAGCGTGTACCTTATTCTATACATATGAATAAGCAAAAGTTGTAACTACTGGGTGCTGAAAGATTAAATAAAAAATATTGTTTTATATATAAACAAATCACCTATAACAGGGGCCGGCAACCCACGGCCCGCGAATCAGATTCATGACCCCCCCCCCCCCCTCCCCCCCCCCCGGCCCTCCTCCTCTTCGCGATCTCCTGCACGCTCTCCTCCGTGTCGGCTTCGTGACGACTCGGCATGCCGCTGCGAAAGTTTGCCGACCCGACCTATACTACTAAATTAAAATTTCAGAAATAAGAATACAACGAATAGTGGTATATTTGTGCTATTCTGAGAACCAGGGTGACATACCAAGTGCTTTGTTTGTGTGGGTGTTCAGGCAAAACTAAGCTTCCAAATTCAGACGCCCACACCACAGCTTATGAGAATAGCAGTGATCTGATCGGTCTGAGTTATTCTGGAGCAGCTCTTGGACGGGCAAAAAGAGCTTTCGGAGTGTAGGCGCACATTTCATTTTCTTTCATATCACTGTCAAACTAGAAGGCAATACCTACTTCGCCTTCTTAATAAACTTTTGTTAGCACCGATTGCACGGATGGAGCGATTCCCTCGAGCACAGAACTTGGTTGCGTGTAGAAGCACCGGACGCGGTAACATGAAGATGACTGATAAAAGACAGCACAAACCGTTGTGAACGGATATTTTGGATAAAAAAATTCCACTGAAATAACATTAGAATACAATATTCTAAGGACTTAAATATTTTCTTTGAGTTCTAGAGGTTGCAATAAAACTGCAATTCTTAATTCATATTAAAAAACAACATGCAATAGGTATCGCAAATTGCTCGCAATTGTGTTGCCACATGAAACGTTCTTGGTTTAGTGCTAGAAACCTCCATGGATTTCTTCTCGAGCTCTGCCTTCAAGACTCTCCACTCCTCTCCACCCCAGTGGCTTCACCCACACCTCTCCACCTATTGACTCCTCTCCACCCCATTGACTCCACCCACTCCTCCACACCAGATTAACCAACCAGCGGTTAGATTTGATTTAGCGCTAGTAACGCCCAGGCGTTTCTTCTCGAGCTCTGCCTACAGGACTCTCCACTCCTCTCCAGCCCATTGTCTCCCACACCTCTCCATTCCATTGACTGGCGTGGGAAGAGAAGGGTTTTTCCATTTCCCCGCGCGCCGCGACCGACAAGAGACGAGGACAAAATCTTTGCAAAGTGTCGTCCATAAAGCTATCGCTTTAAAATATGCCGCCAGGGTATCTCAGCCTATCGTATATACAAGCCGAAGTTTTATTCTGAGTTTGTGCCACGTCTTGCTCTGGAGGAGCGCTTTCCCGTTAGCACACGGGTGCGATGAGGAGAAGCAAGACACGCAGAATCGTGACGACTACACCGCAGTTGTCGCTTCACGGCAGTATATCGGTGTGCGGTGAGAAGCACACTCAACGAGACTAAGCAACCCGCCAGAACGGACCACGAACATGAAAATAATTGCGAAACTTTCCAGTACTGTCAGTGTTTGACCCGAAATCAAATCGAAGAGTACGTTATTCGAATCGATTATCGAAAGTTCTGAAAACCCGCACAAGTATACCGTAACGTACGGGCCGGGTAGCGAGATCTGAGCTATTTCTTATCAGTATGATTAAAGTGAAATGAAGTTTTGGCGCAATATTCAAACAAATTCCTTACTATAAGGTAAAATGTAGCAGGATGTAGCAAGGTAAGCCCTTTGGCACAGTTTGGAGCAAACGGCGCAGCAATCACACCACCGGAATGGTTATGGACTGTATGCTTTCCGATCAGACGAGCGCACCCAATAAATGTGCACGTGGAAAGGGCTGTTAAGCCGATCAGTGCCTGCATCTTTTTCATTGCCATTACAGATGCCATTCAGGGATGCCCACTGTGCTGCCGGTAAACTGGTAGCCCTTGCAGAACGAAATAATGTACCCATGCATCAAGTTTCGATCCAGGAGGCCAAGAGCATAACGTAAGTGTTCATGACGCCCGATTCTATACCCATCGTTGTTCTGCTTATAAGGAAAAGCAAATTAGGAATGGAATTCCAAGATAGAACGTAGGACATGTTCTTAAAGGGCAACTCCGCTTCTTTTCCAGTAGTGCAAAACTATACAGTTCTCTTTGTTATCATCTACAAAACCCCCATGGCAAATATTACGACGGAATTCCGCCTAGAAGTTCATTAAAATCGCTGTCAAAGTTTTGACAAGCACGAATCCGCTGGTTTTGGGTGAGACGTGCGGGCCAGACAACACTGCCCGGCTGCATTTCCGCTTCCTCCAAATTCCTTCTCCCGGCACGTCCGCGACGTCATCAAACATGTACGGCCGGCTTCTTTTTTTTTTTTTCAATTTTTTTTTTTTTTTTTTCGGGGAGAGCACGGGTGGCGCCAGCGCCAGCGCCGTGAAAGACGTGAGTGACGCGCTCGGCCGGCCCGGCGCTCGACTATTGATACTACTGATAAGCCGATCGCCTCGTTGAGCGCGGCTTGTGTTACATCCCATACTTTTGAACACCAAGTAAAAGGAGGAGAGGGAAGTTGCTTTTGTAAGAATTTTGAGTTACAGGTTAATCTTCTATAATCTTCTGGGAGGAGAATAGCGACGCCTGTGCTAATCCAGGAGGCACAAAGGAGGATCCTGATAAGAGGGGAGCTCCTTCTTCCCCTTCTATATCACGTGGGTGTACATGGTTAGTGATGCCGAATATACAATGTTGTCCGGCTTTGCCACCGTTTCGGTTTCGGTTTGTAATCATGGCTAGAGTAAAATTACACGAAAAATATTTTATTTTTCGCGAAACAAAAGATTGGGGATTGTTTTTGAGTGCTTCAAAAAGCAAAATCGGCTACTATCTCAAAATTTTTGAAATTAAGCGGAGTTGCCCTTTAAAGGGGCCCTGCAATCATATTTAAGCATCTAACTTTCTTGCGGTTTCCACGTCTCTCGGGGTTTGGGCAAGCCAGCGGCACGGAGAGAGTAACTAAATATCAGTGCATCATATTTTAACCGGACGATGCGGAAACCTGCTCCACCGACGGGTGCGACCCGCGGTACCGAAAGCGCGCGATATGTGACGTCTTTGGTCCTGGGCTCACTACTGGTCAGAGCCGCTAAAAGCTTCTTTTTAGTCGAAATACAAAATATAAGTGGCGCAAACCGTTTCAATTATTTATAAAAGTAGTTTTTGTTCAGTATTTTAGATCAAAAAAGAAACGAATGCAGTTCACAAAGTACGGAAACAAGAAATGACCCGTCGACATACCCGCCACCAAGCGGTGGAAAAGGTGGCGCATACTAGAAAGGAGCAGTGGAACTGTAGCAGTGGGATCAGGCGCCGACACGGAAAGGTCCCGGATGTACGCGGCGGCGCTGGTTTACGGACTGGAGGATCCGACCGGCTCCGAGCGTTCCGAGCAGGGGTTTCCCTAGACCCTCCCCTAGGGGGGGTTGAGACCCCCCCTAGTTTTCCTGGACACCCCCCCCCCCTTAAATCTAAAAAGGAAAAAAAAAAAGGAAAAAAGAAAATAAAATTCTTTTTTTCAGATTAAGTAGAAAACACCACCTCTCAGGTGTATATATAGAGAAAGGGAAACATACATTACGGGTATGAGCATTTGGTTAATAGACGTCTGTAATTTAGCTAGTGGACTAAAAAAGAAACAGTTTTATATTTTATCCAGCCTCGCCTCGCCTCGCATCGCCTCCCCCCCCCCCGGAACCATTGGGACACCCCTCCTTGATTAGAATCCTGGGGAAACCCCTGGTTCCGAAGGCCTTCGGCGAGCAGCTTTGTCTTGCGGTTTGCCCGTTTCGCGGTATGGGAGGGCGAAGCGGCCCTCATTCTGAACTGATCTCTACCCCGTGTTTTCTATCATTTGTGGCCAATGAAGTGTCATGCCGAATTAGTGTTTAATCGCGCAGCAAATGCAATGAGAGCCGCTCTGGCTGCCCGCTGTATACAGCCCATCCAGAACATGCTTTAGTAGCGCCCTCTCGCGGCGTCGACACGGAGTGCGCAGCCGTGAGCGCTCGCTGAGCTCACTACCCCTCCTCTAGTTCACAGCCACTCAAGCAAGCAAGGACGTCATGAAGGCGGTTATTTTTTTGCTTGTTTTTGTAATTTTAATTTGCCTATAACTTTTAAAATAAAGCGAAATTCGAGAAAAGAAAAGTTTCATTAAGTTACTACGTTCAGTGCGTTCAGGTTCGGTGCAAATTAAAACCAGTAAGTGCTTGCAGGGCCCCTTTAACTCGGGAAATTGGAATACGCTGGTATGTTTCTGGGATAAAAGGAAAGCGACATGTTTTATCCTGTCTTCGTCCTTCATGTCGCTTTCCTTTTATCCCTCCATGTTAAATGTACGCTCAGTGAAAAAAAAAAAAAGTTCACTAGGAGAATTACGAGCAGCGGTTTTCCACGAAGAGCTATTGTACGCGATTGACTAAAGGGAGATCGGCACTGTCAAAACGTTTAAACGATCCTTTTTTTTATTTATTTTTTTTACGTTGCGTGGATTCAGATTTTATCGCATTTTGGGCACGAAAAGAGGAGCGCGTGTTCGTAATTTTATTAGAACTCTTTCGACAAATAAATCAAGTTTGAAGCCTAAACATAGACGAAAATATACCAATTTGGCAAATTCTCTTCATCAGTTTCTTCCACAACTTTCATCGTTTCAATCGACTCTTAGATTAGGGTTATTTCGGAATTCAAGTTGTGTTAAACCCTTTTCCGAAAAAAAATAAAAACGTTGGGTTTGTCCATTGCAGAAATATTTTCGACGAGGACTTGGCAGATGTTTGGAACTACGAGCACGCCGTCGAGCAGTACTCCGCAACAGGTGGCACGAGCAAGAAGACCGTTGAAGCACAGATCCAAGCGCTGCGCAAGTGGCTTTCATCGTGAACTCAATCACCTCGTGCTGTTCTGCGAAAGCAGAGCAGTGTACACAGTTTCATTCCTTACGAGGCTAATTAAAAACGCGAAATAAAAAAAAAAAAAAAATATATATATATATATAAAACTTAGAAAGTATTCGTTGATCTGACACTGGCAAACATGAATCCCACAGAGTATATATATATATACACTGGCAAACATGAATCCCACAGAGTATATATATATATATATATATATATATATATATACTCTGTGGGATTCATGTTTGCCAGTGTCAGATCAACGAATACTTTCTAAGTTTAGATAATACAATTGTGTCTCGGTAATAGAGTTTTAGTATATCTTTCCAATGACTCCAAAAAAGATACCCGATACTCCGCGGCCAGCTTTATGCATGCAGTGTGTCGTTATTGGGTATAGCAACGATCTAATAAAAGTCTCTAACATGAACACCTTTGTTCGCCCCTTCCCCTCCCCTCCCCCCCCCCCCCCCCCCCAAAAAAAAAAAATAACAACAACAAAAACGCTTATAGTGTTATTTCCTCCTAATAAGGAGGCAAGTGTTAGCAGATCCTTCCGATGACCCCGATAACGGTACTCGATACTCCACCCCCGCCTTTGAGGATGCATCGTATCGTTATCGGGGCTGTCGGAACGATCCACTAAACCTCTCTAAAAATGAATGTATTGATTCTATTTCCCGAAATTTTTGGGATATTTCCGAGGCATCAGTTTATACGCCCTGTAAGTATGCTGAAGTACATCTTCGCGTGAGGTTATGAGAATGGGGTGGGGGGTGAGGTTAGTTACTGGAGGACACCGAAACCGTGCCAAGGGCGCGAGTTGCGAAGGTGGAGTCAAGTCAGCACCGCCATTGGATGAGGTCGATGGAAAACGGAATAACGCGCGTACATTTAGGTGATGAACAGCAGCATGAGCAAATGCACTTTCACACCGTATTCTCTCCAGTCCAGTGGGTGTAGGACTGGGTGCGCAGTGTCGAACCGAAACTCTTTTCGGTTCGGTTCGGGTGACGGTTCACATATTTCGGTTCGGTTCAGGTTCAACTCCAGAGAGGAAAAAATAACGGTTCAAACCGCTCTTTTTTTTTCTTTTTTTTCCATGAGAAACACTTCGAGGTCGTCATCAGGTCATGTGGAACTCTCCGTTGTGCACGGTGCTTGAGGTTGCTGTGGCTGGGCATCTTCTTTAAGTGCGCGAGCTTCCTCCTGCTGCTTTGCTTTGTGCCTCTCCTCGCTTGTTAACGTGACATGGTATCGAGGATACAAAGATTTAGCTGCACAGAATATGTCGCTTCCGAGTAACACCCTCTCGCCCTCTCATGGCAGCGGCCAGCTGATACGCGACCGGGACGTCAATTTTTTACGTCTCCATTCGACACGTGAGCCATGTCCCGTAGAAGTCCCACAAAATTAGTCGCCCCCTTTGAAGCTGCACTCTTGCTTCCTCGGCCGGCCCCAGGGACGCTACTACGTTCCTTCTTGATTGCCAGTCTTCTTAAAGGGACCATGAAATGATTTTAAAATCGAGTTTCATCCACCGCACGTCGTAAAAGGTGTGAAAAGAAACACAAAAACACAAAAATGGGGAGCCAAAAAAAATTATTTGCTATAGAACTTTTAAAAGAAAACTGGACTCTTTTGCGCCTTCCTTCCTTCGCCTGTTCACTACGATGCATCCGCGGAAATGGAGCACGTCAGCCAAATCCAGGTCGCCTATTGGGCGCGTTCAGTAGCGCCTCCCTTGCCTCCGAACGGAGTGCCTCGAGTTGGAGTCATCGGAGCGCCTACTGAACGGCAAAAAAACCCGCGGCTCCAAGCCTGCTTCTACGCAACTTCCGCTTCCTCCCCTGCGCCAGACGGTCTCCGAATAAACTGGAAGCAGACGATGGCGAGCTCGATCGCTTTTATTTGACCCCGGTATTGAAGAAGTCTGGACAAGGTCGTTGAAGAAGAAGCGGGTGATTGTACACATCAGCGCTGCTGTTCGAAGCGATGCAACGCGATCGAGCCCTTCGCTTGGCGGTGCAAAGGCAGCTACTGTTATAAAAGCCGACAAAAAACGTCGTCAGCACACGCAAAATACAGAGCTCAGCGAATCTATCCCGCCGGTTGCGATACTTTTATACGGCCATAAGTTTGTTCTGCCCTTCGTAACGAACTTCCTATAAAATGTATTCGTATACACACGGGAAGTTCGGCCGCGCTCGGCGATCAAGGTTTTGTCGGCCGAAGCGAGCCTCAGCCAACGTGCACCCCGATTAAGCTACGCAAACAAAACATTAATCGGTATCATGCTCTGCGTGAGCGTCCAACCGGCTTCCAAAGTCGCGTTCATACCCTGTTTTGCTCTGTTGAGCGCGGACAGGACTATCGTCAATTACCGAGTTTCCGTGCAACGGTGATCAAGACACAGCGTCAAATGAACGTTTGCGTTGTTTATTAGCATATTCAAACCAAACAAAATACTGTCCAATGCATTTTCCAAAAGAGCCTTACCTGAAAAAGATATTCGAACGCGTTATTCGTCTTACCTAGAGCACTTTTCATTAACAGAAGCGAGCAAACCGCGCACCCGCGACAGAACCGAAGCAGTTTATCCCGCCATATTGTTTGTTTTTTCCTCTTTTAGCGCCGGAAATCGTCACCAGTCAGGAAATGACGTCATTTTAGCTCCTTTGACTCTACGTGCACCGTCTCCGGACTCGGTGCTTCGGAGCTTGACTCCGAAGCCCCGGAGTTACGTGCACCGGAAGTGACTTTTGGCCGTCCAGTGGAAGGAGTCAGTGACTCCTTGACTCCGGGGCCGCTACTGAACGCGCCCATTGGGTAAGAGCCTACCTCACCAGCACCGCGATCGTAAACAATAAATAGCCGGCGAATGTTTCCTAAAAGTTTTGTTAAATAATATTCAGATCCACATTTTGTAGCATAATTAGAGATGTGTGGCGAAAATTGCCAAATTTGATAATGCTGAGAGCCAGGCGCCATCTATCGTGTGGTAAACGAAGCAACTACTGCGCGTGCGCAGTAGGGCAGGGCCGACAGTTATTTGGGTGGCGGCCAGCGACGAACGTTTATTTTCTTTGTTTTCCTTCCTCTCAAAACTCTGACTGACTGAACGTTTATTTTTCTACGTGTTCTTCCCGCGCGTGCCGACTTCAAGCAGCAAGAAAACAGTACTTAAAACAGACCACGACGAACAAGAACGCTGGATCCACCGACTTCGACGAAGCGTATAGGCCTAGCAGGCATTCCGACTCGGCGCTGCGTTGCTTCGTCGCAAGACCGTCTGCCTACGATCGGCTGGCGTGCTAAATGGAATATGCCCGCGCGACCCTTGTGGACCCTTCCCGTATTATAGTTTGATCACTGACCTCAATTCTAGATTAAGAGGTGAGGTCAATCTCTTCCCCTTGTTTTCCGAGGCAGTGTTGACGAACACTCGTCGAAAAGGGACTCTCGTCGATTCTATCTTCTTGTTTTGTGTGATATAGAGCTGAAATAAACGCCGTATGGATTACCTTCGTAACACGGTATGTACACTTTGTTATTGGTATGCCATTTTTATTCTGACAGACTGCACGTCACTGTCGAGCTATAACAGTTCGCGGGACCCCGGTCCAACCTTTCTTTGCCGAGTGTCGCGTCAGTATCGAGTTGCAATCGTAAAAGAACAGTCCCGAAGCGCTTACAAACAGCGCGAATACAAGACTTCCATCAAGCGCGCGCGTCCGCTCCGAGTGTAAACAGGTATTTACGTGGCTCTTGCTGACACTCGTAGTTCAAACGTATCTTTTTTAACGTCGGCTCGCTCCTGCATCTCCGAGGCCGCGAAAAACGCCATCTACGTCGCTTTGCAAACGACTGATACGGGCCGGCCCTTCTGCCAACAATGACGGGGTGGTTGACTTCTGGAGTCTTCACCGGAAGACTCGCTGCACTTCCCAACAGGCATACCGGCGTATGGGACTAGTCCCATGCTGTCGCTGTAGCGCAACATATCTCATTGAATTTCGCTCAGCTGCGATGCGGCGATGAGAGGCGCCGATTCAGGAAATACGTCGGTGACATCAGCGCAGTAAAACCTACCGGCGCACCCACACTTGTTGCCGCTAACACCCCCATTCTCCTACTGCCGAGAGAACTTCCGGTTCCGGAAACGGTCTACGTCACGGCTTCTTTTGCGGTCAGTTGGAGAGAATGAAAAAGTCGATATTTCAATAATTTTTTGTGTAGAAGTTAATAAACCAAGACGAAAACGGATGCCTGTTCGGCATTCAGTGAACATTGACGGTTTGATGTAAAGGTTATCTGGAAAAAGTAAAAAGGTCATTTCATGGTCCCTTCGCAGACGACAAGTTTATCGTCTGCGATAAACTTGTCGCAGAACTCTCTCAGTTCCATCAATCGTCGCATCATGACCCCGGTGGACATCCACCTAGTTACCAATCCAGGACAGGCTTCTTCACTATAAAATAGCGCAAGGACGATGGAAGGAAGAACGAGAAGACGGGAAAGAGCGCTACTGACAACTGGCGTTTTATTTACGAGAAAAAAGAAGGCGAAAAGAAGTGAGGTATTTCAAAGACTTCTTTCACATCTTTTCGCCTTCTTTTCTTTTGTAAATAAAACTTCAGGTATCAGTAGCGCTCTTTCCTGTCTTCTCATTCTTCCTTCCGTCGTCCTTTCGCTATTTTTTTTTTAGTGATGTTTACCCAACTAGCCCACCAGATGATTTTAATGCATTTTAACGGACTTCTCCAGATTGAACTTCCGAAGTAGGGACAGCACGGTGTGGGACCTCATTTTTTTCACACCTTCTCGGTCCTTCCGTGTGATATCGCCAGTAGCTGTAGACTTGAGAGCGCGATGTACAGCGAGCTGCAGCGTGTACGTAGCACACCCCATTCCTTGAAGATTAGGTCCCGCATCTGAAAGAGCAAGAGCTCCTCCTAATTCTTCGAGGTGGGAGGCACCATCTGAGTCCCCACTGTACGCGTGCACGTCTTCCTCTTCCGACTCAGACTGGTCGGATCTTGCCAAGACAGGGCCAGCAGATTCTTCTCCGAAGAGGGCAACTGTTTTCAGCATATTGTCTCCGTTGTCGGTCGTTATACTGTAGACATGCTCTGGGGAGACGTCGTTCCTTGAAAGTGCTTGAAGACCTTCGCTTTTCAAACGTTCCGCGGTGTGTCGCTCGGACATTTCTTTAATTGCCAGCGTTTGCAGGTGAATTTTCCTATTTTCGACCTATTGGTTGTTCACGCCGAGTACTGCGCGTTCCAGACGCGTGGCGCAGTCGATTTTCAGTGACACCAACCGTGCCCTAAGGGACCCAGAGACCTCTCTATTTCTGCATTTTAAAAGCCTTTCTGCCGGACGCTTTCGGCATTTATTGTGACGCGATCTTTGAGGTCCTTCAGCACGGGATCGATAATTTTCCGGAACCCGGAGTCATCCATCAAGCGAAATGGCAGGCTGTTCGTGATGACCAGCTCGACACATGCGTCCATAACTTCGTTTCCGGTTAGGGTGCAGCCAGTGGGTGCAACCCCACCGTGAATGCCGTTTTGACTCTTCTTTTGACGGTTGACAACTTTCTTCCTATGTAATCTACAGTCATAAAGTTAATGTCAAATTAAAGAGCTATTCTTCAACTACAGTTTAGTGTCTCGAAATTACTATTATTTTTCGTTTCTAGTTTATTGTTTAGATTTTAATACACCAGTTTCTAAATTTGATTTTTTCCCCCTCGAGTTATAACTTATAACATCCCTACGTACACGATAATTTACGTGACCAGTCAGCTGGATATAACGAATAAAAAAAAAGTAAGCAACCAACTGTACAGAGAATGTTCATTTTAAAATAACGAATAAACTTTAAAATAGTGTTATATCATCGTGCTATAGAAACGGAATCACGTCAAATAATAAAAAACACGAGACATTTACTTTGGAAGCACCATTCGAAATCACAGTTTCTAGAGCTGTGATTTCGAATGGTGCATCGACATATTACGCGTAAAGTTTACTATTAGACCCCAAACTTTTTTCATTGAGTTACGATAAGTTGTAGTTTCTTATTACCAAGTATCGATGGCGACACCTGTTCAAGAATCCCTTAAGCTGCATTTGTCGTCGTGTGCCTCTTAAAACGCCACGTGAAAGACAAAAAAAAAAAAAAAAAAGCGCCAGATGCTATGGTGTTAGATGCCTGGAACAAGCGCGAGGCAGCGGGTGCACCACAGCTGCTTTTGTGCGCGTAACACGATTCAAACAAAGTCGGCATTATGAAAGAGATTTCGCAAGTTGCGACTCCGCCGTGTATGCCAGCGCGTATGGATTTTGCTTCCCTCTGATTCCCACAATTTATATTGCGCCGCGATGAGGCGCTTCGAGTTTTTGAATAAGTCTTCAATGATTTATCAACTGAAAAAATAATTTTCGCGGTCACACAATGGCTTTCTTGAATGGTTCGTATATTTCGTTTCACGGTTGGTATATTTTGTTTCCCAGTCACCTCGGTGACTTTTAACTGGCAATGATATTAGAACAAAACACTACAGATAAATTAAAACATCTCAGTGGGTCTGAGCCAACGCGCTGGCCTATGAATCCTTATTTGGTGGGTTCGAATACCAGCCGAGGTGCCCGCAATCTGACGATGCCCAATCCGAGATTTTGGTTGACGTCAAAAGATCACCAGTTGGTCGAAATGAACCCACGGATTTTGTAGCGTGAGCTACACTGGCCGAGGCTGAGCAGTTTCGCGTGGCTATCAAAGTTGACGTCACACGGCGCATAGCTGGCATGCCGGAGCCACCGCGCGCTCCGCCGCCGCCGCGTGCGCCTCGCAGGTCTGCGCATGCGCGAGGAGCAGTGACGTCACATGACGCACAGCTGGCGCGCCGGAGCCGCCGCGCGCTCTGCCGCCACCGCGGGCGCCTCGCCGGTCTGCGCATTCCAGAGGAGTGACGTCATAGCCGCGGCAGACGCACTGGCGCCGCCGCGTGCCCAACTGTGCGCCTCCGTTGCTCAATAGCCAAATCTGACGCTGCACCGGAACCGCTCGATAGCACCTCTCATTTTGTGCGCATAAGCTCGCGCTAGTATATCCTGGCATAGCCGAGCTAGGCCACAGCAATTTTTTCGCTGAAACGCGCTCATTCTCTGGCGGACAGCGCACGGAATAGTTTTGGCGAACGAGTTCGGAACAGTTCTTTTGATTAGCTCCAATTCAGGTTCAGCTACAAAATGACGCCGAACATTTCGGCTTGGGTTTTGTTCCGGTTCGGGCAAATAAGCGGTTCAGTTCCGGTTACGGTTCCGACACCCTGCTCGTGCGTGGCTTACCTGGCCTTGACACCGGACCGTTACGTGCGGTGCGGGGAAGAACAAGAACTGTGTTAATCATAATGTAACACCTGGGGCTGCGGTGCGGAAAGTTCAAAAACTTTAAAGTCGGAGCAAAAGACAACAGTAGGAGGGCGTCTGAAACTCAAACAGAAACTAGGAGTTTACATTCTCCCACTGTCCTTTTTTTTTTCGTCTTGCAAGCTTTTTTTTTTTCACACTTGTTTTAGGTGTTACATTATGAATATCAGCAGCGATCGCCTGCACACTCGCAGTTCTTTTGTTTTTTGCAAAGAACTGTATGCTATATTTTTTTCACAGCAGCATACGGGCAAGAGGTCTTAGTTCTGGAAGGCGGTTGCAACCAGCTATCAAAAGCGACAAGATCGCGCTGCCGGCGGTCTATGGGACATATCTACAAGCTGTTTTTCCTTAAACTTAAAAAAAAAAAAAAATGTTTAAAAACTTTTAGCCTTACCACTCTGGAGAAGAAGGAAAAGCAGCGGAGCTTTAGCTTTTGTTCTCGGCTGCGACTTTCCAGGCGAGCGATCTGCTCTTCTATCGCAAGGGAATCTGAAGCGCTCGAACTTTAGGCCATAACGGCCTCGCGGCGGTTGCGGAACCATTCGCGCTGCTGCGCACATCGCCGCTCGTTCCGTTCCCGCTCTTCTTCCTCCGAAGAAATGTTGCCGCCATCTATGAGCGACGGCAGCAACCAGTTGTCTGGTTGCCGAGGCTGGAGAGGTTGCCGCGATCTATGAGCGACGGCGGCGAACAGACAACCCGCAAACACAACACTCTGGACAGCTACCGCAATCTATGAGAGAAGGCGGTAACCAGAGTGTTGTGTCGACATTTCTTTGGTACCGGACACTATCCTAGAGAAAGTACAACTTAACAACTCCACTGTAAAAAAAAAGTTGGGAAAGTTAATTAACGCAGTCTGTGCAGGTGGGTTATACCAACACTTAACTATAAAACAAGGCCGGTGCCTGACGTCATCGTATCCCCGATCTCAACCCAAGCGGCAAACACGCAGAAGCTCGTCAAGCCATAGGCAGGCCAGGCCTTGTCAATGGCTAATCGTCACACTACGCTGGATACCTTAATGGAAAAAAAAATATATGAATCTATATAAGAACTGATATGAAATATCCAAAAACTGATATGCCATTTATAAAACTGATATAAATTGTCCAAAAACCGATATGTGACATATAAAACTGATATGAAATACCCAAAAACCTATATGCGACATATGAGAACTGATATGCAACATCTGCCAACTGGTATAAATGATAACTGATGACTTTCATATCAGAATATGCAGTGTGTACAATAAACATATCAGAAATACATTCATATATTTTTTTTTCATTATAGAACGTGCCGCGCGGGCAAGCAAACACGTGGCTTGTAACCGCAGTGAAGCGGCTTGATTTATTGGCTTCCAAATAATTACGGCATGAGCGTTTACTTTTTACTAAGAGATTCATCCTCTGGGCCGTTCAAAATACTCTCAGATGAATGACATTACTGAAAATAAATCATCATGTTGGGAATATTATTTACTGCTTAGGTGGTCACCGAAAAAAATCCGTACCTTAAAACCAGTATAAAAGGCGGAAACACAGAGCTCGGAAGTAGTTATCGGATGTGCTGCTGCATTTATTTTTGTTGTGCCGTTTATGTATATTGCTCAGTGTATATCTTCAGCTCATGCTAGTGGTATGCATAATGTATCTACATGATGGCGTGAGCAAATAAAAATATTTTTGTAGCACGTGAATTAAGCGGTACCTAGCATAGCTGAAACTGATATGCGACATATGAAACTGATATGAAAAAGGTGTCCAATAAACATATCAGAAATAAATTCATATAAATTTTTTCTGCAGGGTAAATAACAAAATTTTGTTAATGCGGAGCGCAAATTCGTCTGCTTCACGCACAGGGGTTGCTATGATAGTCAGAATGCCGAGTTCTTACTGGCTGATTGAACATAAATTGTGGGTAGACCTCAAGGCATCTAGCCAGGCACGTAGCCAGGATTTTGTTTGGGGGGGTGGGCCGCCCATGACGAAATGCTGTACGAGGGGAGGGGGGAGAGGAGGTTTCAGCAAAATGGAAGATTTCTGAGGTGGGGGCGGGGAAAGGGCAGGCCCCATGCCCCCCCCCCCCCCCCCCCCCCCCCTTGGCTACGTGCCTGCATATACCCACTACCTTTGAAGTCCCACTATCCATTGAAGTCTACCCGCTATCCTTTCAGTGAAAGGCAATAGGCCTCCCGCGTTGACCAAGGGGCGCTGCGAAAAGGGACTTGTTAGGACTTGCTTTCGCGCATGTAGAACAGTGCCTGCTCTGGCGTGGAACGCGAGATCATGAGAGAAATACAAAGAAACAAGTTTGAACGCCGTCGAAGCAAAAAGCACAAGCCAAATCTCAGATACTAGGAGCATAATCCCAAAGATGCCATTTTACGCGTTCCAAAGTAAAAATGAAAAGAAAAAAAAGGACAGCCTCCAGACGCCAGATGTTCTGACGTCACCACCTAGCGATAAAAGACGCGTACCCTAACGCTGGTTGCCTTAACCTGGAACTTTCGATTGTTTTGCGGCGTTGAATCTAGCAGATTTCGGACGTCCAAAGCTGTTTTTATCATTCTTCAGCACCCAACAGAAAGGAAAAAGCTGAACCAACGAGCCACTAGTGCGAGGCCCAATCAGGTGAGCTTGTACTACCCAAATGAGGGCGCCACAGTTTGTTCAAAGCTTCAGCGCGGGAGGCCTATCAGAGCTTAACGTCGTTCTGACGTCACCGCAAACTTTGCACAAGCAGACAACTTGCTCTCTGCATAGATCATTAGTAAATCATTCCAATACCTCCAGCGCCGTCTGCTGCTATTGGTCAGCGGCGCGGCGCTGGCCAATCGCAGCAGACGACGTTGCCCCGGTCCCTTGGTTCCGATTGGCCCCGCGGCCCCCGCCGTGTAGCATAGGGCCCCAGGTGTGTAGACATGAATGTCAGGCAACATCAGTAAAGGTGACTTGACAGACATGTTGAAATCATATATCTCGGCAGTTCTTGGCCGCACGAGCTCAGAGAAGAAAGGAGACAAACAACAGGTACTTTCTCAAGCTTGGACACTGCCGTTTCTTCAATAAATTACTCCACTACACAGTCAACAAAATATATACGTGTCTGTATATATTATATATATATATTTATACTCGTATGGCATGTAACACACTTCCCTTTTTTTTTTCGCTTTACTAACCGTCAGTTGTCGCATTGCACACCGTCTTCTTTAGTTACATGCTCCTTCTGCGGAGCTTGAGAAACAGTCCGACAATGTAGACAATGAAAGAAGTTTCATTGTGCTTTGGTCCCACAGATAGAATTGAGGAATAGCTTTTTTTTTTTTTTACAATGAGCGAACATAAAAAAAAAAGAACTGCAATGACACAGTTGTGCACGATATGTCGTGTTACGGGACAAAGGCACTTATTTGGTCACGTTAGCCAACGCAAAAGCCGAACAAGAAACAGAAAATTCATCCGCACTCACTGCCCATGTGCTACAGAATGAGAAACATACATCTTTGACAAAACTTTTCTTGTAGAAATTTTTCAATCTTGACTGAACATGGGTCCTTCAAAAAGGGTTCCTTGCACACAAGGAAAAACTAAAGGCAATGCTCAAACACCGTGGTTCTGAAAAGTTTGGCTTCTTTATAACTACCGTTGGCTTGCCGGGCGGGTACTATAAATGGCAAGTACCCATGCATTCTGCCAGGTGCATTTACTTTGATAAAGGGCGGTCATTTCCACCCGAAAACTCTGCCCCAAAACTGTGGTTGACCTTGATGATGATGCCCGTGCAATTCACACATTGAGCTTCCTTTCTGCCAGTGTCGTCCTTCAGGCTTTTTTCCAGCCGCATCAACATTCCCTATGTTAGTACACAAACGAAGTTGGCACCAGTGATTGTGAAAAGCTCTATATTCCTTGTTAACAGCTAGCTCGCTGCATGTGTGTTCTGACCTTCATCTGAGTGTCTACAAATTGTCTAAACTGAATACTCACATGCACACAAATGACTTTTAGTATAATGTCCAAAATGGCTGCTTATGAAACTGTCATACACTAAATGAGGGCTTTACTAATGCTACATGCTTCTACAGCATTTTTTAATTAACTGTACCCTAGCTGTTAAGCAAAAATTCTTTTTTTTTCACACTTTGTTTTTTTACGACTAAACACCCAGCAAGTCAAAAGCGCTACCTTCAAACCCTGACAAGATCAGACACCACCCTTTCTCGATTGTGCAGTAATGGTATTGTGAACAGCTGCTGCAAAAATTGAGACTACTTTACAAAAAAAAAAAAAAAAAATGTGCAACACAAATTAAACAGTCTTCAAACCATCCAATCACCAGACCCAGCCCCCTCACTCCCAGAAATTAAAAGAAAAAATTAAATGATGTTAAAAGAGCACATAACGATGAGTACAAATAGATGATGTTGCAACATACCATATAGAAGAGAGCTGTCAACACAGCATGAAACAGCTCCTCGCCCAAAGATTCGCTTATCACTTCCTCGAGGCATTTGAGAACTTTGATGTATTCCACTAGAGACTACAGGCCTGCCCATGATTAATTTAGAAACGAAAAGAAAATGCAATCCTTCTCATGGTACAACGCCGCCCAATTCGGAGATCGTTTGACAGCCGATGCACACACACCTCAACTGTAATGTGGAGGTTCCTGTTACTTGAACATAAAATAGAATGTTTCCTGAAAAGTGACACACTTGTCAGAAGGCCTATGACGTTTGTAAATGAAAAAAGACAGTGACTTATTCTCACACGTGTTTGATGCGAGTTGTTTTGATGTCCAACAGTCCCTATATTATTTCTCTTATGATGCTTGTGCCACCTCATCAATGTCTTTACTACATTTACAACTCAATATGGGCACACTAGTTTGGGCATGTGCACACTCTTTGTTACCCTAGCAGCAAAGCAAAAACACGACATATGCAACAGATATCACTGTATCAAAGACTTGGGAGCTGTGCTTCCCCTCAACACACTTGAGCTGAAACAGGCACCACTTGAGGTTTACAAAGTTCAAACCGCACGTTTGTCACAAGGGTGGTGTTCCACACAGTTACCACAAATCTCACGGTTGCAGTTAGATGCGGCCGATGGCTGCCAATGTCTTCGTTGAACACAATGCTGCCAAATGCCATTCATGCATCGTCATTGTGGCAACATTCTCAGCTGGATGTTTGAGCCCGCACACACCACAGCTGGAAATAGTTCAGGTAAATCGCTACACTTGCTTACCATGTTTCTCAAGAGGTCCTGAAGGCATAGCAACATTTCGTGGTGACATCTTTTTGCCACAGCTCAAACTGGGCTATCCTTCTGACTGAAATAAGGGATGGTACCACAAGTGTTCCCCTTGTCCGGTTCGATTGTCTAGATAACTCTCACTTGTTGCAAGTACCGATGGTTTCACTCAAGAGTTTCTTGACATTATGAAGATCCCAATGTCTATGTAGATGTGTAGGTGGACCCTAATTGAATTCCTAGTTCGCTTTCACACACTGGCAGGCTGCACACAAAACAGTTCCGTGAAGGTTTGACACACACACATGCATCGTAGCACATGGCACTGCAAAAACTATGTGCGCAATGCCCATATTGTCGCAGATACCTGTGCCTCGGGCCTCATCCCACTGCCGTCATACCGCTTCTTGCTACGCTGCACAACCACACACCACGAAGTTCACACATGCAGAAACAAGTCATCCCGACCCTGTTTCACCAGACCCCTTGTCCCCTAGCAACCCGAGAAAGGTAAGAGCCCCATCACTTCTCGACAGCCAGTGCTTTTTCCGCAACGGCGTCGTTGATGACACCATCTGGAACCGCTGCCTTCTTTTTGGCAATGGACTGCTTGATGAGTTCCCTGTGCTCCTCTAGTTCCCTTTCCCTCGCCTGCCATTCCTCCATCTTCTTCTTGATTTCTAGCGTGTTGTTTAGGACAAAGTTGTCTGGCTGCCCGTAGTCCGGAGGATTGGCGGCCGGGTCGTAGCCCAGCTGCGCCAGCATCGGCGCAACCTTGGCCATGTCCCGAACCACGTCTTCTGGGATGTGGCCCACCCATTTGCTCAAGGCCCCCAGGTTTATGGGCTTGATCACCTGGTCCGTCGACCGCTCCAGTCTGGACATGAGAATGTGGTAAGTCACTGCATTAGCAAGGCTGGGCAGGCATTGCAAGCCCAAAAGGTAATAGAAAGGTCAAAACACAAAAGGCAAAGAAACTGTGGAAACAAGAATGTGAATTAGATGCTATAGAGACCTGTATCACCCAATGTATAGCCTTGGTAGCAAGATTCTATGGCATTTCATGTTGTCCCAAGGCCTCATGTATAATGTGTTTCTAACAGATGGATAGGGCCAGACACGGGTCAAGTGAAAGATATCTCCAGAGATTTACAACTTGTCAATAGTAATGTTTATGTACTAGTACTTTTCCTTCTTATTGTAGCTAAATCTGCAAGTGCACATTTAACTGCATTTATTCCTAATTTCATACGGCACTTCCTCTGCAGAAGCTCAGATGCAGTGGAACTAAAACTTCTGGTTGTGCACAATTTAATTGCAAAGAAGCGTTAATAGGATACACTGCTTTATAGTAGTCATTTTCGAGCATGTCGCATTGAATTGACAACCACAATGATAACAGTGTGCTCACTTGGAGAGAGCAATGCCAGACTGGTTGATGAGCTGCTCGTGGTGCAGCACCGAGTCGTTCCAGGGCACCTCGAGAAAGGCCAGAATACGCTGCATCCACGCACGGGGGTGAAGCACCAGCTGCTCATAGTACACGGGCAGGCAGAGCCCTGGCCCCAGCTGCTGGCACTGGGCATACATCGAAGTCATGGCTGCATTCCACCGCTTCAGGCACTGACGGTAGTCTGACAGGTCATAGCCTGTGATGGTCACCTGCAAAAAATTAACCTGATGTTAGCCCTTCAACTCTTTTCAAATATGTATACCAGGGTTTCTCAAATGGGCTTCCTGGGAGCCCACGGGTTCTTCAGCGTACCCTCAGGGGTTCCCGGTATTCCCCTAGAGGGCTCCCAACTTCCCAGATTTCCTTGGCTTTCCCAGTCCCTAGGTAAAGTGTTCTTCCCGTTTAGGTATTATTTTAGAACCTCTGTGCCATTGACTGATGCATGTTCCAAATGTTACCTAGCACAGCAACAAAAAAAGATGTGAAGGGAGCTATGTTTCTCGTTTAAAAAGGCAGACGAAAGGATATAGATGATTCAATGGTTCCAAATTACCGTGTCTGTACGATTCTAACGCGCCCCCAATTCTGACGCGAAGCAAGATATTGCTTCCAGATATTCAAAAAGTAAATTGCTGCAGATTCTAGCATGCAGCTAAAATAAAGAAGATTGAACACACACCTTATAAAACAGATTTTATGAAACGCCTACCAACACAAATAGCTCGGCTATGCCAGGATATATGTAGCGTAAGCTTAGGTTCAGCTGGTTATTCTTAGCTTTCCTGGTTGTCTAGGATTAGCTTGATTATCATGCTTACTGCTGCTTCAATGACAGAGACACAGTATACGTATTATGTGACTACTTCAGGATCCAATGAGTTAAGCTTCTCCGCTTTTCTTATTGCGGAGGAGGCATCGTGTAACCGAGCTTTCGGTTGCACGTCAAAAAATCCCCGGGCGGTCCAAATTAATCCTCAGTCCTCTGATGGAGCGTGCCAGATGCCCGTCATTGGTTTGGCCAGCTGTGCGCCGTGTTGTTATGTATCAGGCAACCAAGCTGCCGCCCAGAACAACCAGACAGCGCGAGCCATGATCTCAAGCGGGTGCATGCACGCGGCGCGTGCATCGGGGACTGACCTAGGCGCCATACCAGTCCTGCCCGTTCCGTCACTGCTCCTCGCGCATCCGCAGCACGGCTCTCCAGGAGCCACGCGAAACTGCTCAACCTCGGCCGTGTAGCTTACGCTACAAAAAAATACTGTGCACTAGTTGCCATTGTCAGAATCTGACAATGGTTCTTCTCTGTCTAAAGATGTAATCCTTGCTTTCGTCTCAAATGTTTTAAATTCCGCGCTTCTTACACTTGTCCGAGTGTGCGACCATCGCCTCCAAGAGAGTCGCCTTCCAAACAACACTTTGTGAGCTCGTCGGGTCGCTACGATTGCGAGGCCACGCAGTGTGGCCCTGTTATTATCTTTCCCTGCCAGCATGATGGACTTTCGTATAAATAAAACCTCCTAGTGGAATTTGTTTTGTTTCTTCATCTTAAAACGGCAGACATGAGTCCGTAGACGCGAGAGAATGCGCATGACACGGATACCAAAATGGCAAATGTAAACAAACGGTAACGATGGCAATGGGTCTAGCCACCGTTTCCAGAGTATTGCACTTTTCTTTTGAGTATCAGTTTTTGTTTCGATTGTAACGCGCATGTAGTTTTGGGCACCAATTTTGGCGGAAAAAGTGAGCGTTAGAATCGTGTAAGCACAATAGCACCAACGAACCGAATATCAAACTCGGGGTGCAATTGACCGGAGGCAGAGCCAGAGGCTGGAAAAAGGGCAACGTGCCTTGCGGGTGATGATGGAGTGAACGACCGCCCTGCCGTCCCGGATCATGAGCAGGAACTTAGCCCTGGGGAAGAGCCGGTGCAGGTACACCGCCGCCCTAAGGGTGAACGGGTCCTTGTTGCACAGGCGTGGGGCGGGCTTGCCGTGGCGCACTATCACCTCCAAGATGAAGGCAGACATCGCCGCATCCAGCACCTGCAGGGGACCCGGAGAATGGACAACATCGGGCAGGCAGCAGCGATATACATACATCCCCCAAACACACTTTTAACATTCCCCCAGGCTGAGTCCCCAACACTCTGCCCCCTCCATACTAATTTGCAACATAAAGTACACAAACCTATAAAATACACTGCCCCCCCCCCCACCAAGAATCCAACCCAGAAAGTTTTGACACCACCAGACTGATAATCCTGGATGAACCCCAGGATCGCAGCATGTTGCTAATCAGTCTGAAACCCTGTCGGGCTTTGTTTTGTAAGCGCTCGTCCTGTTCGCCTCCCTTTTTTGTTCTCGTCTTTGTTAGCGCGTTCAAATTTTATAAGTCATGAACCAACTCGTCCGCTTCGCCACTTTAGTTTGTTTTGGAAATCGGATGAAATGCTGGGGAAAGTATGGGTAGGACTACAAGTAACTTGAGAAGTATACAAATTTGAGAGTGCTTAATATTGGGAGTTAGACAAAAAAAAATCAATTCCTTCAACTAAAATTTTGAGAAAAATAATGCCTAAAAGGTGGACTTAGAAGGAAAGACCAGAAAGAGCAAGCACTGCAGCTGCAAATGCATTACAAATGCTGGCAGTGTATATTTTAAGAGCATGAAAAAGTTGTCAGATTGGCTTCAAGCTGTCTTCGTTTCCGCCTTTATATACAGACAAAACTCGATTTAACGAACCCCGATCTAACGAACCCCGATCTTACGAATTTCCCAATCTAACGAACAAAATGTGTTTCTTCCGAAGTTTCCCATAGGGCTTAATGGTTATATAAACTTGAAATAACGAAGTAAATTGACCCTCAAACCCGATTTAGTGAAGTATTCACGAAAAAATTATTCGCAAAAAGAAAGTCATTCTAAATTTATACTGCCCAGATGGATCAAAGCTGGCCGTTCGCATGCCAGCGGTAAAATCGAGGGGCAGGAGGTACCCTACAAAACAAAACTGCACAGAGCATGCATGGATTCTCCGCATGGCTTTTAATCGACTATCCACACTATAGTCGGTTACAAGTCGAGAAGGTAGGAGAAGCTCCTCTCACAAGCGTGATGCGCCCGTTTCAAATCCCTCCGCAGTCGAAATAAGAGTTCACTGGAAACGCTCCTTGTTCCACTTCAATGGATAGATAATGGACACAGAGTGGTACCAACTTGTCTTCGACCCCCACTTTTTAAGAAAGCAACCTTTGTATTCATTGGAGGGGAAACCGAGCCCCTGAAAGCAGCCTTTGTATCCATCGGAGGGGGAAGCTAATCCCCGAAAGTCGTATTTGTTTCCATCGGAGGGGAAAAAGTCTAATGTCCCTTTCGTGGCTTCCACAATGCTAAGCCAAAGTTGAAAGATAAAGCAAATATGTACAGAAAGGCAAGACCCTCCTCGCACGTTGGTCGCGACATCACGGAAACGATGGGACGCTATTGGATACGGAGGCGGCGGAGGGATATATGATACCCTTTGAGGGGCATTTGCCGCTACCTTCTTAACCTGTAACTTACTATAGATGGCGCTAGCGGTGCCTTTGTGTCGCATGCTATACCCCCCCACCTGGGGTGGGGAACCCTAGCACTGGGGTTCCCTACGTGGACGGGGGGGGACAAAAAGGGCCTGGAAACCCTAGCTCTCACCGCTGGAGGACGGAGTCCCTGAGGCGGGGAGCGCGGCGTGTGACGTGTGGCGTGAGACATGGGGACGACGTGAGCCCGCATGATGTGGAACGACCCAGATGTGTGGACGCATGACGTGTGACGACCTGAACTGAAAAGGGATGGAAGTGAGACGTGAAGCGTGTTGACATGACATGTGTGGATGCATGACGTGTGACGACCTGACCTGAAAATGGATGGAAGTGTGACGTGAAGCGTGTTGACATGTGGGGAGTAGGACGTGGAGTGGGTGAAGTGAGATCGAGACGTGTGACGCGGGACGTGGGACGCTGCGTGGTGATCCGAGACGAGGCATCCATACAAGGTGAAGGTCTGACATAAAAGTGGGGAACCCTCGTATCTTCCCAAGTAGGTAGGCGCCCCTCAGGATGGCGGGGGTGGTCTCCAGGGGAGCCGAGGGATATAAAAGTGAACACTGCAACGGGGCTGTGTGGTTCATGGTTGCCATACAGTGGCCGTCCGACCCGCTGTGAGACGCACTCGTGTCTTAGTAGCGGAGGCGGACAGTGAGTCGGACATCGGTGGTGCTTTTAGTACCGGCTGGCTATTCCTGGGCCGTTCCACTGGCTGTTCAGATTGGTGGTTTCCTTTATTTCCAATTTATTTCCAATTGGCATTTCCAAGAAACAGAGCACTTTCTGCGGCACCGCGGCACCGGTGAGTCACCAGTGCCGCGGTGCCGCAGAAAGTGCGCGGTTCGAGTGTTTGCTTGGATACAACGAAGTCAAGGCAAGCTCCAGCTGGCTGCCACGGTTTTAAGAATGCTACTAAACTGTAGGAAAAGTGTTGATAGGGGAGTCAGCCAGTGCTAAAAAAGTCGGAGCCGATGACAGGTTATCCGAGAACGTGCTGGACATTCTTGGAAGTTATGCCCCCGAGGACATGTACAACGCAGATGAAAGCGGGCTTTTCTACCAGTACAACCAAAGAAGATGCTCGCGCAAAAAGGGGAGCCTTGCCACGGCGAAAAAAAGAGTAAGCAAAGGCTTACTATCTTGCTCTGTGCTAACATGGATGGGAGCGACAAACGCGTCCTGCTCATCATTGGGAAAAGCGAGTAGTTACGGCGCTTTAAAGGGGCCAAGGAACTATCCGCACAGTGTGTCGCGAGCACTAAGGCCTGAATTAGTCCCGTGATTTTCTTCAAGTGGCTCACGGAGTTTGATGACATGCGCCAGCAGAAAAGGAAGGTGTGCCTTTTGTTAGATATAATATTAATTGGGTTGTGTGCATGTTCATGCAGCCTAGAACTTGGTCTGCCTCAATGGACGACGAGTCTCCCAGCTGTAGATGAACAATTTAGCCAGTGCAGTACAACCACTTGCCCGGGGGCCTTTAACGTGCATCACGCAGTAGTGTTACACGACCGCACGCCGGTACAATGCTCATCCAGATCGAAACGGGCCAGGGTGGGGTTTGAACCCAGGATCTCTGGGTTCTGCAGCGCGAGCTTTTGCTCCATGTGCTCCGAGCTGGTGTGCGCTAGACCACTCGGCCACCGCATCCCGAAGCTTCAGTTGATATTGTGCAGCTGCGTTACTTCCCCCCTATGCAACCTCGGCCCTTCAGCCCCTGGACCAGGGAATCATCAATAGCACCAAGAGCACATACAAACGGCAGGTGACTGACAAGCTCCTGATGAACCTGGAGATGAAAAGCGCTGCTGCCACCATCTTATGGCGACTGAGATGGTGTCAGCAGCGTGGAGGGTAACCAGGCGCTCAATCATCATAAATTTCTTCAAGCATGCCGGTTTTGTGATGTCCAATGCTGAGGCTGCGTTGGGCTCTGCAATCCTTCAAGACGACCAGGAAGAGGCCACGGCCAGTTCCTGGGAAGAGCTTTGCCAGCTAGACGAGGTGGCGGAAGATGTGATCTTCACCGAATATGTGCGGGCTGACGCCGACGCAGACATTGACACGACGGAGGTGTTAGATGATGAGATTGTGCAACTTGGTCTCCGGTGCACAAAAAGAGTCGGAAGATGCTGGCAATCTGGAAACTGCCAAAGCGCCTGTGCCCGCTCCAATTCAGGTAATGGATGCTATCGACCTGCAAAGGCAGTTTGCTGGGGCTCACAAGGGAACGGAGGACACGCTGAATGCGCTCGCAAGCTACGAGAAGTCCGTGCATCCACTCCTGACAAAGCGCACGCAGGCGAAGCTGACAGGCTTCTTTGGTAAAAAGTAAATCTCCCCTGAGCTCTGAGGTTTTCTTGTTTTCCTTTTAGCACGCACAAGCAGCCTGACCCTTTGTGGACTTTTCTGTGCACCGTTAAAAATTTCAGTGCATGAACACGTAAAATCGATGCCATGGTAGTTCTCACGATGCCGCTGCATTAGGACTTCATATTTACAAAACGAAATGTCAGAAAAATGACTTTTTTTTATTTTTCAAAGTTCCTGATTTAACGAAGTAATGCGCACCTCCCCTCGGCTTCCTTAGATCGAGTTTTGACTGGAGTCTCGATCTTCACCGGAACCGCTAGCTGATCTCAAAATGGTAGGCGTTTTAATAGCTAATGCAGGAATGACTGTTTGTCCCTATTTGTTACTTTATTTGGTCTACAACTGGAAAGGAAAAAAAAGCGGGACCTCCTTCCTGAGGAATGTCGACCCTACTTTCCTCGTAGCCACAAACGAACAAACCGAAATCGAGGGCTCTCCCATAGTCTCCTTAGCCATGGGTGACTGCAGGAATGTGGGGTTAGTACAAAATCCGCTTCCGTGCTCTCCACTGGGTGAGCACAAAGAGAAGTTTAATGTTTGCAGTGCACCTAAAAACATTCTCGCAGGTCAGTTTAACATCCACTTCTATGTCTGAACTCTGGCTTGCGTGCATTCTCTCTTTCTTGGCAAGGCCAATGTATTTGACTGTTCACAGAGGTCTCCAACAGGCCATCACAACAAGGGACAGCCCACTAAAAGCTAAACTTGAAAAAAAAAAAAAACTTTCTCTGACCAAAAAAAAAAAAAAATCACGGACCAAAAAGCAAATTGCAGTCGTATTTTGATTTTGTGGTCAAACCGTCTTACACAAAATTGGCATATGACACGTCTCCTGATCGTCTTTTCTTGTCTCTTTGTTATTTCGAGGACACAGAAAATGCACATAGGCAAAGACTAAGGTCAAGGAGCGTGATGTGGAGCGACTCAAAACGTGTTGACACGAGACGTGCAGTTAGTGAAAGGAGCAAATATTTGGCAAGCAGCAGACTCTGCAGCCTTCCACATCTGCCTGAAGGCATGCTTTCAGACCACACAAAATCTCGGTTTGTTTCCGTTAAAATGCAATTGTCCGTTAAAAAATTCCCAGTTCTTTACCATGTTCTGCAAATGAACCGCAGTGGCAGCCAAGGCCACAACGTCACACGTTCATGTGACACCAGTATGTCGCGTGAAGCTAAATTGCAAAATTTAGTGGACACATTTGTTTGCTAAATCTTGTGTGAATTTATTATCAGGTGACGTCACAGTTTCACGCGACGTCACGCCACGTCATATCAAGTCACAATTTCTCCACTAAATTTCGAAAGAATTGAGTGTCACGTGACACAACGTCACATTTTCTCCACTAAATCTCGCGAGAATTAATTGCCACGTGACGTCGCAGTCTCACATGACGCTATGTCACATGACATCATTTCTCTGCTAAATACAGCGTAAATTTAGTGTCACGTCACGTCACACTCTGCGTGATGTCACTACACGTCATATGACGTCACAACTTAACTAACTTTAGAGGGAAGCGTTTCCCGTGACATCGCAGAGCAACTGGACGTCATATGACATGACATCCCCACACGAAACACAAATAGAATAATGGCTATCGACGCAGAACAAAAGAAGAAAGGCTGAGAAGTGGGCAGGGTAAACCCACCTCGTCGGTGATTCCACCTTCGAGCAAGCGGTGCATCTCGGTGGGGTTCTTGACCCACTGCTGCTTGAGTGAAAGCAACCTTGGGATGACCCTTGTCTCCTCGCCGCACCGCACGTCCGGGTGGGCGTCCAGCAGAACTCGCACCAGCGTGGTCCCGCTCCGCGGCATGCCCCCGATGAAGATGAGCGGCATGTCGTTGTTGTACGGGTAGCGCCGGGAATCCGGGCCCAGCACGTAGCGCTGGTCGGACCAAGCAGAGCAGCCAGGGAACAAAAAGAAATAAAAGTTAGTACCGCACTTTCAGGTCGTGGGGTTGTGAACGAGAAAAACTAGAGCTCCTCAATGTGCTCGTCTCGAAGACCCTCAACATACCAATTCACGCTTTGTGTTTATCTACGAGTGCAGACACTCACAGTTCTGAAAATGCACGAGAATCGTGTAACAGGTGAATAGGTTTTCGGCAAAAATTCCAAAGAGCCGCACACAAAGTCCTTTACCCCCCCTCCGTGACACTGAAGGGAGGGACAGGGTAGCGCGGTAGCACGCCTCTTTTCGCCCACTCGCCGTTGCCCCCAGGGTCGCCTCTGTCGTACGCTACAACCAATTATCCCTCGAGTTCTCGCAATTCCTTTCGGCGCCGCAGATGGCGCTGCAGGCTTTGGAAAAGATCTATTCTGGACGAAATTTTGAAACTTTAGACTGCTGCTAGTATAAGTCCCCCTGCGGATATATTCGGGTTGTGCTTTGCTAAGATTGTAGGCAGTGCTTAAAGGCCGACGTACACTTCGCTCTTTCCACTTTTGCCTGCCACCTCCTTTCCCATATCCTCTCCACTTTTTACCTTGCCCCAACCTGGCTCCCCCTCGCAGCTTAGGAAAGAAGAGCGCTAAAAGAATTATCTTCCCTGCAGAAAACCGAGGTTGTACGTCGGCACTTAAAGCCTCCTGTAAGTTGAGGGGGGTCCCTACAAGAAGAGGGGGGGGGGGTTACGAGATGTAATGGATGCACATAAAACAAACCCCACTGCTGGCTCTGCCCAAGCTGTACCTGCAACCCTCAAATTGGTAATCCACATATTCCACATCCCTGAAAACAAGCTATTTTATTCCTAGATATGATATTCATTTCACTAATACTGGGGCTGTAGAGGAGGGTCTCAGACCATCCGTTTAAATCAGTGGGGGGCCCGAGGCCCCCTGAGACCCCCCAGACTTTAAGTTCTGATTGTGGGACTACCTAAGAATGGGGCATGTGAATCAGTACTTAACTCATTGCGCTTATGTTTGCCCCCCCCCCCCCCCCCCCCTTTTCTCCCTCAATGGCCCATGTTTACAATATGTCTGTGAGAACCAGCTCACCTGCATGCTTGCCTTTATTTCGATAAAAGTAATTAACTACGAGTTATCCGATTCCCCGTAATTTTACAGCCCTGTTACCGCTCTATCTTCACAACATTAAAAAATATGAGGTGCCACGCGCTTGCGAAGTGCTCAAACGGCTTCAAAAACCGCGCAAGACAAGGAGAAACCAAACATACGTTCAATGCATCCAACAGATGGCGCCACCGCAGCGTCAACTGGAAAAATGCGTCCCCGATTTTAGTTTCAGTTATTATAGCCTGAAAATGCCGTTTAAGCTTTTATTTCAAACGGAAAACCTCGTTTTAGAAGAAATTGGGTTCTTTTATGCGCAAACAAAGAACGAAATCGAGCAAAACCGCGAGTTGTCAGAGGCAACCGTCGTCGACGCCACCGCTTTCATTATGGCATTCCGATGGAATGTATCGATATTACGAGAGCGAAACTAGCTCATCACGTTTTAGCAGCATACATGCTTCCGCAAAATACACCTCATTACAAAGTTACGTTTCGCCAGGACGAGCGCTGGCAGGAGGAATTTTGTAACAGCGAAACCTTTGCGGCTCGGGAAACCCGCAAGCGTGCTTTCCCGCTTCGCACCCTCGCTTTGCGGAGAAGAGATCGTCAGGGATACGCTGTCTTCTCCGCAGCTTTGAAAACCCGCAAGCGTGCTTTCCCGCTTGACACGCTCGTCTTGCGGAGAAGAGAGTGCCAGGGAGAAACCTTTTTGCGCAACCCACGGTTGACAGGAAAAGAAAGGAAGTAATACATTGTTGACTGAAGACAGCGTTACTCTCTGGCGTCCCGCCACTGCGGTGGCGCTGCTGTCGGCACTGCGCATGCGCGGAAGCTTCGCCTCACGCGAATGTGGTTTCTGCGCGCGTGCAGTGCCCACACCCGGTGTGGGCAAACGCGGGCTTGGTTGTAAACAGGGTGGTTGGTGTTCGATAGCCAGGCGAGCTGGTCGTTATTCGGCACATTAAAACCGTTGGGTTTCTTTTTTTTTTTTTTCCGTTCTGTTCGTCCTTTTTTGCCTCCGTCCAGAATCTTAACAGTGTTGGGTGAAGTACATCTAAAAAGTACTCGAACTAAAGTACAAAGTAAGTGAGAGGTTATTTGCTTCGAGTAAAGTAGTAAGTACACCGGGCGCAATGTACTTCAAGTAAAGTACTATGTATGAAATTCACCTTCTAAGTAAAGCAAAAGTCCTTTTACACAATCTTTCGTGGTGCACTTTCGTCTACATATAGAGTGTTTTTTTTAAGCTGGTATGTATTGTTCTAAAGGTAATGGGGGGTGCATCTGTTATGGGAAACGGCGGCGACTACTGGACAAAGTCTTTGGCCACAGAATAATTATTTTACTCTCGCTCATGAACTATTTAACACAGTGAACTTATAAGGCACATGTTTGTATCCGTCTTAGAGCTGCCATTATTTCACTCGAAGAAATGACCAGATAACGTCTGGAAAGACGATAGCGCGTTTTCACACGACGATACGCCATTTGAACGATATGCCGCATCGTTCCTAACAGAGCGATGCGTCGTCTGATCGCGTTTCTGGTGGAAGTAGGACATCCCTCCCGGCATTTCTTAGGAGTTGGCGAAGTATCCCTTTTGTGATACAAATTCAGCGAGACTAAATTTGGGGAATGTACTTTAAAGTCGGGAGTCGTACTTTCCTCGTAAAGTACCGGAAAAAGCGTGTAGGTAAGCTACAAGTACACGCTCAGATAATGTACTTCCAAGTAAAGCAAAAGTTTTCTAAACCTACTTGAAGAGTACTTAAATTACAATGTACTTAATCTACTTCCTAACACTGGGTAAGCCGCATTGTCAATACTTAACCGAAGCGTTACCCGAAATCGCGGGAAATGGTTTTCCGTCCTAGACAAACGTTAGAGCAGTCCGCGAGAGCGTAAAACGATTTCGCCAGGAGGTTCTTGACGCCACACCTAAAGCCCAGGAAGTTGCATTTTCGACGATCGCCAATAGCACCCGCTACGCACTAGGAAATAAAATGGCGGTGCACGCGAGGAAACCGTGAAATAAAATGCCGCTACTCTAAAAAAAAAAAAAAAAAAAAAATGTGACCGTTTTATTTTATTTTTTTTTTTTTTTAGTAGACCGTTTTTGCCTTTTTGTTGCGCTGTTCACGGCGAAGGCGCCGCTACTGCGCATGCGAGCCGCTAGCCCTGCCTGCGGAAATCCTGATCTTGTAGCGGGTTGCCGAGATCGTTGCGAGGGCGGCTGATACAAATCTACAAGTCTCTCAACTCCATCTGCTCCCCCACCCGAAGGTCACGTGACCCTCACGCGGCACTGGACTGGCTTAAATCGCCCGTAGCGTCCTCCGTGGTACGTCTCAAGGTGAAACGGGGTTCAGTAGTCGCCATATTTGAGTGCGCTGTTCAGAACTAATATGTCATTGGACCCTGGAAATGTAGCGCCAAGTTCCTCTTCCCCCAGTATGGTCCAGATTTTGGTTCATGGAATGAGCGGTCTCCCCTCGACCTCTCCATTCCGGGTGAGCCGATCTGATTTCGCTGGTGACGGGTAGCTTTACACATACGTTTTTTTGAATACCGATATTTTGTTATTTCACAGAGCGGCGAAACGAGAGCACGTCTTCGCAACGCCACCACCTGCGGCGCGGGTCTTGGCGGCATCGAAAAATAATGTTCCCGTCTTTAAATACGCGAGAGGAGCAACACCATTGTAAGAAACATGTGTACATAAGCGTGGCTGATAAGTGTATTGCATGTAGAGCACAAAGTCGTTCATATATTAGCGAGGAACGCTTTCAGTACGACGATGCTCCGTAACGATCTCGGCGCGAATGGTTCAGAACGACCCTTACGAAGTTTTGAAGAGTTGAATGGACCGAAATGACGATTGCCATAGCAACTGAGGCCGATCAACCAATCACCTTGCGAGGTTGCGTCGTCTGTACGTATCTGCTAGTGTCCGGCTAGCAGGCAAGGAAGGCAATAGCGCTACTTTCCCACGATCCCGCAACTTTATGCAGAGCGCGTGCTCGGAATAAGCTCGCACCTATAGGTTGCTAGGACCGGCAGTCTCGGTGGCGTGGAAGGCACGTCGCAAAAGAACTCGGGAAGCTCGCCGTTAGCACGCGCTGAATGACCGTGGACTCAGCTATGGGAGCTCTAGGCGTGAATAGCCGCGCCGGACATTTAGATGCCGTTCACGGAGACTCGGGTCGGCGCAGGAGAGGGGAAAGGACTCACGTCGGGCGAGACGTAGGTGAAGTTGGAGGCCCTCTGTCGACAGGAGCCCAGGAGCGAGTAGAGGAGCACGAGGCCGAAGAGCGAGAGGGCGCTGAGCAGGAACCAGCGCCGAGTCAGCCGATGCGCCACCATGCCACGCATCCTGCAAGCGCGCTCGGGAGGCTGTCGGCGCGCGCTGGGCTCCGAGCTCGGTCCGGCGGCTCAGCGGCTACCTCGGGCTAGGACACGCCGCGTGGTCCGAGAGGCCCCCAGTCTCGTGTCGGGAACACTGCGGGAGAAGGGAGACGAACACTCTCAGAACGCGACACCGATATGCACTCTCTTGGTACGACGTCAGCAGCGAATGTCGTCGTGTTCCCAAGTAACAGCCACACAACGCTATTAGGAAGGCGAGCTGGTTGTTAACCGACATACAGGAACCGGAGGCAAAAAGAGGGACCAACAAAACGTCTCTTAAGACGTTGTGTTTTGTCTTTTTTTTTTTTTTTTTGCCTCCGTCTCGGGTTTGAGTATGTCGATTAACAGCAACGCGCCGACTAAGTTGCACGTTGTGGAAACTCGATCTAAGCGCAGCGTGGTCGTGGTTACACGCAAGTGCATTGGGAGGTACGGCGCCTCGGAAATTCTGTGTTTGCGAGTCCAACAAAAGCGTGTCTTTTGTCTTTCACAAATTTCAGTAATTCCAGTGATTAAATTCGAAAATGGGAAGCTTTATAGTACTCCGTTTAATGTTCACAACAATGAACCGATTTTTCGACTTTTGCTACGTATACTACTTAGAATCACTTCCTAACGTTAATGACTCAATAACCTTGCCTTAATTTTTCTTTGTAGGCAATGGCAGGTAGACGAAAAAATTCGAGAAACATGAGCACAGTTCATCACCCTCAACTCGGAACCAGAACAAGCGGCCACGTAACCTGGTGCCTATCCTTTGCCGCCAACGTTAATCATAGCCACGCCCTAGGGTTTGCAAAGTAGAAAACCCGTGCTTGAACCCTAGGGTTGGCAAAGTTCGGCTATTCGCATCACCGCGGTGGTTGGACACGAGCCACTACCCGAGTGTCAGCCGAGGCACTGATTGTTACGAGCCAACGTCGAGTGGTCACGCAGCCCACGCGTCCAATCCATGAGCCGCGTTCTACTGTCGTCAGGCGGGTGGTTTCGATCCCACCATTACGTCAAGCTTTGCGAAGGCGAGACAGAAAGAAATAGTCCCCTTCTATCCTCGCAATTTCACTCCGACGAAGAAGCTTCTGAATCAGTGGCGGTCTGTTCGATTATACTCGGGACAGTCTAGGACCATTATGAACATTCCAACTCGCTTTCGTTTCATGACCCTTTAACTGCGAGCAAAGGAGAAGCTACAAGAGAGAGCGCGACTCCTTGGGCAGCCATGATATGCACGCGCGCTGCTGAAATGAAAGCGTCGTTAAAGACAAGGCGTTCGTGCTTTCAGCATCGCCTTCACTCCACTTATAGTAAAACAAAAAGCAAGGTGTAAAAAAAAAAAAAAACTGTTATTATTGAGGCCATCAGTAGCATTGCGGTGAATCCAGCATAGTCGAACTGTGGTGGTGCGGCGGTCAGCCATAGCGGAGGCCGCGTTCTTGTCCATCAACACGTCCCCCAGACGGCATTCTCGGAAGACCCCGTGCGCAGCGGGGTCCGATACCCGACCTGCCGTGGGGGACCACCGCTCTTCCTTCGGCCAACGGAGCGATACGCTGCGGCGAGGTGCCGGGAGGGGAGGGCGCACCCAAGACCACGCCCGAGCCTGTGACTAGGGGACGACTTGGGACCACGCAGCGGCCGGGACAGAAGCCGACGTCGTGTCTCCGTCGATGTTCTAAATTTGGCCACGTAACTTCAGTTTAATAAATTAGATATTGTAGTAGAACACGCTTCACTGCATCGGTGACTTCTACAGAACCGAGGACTGAGTGACAGGCCCGAAATTGGATTATTTAACTGGTGATCCCCGAAATACAACTAAAACATTACAATTATATATAGTATTTCTAGGCCTTATGGGCTATCAAGTAAAAAGGTTAGAAGTAAACGAAAAATGGCTTTTTGCAAAAACCGAAAATATCTCAATTATTTATAATTGTAACGAGTTTGGAGCTCGATATAATTTTTCGTATAGACCGACACGCGGAGCGGCTCTGTTTACCAACACGGCCGGAAGGCCGCGCATGCGCGGTAGCTATGTGGGCAAAAGCAGCTCGGCTCTCCGTGTTTTCGCCAGCGAGCTCTATGGCGTGCGCTCGTTGTTGACGTTGTAGGGACGCTTGTATCTTTATTTGTGTGTCGTGTTTCCTCATAACGTATGTCGTATGCTATGCTCGACTATTTGAGCTCGTTGCCCGAGCCTGAACGGTAGCGGTATCGAAACAAACTGTGCTTGGACGGCGTTGCCTACGAGGATCCGTACGCCGTAAAAGAGGCCTAGCTGCTGGACTTCCGACGTAAATTTGCTGCCACGGAAGTCGGCGGCTCATGTCTTCGTTTATTTAGTTTCTTCGCCAAGCCAGTTCACGGCCGACACGGCGCAGGCGTACAAGTCTCTCGAGGCCTACGATTACTTCGAGTCGGTTTCCGCACTGCCGGCGGGATTAGCAGACTGTGGGTCTGCGGAAGTGTGTGTATTCATTAATCGATTAAATACACAGAGCGTCTTCAAGTCAAGGTATGATATTTTTCATACCCTCATGACCACAAGGCATTACAACCAGTAAAGGTCTGTCCGTTCTGCAGTCTTGGCGGTAACAATTAAGTTACAAGTAACGGCGTTACCAGAAATGCGTTACTTTTTTCAGTGACGTAGTAACCTACTCGTTACGTTTTTGACACAGTAACGGGTAACGTACTTATGTTACTATTTCAAGTAACGCTGTTACTTTAGTCATTACTACTTCCCAAGTCTTAAAGAAATTACACTTCAATTGTTTCCGTGTTTTAGGCGTCAAGCCATGTTTTTCTTTGCGTTTTTTTTTTTTTTGTAAGTATTTAGGTGAAACCGTAAAAAGAAATTAAATAATTATGTTCAGTTTCTGCTTGATATATGACGTGTATCGTCAAAACACAGAAGTAACGTGCCTTACTTTTTATCGGTAGCGGTAACGCGTTCCTTTTATTTTTAGGTAACGTAGCTTAGTAACGCGTACGTTTTATTTGCAAGTAACAAGTAACGTATTTCGTTACTTTTTTTTTTTTTTTGGTAACGCCTACAACACTGCCGTTCTGTCGCCGATCCCTTTCTGCTCGGTAGCACGGGCGTAGCGAGCTTCCGACGAGCGCTTGGCCGGTGCGTTGTGCGCGAACACCGTGGGAACAAAATCCGGGTGGTCTCGATCAGACAACGTTTCCCTGGACATAAGCAAGCCTCGGGACGGAGATTGAAATGAAATGGAAGCCGCACTTGCCTCCAAGAAAGTGTTTGCCGCACAAACGGCAGTTCGCGCGAGGCGACCATTCTTTTCGATCCACGGATATTATCTACCTTCTATGCCTTTCAGAGTCTGCCGGGAACTTGTGGAAACTCACTCCGCTGCTTTTCTTGTACATTTCGGTGAAATTAACGGCAACACAGCTTCGCGCAATGCTGAAATGCTATGACGCCCATGCGAAACGTGCGCGCTTTTGCCCACACCCCCCGGCTCCGGCGCGACCGCAGCGCCGCCGCAGCTCCGTGACGTCAAGCCCGCGTGTCGGTGATACCAAAAGTTTTGCCATCCGATAGCTTACAATTATAGCTACGCGCTGATACTTATTTCATCGTTATCTTCAACTGTTCGCTTGCAATGCCTGCAATAATCCCCTCCGGGATTGGCAGTATTTTGAAATAAATAAATAAATAAATAACTGGAGTAATTCAAGTTGGAGGCAAAATTGCTCCAGATAGAAAGTTCGCGATTTCATACGAAAATAACTATGAAAAGTAGAAATTAGCGTTTTATTTATAAAAATGATTCGTAACATCCCCTGCAGCGTAAAAATATATTAGCCACTCGAGTAAAGCCAATAGTCTTCAAACGACGTCCAAAGTTGAGGAAAAAGTATATTGAGCTTTTAATACATTTCACATTTTGCGGACATTCTTTTTTTAGCTGTTCTATTTTAAATTTTTTTGAAGGACAATTTGGTTTACTGGAAGACTAGATCTACCACATTCACTTTTTTTTTGTCTGAAGATTTCTTTTTTGACAAGTTTGGTCGAGTTCGAATGGAACCACCCTTTTAATTTGGCGAGCCAGCGGGCGCAATCTGTCCTTTTTCCCCTTTCGTTCCAGCCACTGGCTGCTCGCACAAATCAGCACCGCGTGTCCACTTAATACCCGGGCACTGTTAGTTCGTGCGCCTAAGGCCTACCCTACAAGGAGTAGAGCGCGGTTGAAGGAGCCCACGCACGGACCGGCACGCACCAATCACGCGGCCGGGCCTAATTGGAGACCGAACAGGATAAGCAGCGGGAATCCTCCCACGCAGCAGGAGAAGCCAGCGAAGCTACGCGAACAAAGGCGGTATTTCTTTCTTTAGGGGAAAAACAAAAAAAGACAGAAAAGCCAGGAGGCGGATTAAATAACGGCCGTGTCCAGTTTATCTGGTTGTTGCGCTTGTTCTGCCTGTTGTCCCTGTATAGGCGTTTCGGGCGTTTGCTTGCCCGAGTCATTGCGTTTTGTACTGGGGTCAGGGCTTCATTAACGCGCCGCGGGTAATTCCGGGTGAAGGTGTGGGTGTTGCGCGAGCGAGGGAGGGAGAGAAATGCGGAGGCGAGAAAACGAAACTACGCGAGTGCGAGAGCGTGTGTGCGAGTACGAGAGTTTGGAAGTACGACAGTATGTGAACGGACTGAGCGTGATTCAGTGCGAGAATATGGGACCGTGAGGGGTGACTGGGTTGAGTGGATGCAAGCTTGACCGAGAGTGAGAGCTGAGACTGAAAGAGTGAGAACACTTGCGTAAGCGTGAGTAAGTGCTAGAGTGAGTACTTGTAATTGTGCATGAAAGCGAGTGAGTAACCGTGTGAATGTTTTTGTTTAATCTGTGCGTATGTGTATGTGTACGTGTGTGTATCTACGTAATTTTGTCGGGCTTCATTCTAGGATGTAAAGACGCACACTTAACAAATCCGAGTACCAACAATGAGCCAGTGTTGTAAATTCTTTCCAGGACGGACATTCCTGGCGCACATTTGATGTTACGGTATTATTATTGTTATTACAGTCGTGTCTCATTAATATGGACCGCGTTAATAGGAATACACCGCTATATAATGCAAATTTACGGTGACAAACTGGGTAAATACGTGCGTTTTCTACGTAATGCGACTCGGTCCATAATAATGGCCGACTCGCATTATGAACGATGGCGGGCGGAGGTATCACATTAACGAGGCACGACTGTATTATTATTATTATTACAACCATAAAAACTCTGGTGGCTTGGATCTCAAATAAAAACATCGCACATATTGAAAGAATCAATGCGGCAAGAATAATTTGGAACGACCGAAAAAATGCGTCGATCAAGCGCAAAGAAAGAAAAGAAGCCTATTCTACTAAACATCAAAAAGCAACTATAACAATGCCGTTGAGAAATAAAAGTCGAGGATATCGAACGATACCGAAAGCAATTTATTAAATGGGCCCACGAAACCCCGCAGTGGTGGCGGGCGAGCATCAAACGGAAGTAGAATGATATATACAATTCGAATATGCAATTCGTCCCATTTCTTGTCGTCTGTCGACTCATTGAAATGCAAACGATAAAAGACTGGACATGTTTTCTTTTACGTCGTCTGCCACACCCCGCGGTTCGTTATTGCGTGAGTTATCTCCAACGTTTGTCTGCGATACTTCGAATGCTTCCAAGTCAGCAGACGGCGACACTTATTCTCGAGATTGCCATTTTGTGTGTGCGTGTGTGTGTCTGTGTGTGTGCGCGCGTGTGTGTGTGTGTGTGCGTGTATAAGAGAAAGAGAGAGAGAGACAAAGAGGGGCAGAAAGTCGTCTTTAAAAGATGGGTAATAATAATTACTAAAGCGATAGTTTTTATGACCCTTTAAGTTGATATATTGAAATAACAAAAAATAAAAAAAAACCTTGAAAAAAGCGAGGGTAATCGGAAATAAACGCTCCTTACAAATTTCTTTTTCATTTGCAAGTCAAAAATAAAGCCACACAAAACAAAAATAATAACTGCGATGATTGCTGATTCGTTATAGGTACAGCTGCAAAAGTCAACGTCACTGGAAAATAAAGGAAAGAAAGTGGTTCGGGGGAAATGCGGCACTAAAAATAACGGCCGTAAAACTTTCGTCGGCAGAAAATTCCTGAACGAGGCCATCGGGGAAGTGATCATTGCGAAAAGAAAATTTTTCTGACCATCTTTGTTTTACAACTTTTCCACACTATATGCCTTAGATTAGTTTTATTACCTGCGCTCCCATTTAATTTTTGCGTGTGTGTGAGAAAGAAAGAGAGAGAAAGAGAGATAGACAAATTTCAAAAATAAACTTATATCGAAATTTTTCTTTTCTCGCTTGCCTGTTTATACTTTAGCTTTTTCTCGTAGGCATTGTTATTTGAGATGCTTGATTTTCGCGCTAAAGCACTGCACTTCCTATAGTTAAAATCGGATTCAGGCTAGTACGAGCACGGCTTTCGCGATCGACGCACCTAATGATGGTGAATGAGTCTGAGCACGTAGATGAAAGTTAACGTAATGGCAACGTGAAGTGGAGGCGAGATAGCAAACGTTCCCCAAAGAGTTCTCGCGGTACGCCTTGTCGGCAACTCTGCTTCCGCTTGAACGTGGAACCAACAGACAACCAGGAAGCCATGTCTGTGAACAGGCTCAGATGCCGCTTTCTGAACATGAGCATGCTTCACGTGCTTTTCAGCGAGACAGGAAGACAGTTTTGCTATAGCTCTCGGACAGGCGGCGCGAGCCCGTCGTTAGAAGGGAAGCTGAAGCGGTTCTGTATTTGAGTAAAACTACTTAAATCGTCCTGATTCGGCCTCCAGGATCACAAATATCAAGATTATTTTTTTTTTTTTTCAATTTGGAGCGCGGAGGATGATGAAAATCGTTTTCGAAGTGCCACCGAATCCCCTCCTTCCCGGCATAAAATGAGTTTTTGGAATCTCCGCTCTCTCGCATCTTCAGCGCCCATTAAAGCTTCGCACGCGCACTCTCGCTATTATATAAAAAAAAAAAAAAAGGTCAGAAAAATACGTCACGATCGATGTCAGTGCAGCGGAATATACCTGGCAAACTTCAATTGCAAGCGCTGTCCACACGAACGACACGCGCATGGCGGCCGAAATATCCTTTTATGACGTAACGACTGGTCAAAGTTCTTTCGTGTTTTCTCGCGTTTAGTTACATCTTCGGGGAAAACGAACGTGACATTCAGAATCATCTAAAATTCCTCTCTAACTCGTTCTTTTTTTTTTTTTTTTAACCTCTTTTTTTTTTTAAGGAGCGATTATGTAATATTTGTAGTGAGCCTAAATTGGCGCTGCAGTGTTTGATTGTGCACGAATCACGGTCGTTTACGAGCGCACGCCAACAGAGAGTACGGTTTACATAAACAGCAGAAAAGTGCAGCTCGCACTTTCAGTGTCTCATTTAAACGATAAGAATGCTTTTCTCGCTGTTCTTTTGTTCTCCTTATTTTTCTAAAATTCCTATCAACCCATGAAATCCTGCGGCGCCCGTGAGCAATGTGGGAGAGCGCAATGACGCGCAACCGAAACGCCTCCGAAGAATATTAGACTTTGCTCGGCCAGAGGCACTTGAGAGCTACAGGCCTACATCTGCGAGCAGCTTCGGTCGTTTGCTCGTATAGCGGGACAAGGCTGCTACAGCGTTTTACTCTTTTAAGTACCATAGACGAGGCCACGGCAGAGCCTCGGGAGCCGTTCATCTAGCGAGCTGAGTGAAAGCCACTTCCAAAATGCGCACGTGGGGTGTAGGAATTGCGCACGGAGAGCCACCGATTCCTACTTGACGCGTGGACGAGATGGGGTCGTTTCACGTCACGCGGGGGACGGTGGACAGATGCAGCCCGTGTGCGTCGAACCTCGTCTTACAAGGACCACATCGCCATTGAATGTACGCACACTCGCGGAGAACGTTCTTTGGCATTTCTGACGCGTGTAGGAACGAGTGCGCGCAGCTTTAGTCATACATTCATACATACGTCGGTTTATTCATAACGAACGAGCTCAGGAATTATCCAGGCCCACAAAAGCACATGTGTGCAGCGTGCTTGTGGGTGGGACACTGTTGCGATGCATACCATGTTATTACTCTTACACAAAACAAAACAACGTACCGGCAGACTTTCAACCTAAGAAAAAATCTATGCAACATTTTACAAAATTCAACAAGTTATAAACTCTGTAAATTTGTAACTTTAAACACCGCAAGATGCAAACACACACAAAAAAAAACAAAAAAACAACGCACCAAGCTAAAAAAAAAAGAAACAAACGACTAGTGACTTTAACTCTCAAGCACATTTGTACTTTAGCGAAGCACAGCCACGCCAAGCAACACTGACGGTCGCTACGTGCCCAATTGCGCAATGGAACGAAATCAAAGCCAACCACTTGCGCACCACTCTCGTCCGATACGTAACACGTGTGCGCCACTAAAATACGGCAGCCTCGAATAATTGACGGAGCGGCTACTAGACGGCGTACATTTCTGCAGTGGCCTCAAAAATAATAACAATAAAACATCCAGACAGGTGGCGCAAGCTGCATCCCAATTCAAAGGGTGCAGCCGTATCAATCCGTCTACCTATCCATTTTCCCATCCATCCATTCATCCAGCTTTCTGCACGTATCAACAGCTCTCCTTGTCATCTTGAACATGCAATGATTAAACGAACGCGAAGAGAAAAGCCTCCCACAGACTCGGGACTCAATTCAGCTCGCCGAATGGGAACGAGGGCCTGGAGCGGCGCGCTCCGAAGAGAGCCTAATTCGATTTCCCAGACGACGCCCACGTTCTTCCGTCAGGCTAACAAGCTGCTTGCGGAAGAGTGGGACCGTCGGTCGAAACACGACGCGTCTCCGCATTTGAAACCCGACGCGCGGACACCCGCCGCCAACGTTACTAAAACACTCAGTTGGGAAACTCCCATAGAGACAGCTTTGAAAAAGTGGCCCCAATCTGTCTCCAAACACCGAGCTAATGACGAACACAACGACACCATTTCTCCCGCAGCGGCCACTTGAGGAACTGCACGTGACTTCTATTTTGGCGTTAAGAACAGATATAGCGGTAGAGGTTACTAGGGGTGCCACCTCCGTCTCCCCGGCGGACGCGCCGCGTTGAGCTACCGAAGTTAAAATGCACCTAGGGCGGGACGTGCTACCTGAAAGGCCCGCTGAGGCATGGATGTATAAAAACAATATTAATTTTGCCGCAAAACCCTGCAAACTAAAGATTTTAAAAACATAACGCGCCCCTCTTTTGGTACTAAACTCCAATAAATTTCATAAAAAAAGAGTCTTTTTCGTTTGTTTTTACGCAAAAACAGGCTTTCAAGAAGCTCAAGGTGACCACAGTACAGACAAATGATAAAGAGTGGCGCTGTTGTCGCATTTAGCTCGGTCTCGGTGGACGCCAGCGGCCCAGGTTTCGACGGCAAGTTTCCCAACTGAGTGTTTCAGTAACGTTGCCCGCCGCCAAGCCCAGATCGTCGAGGTGCTCGGATCGGTGGTCAACGGCGTGTCCCCGTAAATAATTCACAATGTCCCTTCCGCCGAAAAAATAAACTACGCTTCGTTCAACGCTCAACACACTTCTTTAGAAACCTTTCGAACGCATGAATATAACGCGAGTGCGGGAGAAGAACGTGTCTGTCAACATGCGGTACTTTGATAAGGTCGCCAGAAAGCTCCTTTTGTTATGATGGCCAAGCGGTGATCGTCCTCCATGACGTCGCTACCGAGATTATTAATAGCGACCGACACATTCTATGGTGCGTAAAAAGTGAGGCAAGCCCAGTCATCACGTTCCTAAATCAACATCGTCCTTGTTCTGAGTCTTACTTAGCTCCTGTTTTCGTCAATGAGAGTAGAAATTAATCCTACTCGGTCATAGCGAACGTTTGGCCAACGGGGGTAGGCCCATCACCGCGACGCTTTTGGCCGCTTACGTAGCCGGTTGGGACTATTAAAGGGGCGGTGCAACCAGATTCAGCTGGAATGTTTTTCACTCCACACGAGTTTACTGCCACTATTAGCGGCGAGATGTTTCGGTGGCGCCCTCGTTTCGTTACCTTTCGTGACGTCGTTACCTTGTGAAGAACAAGTTCGATATGGTTTGTAATGGGCATGGTGAAAGCCTGAAATCATAGCGCTCTCAAAGCAACACTGCCAACACCGCCAAATTTGAAGTTCTTACATTCCTCTTATTTGCGTCGATGATAATTCCTTTGCTGACGTCATAGTCAGCATTCGTCCAATCGTGATGGGCCGACCACAGCGACGCTTTCGATCGCTCACTATTCACTGGCGGCCATAGCCGTGTGCTCGAATGCTGAGCGCGTGCTGATGGCGAGCTTGCACAGTTCTTGTGTAACATGCATTCCGCACCATCAACAGTGCCGGTCTTAGCAGCCTATTGATGTGAGCTCGTTCTGAGCAAGCGCTCTAAACAGCACCCACAAATATCGCGTCTAGTGAATACTCCATATACCCCGTCCACCCTAGAGCCACTAAATAAGCTGCGCTTAGAGTATCGGCACTCCGTTCCCCGACATTGTTGTGGGCGCCGCCATTTTGGCTCGTATGCAGAACAGACGCAACGACCGACCGTCATGATTCAAAAGTGCGACTTCCTCAGCATTAGATTCGGTGTTAGGAAGGTCGTGTAATACTGCTTTGCTCTGTCGCGAACGGTTTCAACATTTGTGGAGGGCGGAAAAGCATTTCCTGTGATTTCAGATAAAGCTTCAGATAACTGGCAACCATGAATTTAAGCCACAATATGGCCAAGTGTCGTTACTCTGAAGCGTAGCTTATTTAGTGGCACTAGTCCACCCTTCAGCTGAGACTAGAAGATCCGCCTTCGGCGCAAGCTTTCTGCCCCTGCAAACGCAAGTGTGAACGCGCAGGTATGCGCAACGAGCTCGCGCTAAAGGCGGAGCTTCTAGTCTCAGCTGAAGGGTGAACGGAGTATAGACGCTTTAAACATGCGCCAGATTGAGCCGCCATTGCCGACCTTTTCTTGTCGTACTGAGATACCGAGCCACTGGAGCGGACATTGACGATCCTTTACGAAGGCCACGAAGGAAGGGAGAAGGATACAGTAGCACCTAAAATGGCAATAATCTGTCCGGCTGTGGCAATGATGAAGAGAAGCGAACGGAATAAGAAGAAAGAAAAATTGAAAGTCGGATATGGCGGCGCCCATGCACAGCTGCCTGAAAGTGTCTACAGTGCCAGAAAACTCGTGTGGAGTGAAAAAAAACATTCCAATTGAATGTGGTTGTACCGCCCCTTTAATAGTCCCTATCGGCTACGTGCGCGGCCAAAAGCGTCGAGGTGATGGGCCTACCACGATATTAAACCATGTTGGATTGGAATCACAACGGTTACACAATCTAGAGAGTAGTGTGGTCCGCTTTTACCGGAACCCACACGTTTATTCAGCACGAACAGGCGCTAAGGAACAAATCAAGCCAGATCAAGCAGCATAGCTGGCGTGGGACGCAAAGCTGAGGCCACTTTTGCTACGAACCTAAGCACCCGCACAGCACTTCCCAAAAGGTGCGTACTTGCGACAGTTGTTCGGTGCTAACTAGGTACCCTAGGTTGAGGAGATCTACCCCTAAACACCTCAATGAACGCAGAATGACTCGCACTCAAAAAAATAAACGAGCTCAACGAGCTACGTTTGTTGAGCACGTCGCAAACGCCGGCAGTCGTGTTTGTTATCGTTTGAAGCCGAAACGGAAAGACGATCTCGGGATACTTTTAAAAACAACAATGAATCTATCTTGCTCATTTGTTTCTCAAACAAAAATATTGTCGATATAAAAATGCTATGACGGCACGGAGAAACAAATTTACGACGAACATTTCACACGTCAATCATCTCTCCACCGTGACACCAGATAGCGCCACGGGACAAAAAAGCAGAGCCCTGCCCTTCCTCGTGCGACGGCGCCCTCTGGTGTCTCCGATAGTTCTGAGGTAATCGATCTTTTGATATCGTTTTTTATCGAGAAATCGGCTACGCACAAATGTAATGTTTATTTTTTATTTTTTTATTTTTATTTAGGATGTTTAGATTTTGTAGATCGAGTTACAACCATAGACAATTGCAGAAAGTGGTTTAGTGCTTCTCGAAGTGAGACAGTACAAAGCCTAACCCTACTGTCACAAAATCCGGCTATGTTACATTATTCATGTCACAAAATCCGACTGTGTTACGTTATCCATTCTCCCGGGCCAGACGCGTCCTTCCAAGAAATTCGCGGGGTGTGAGGCCTGGGACCCCGCTCCCCCGAAAACGAAGCGATGCTCCCTTTGGGGGAGGATGAAGGGACGAGCGGGCCAGCGTCCTGGGGTTTCTTTTTGTTTTGTTTTCCACGCCTGCGTGCTGGAATGCGGGGGACCGTCGAGGGGGACTCTGTGAGGAAAACGCGAGCATTGTGAGCGGGAAACTCGGAAGCAACAGGCGGGGAATCGAAGCGCCGAGTCCGTGGAGCTCAACGGTAGCGGGCCAGTTCCGGACTGGGGAAGACTTCGACGACGAAGTGTGTGTGTGTGATTGTGTGTCCGCTTCAAGCCGCCCAACCCACCGTGGTACCACCGGGACCATTCCTTCCCCCTTCGGACAGCGCCTCGCAAGACCGTCAGTCCCGGACACTGTGAGAAGAGATTTCCCCTCCACTCGCATTCTCCTCTTTATAGTAATTAAGGAAGCGGTATTTCTGTAGTTCGTTTTTTATTCTCACGGGTGTCCGATTGTATTATTTGATAACATTGAAGCTCCGAAGTTGTTATTCTTTTTTATGTTCGGGGAAGCTCCCGCGTAAGAGATGGTTAATGCATTGTATTGAGCGGTAGACTTTGGGTTTTGCCTAATTCGTTGTGTGTTGAGTGATTTATCTTCGCCGCCCGTGCACCGGCCGGGTGAAGTGCGTTCGAGTCCTGTTGTTTTCGCAGCTCGGCACTTGTTTACCTTTATTGTGTTTTCTTTTGTCTTGTTTGTAGTATTAAATTCGTTTCGTTGCAAAACTGTGGTCTCCCCTTCATTGGCAAGACTCCACCGAGGCGTGGACCTATCGCCTGGTCGGCAGTCCTTTGTGTTTAAACAGAGAATATCAGCAAACCTGTGACACCTACCAAAAATACCATATGCACCCATACGACCCATACTCCAGAATGCCATACGAAAGACCCATACGGAGATACATCTGAAATGTCAATAGTCCCATCAGCGGACTTCACAATTTTAAATGGTTCAAGACTCCCTTATCGTATTCCCGTATTACACGTATAAAACACGCAAATTATTGTCGGTGCTATGCGCCACATCAGTTTAAATAATATACCTCTATTTCGAAAATGACTAAAAACAGATGGAAGTTAATAATACCATTTACGTGACATCCCAGGGAAGTAGACAACCTTGGATAAACTTCAAATTGACCCGTGCACTCTTCATTGAGAAAGAAGCACAATATGTCATACGGCTTTTACATGTGGTTGTATGGGATATATGGGTCGTAAAAGTGCCTATGTTTTTTTTGTTATGTTTTTCTTTCATGGGCACCCGTAAACAATTGCCGGGCTGGATCAATACCACCTCGAAGGCAAGGCCTGGGTCTCCTTCCTCCTCCTCCCCTAAACGTCATCACTAATGAATTCGTGATTAGAAACACTTCCAGGCTGATGATTCAAGCCTTCCCCTCAAGCGCCGTTCATCCCAACGAGACAGCAATTGCTTCCAAAAGTCAGCAATAATTATTGCTTTTTGTGAAAGCCGGTGCTGACTAATCCCCGCCCTCAATGATGGCTGCCCTTCGGTTCAGCTATAAAAACGGCACACAAACACACACACACACAACATTTGGCGGAATGCCTGTCCTTTAACGAGGTTCCTAAGACATCGTTCTTACCCTACGCCATAAATGAATGAACGCAAACGAGAAGAACGCATGAAGCTCGTGCGAGGGTTTATTCCTATTACATATACTAAAGACTTCACGTGTTGCAGGCACTAACACAATCAGCACAGATTAACCGACCAGCATGTCCCCAAAAGATACCGCATAGAGAGTATTCCACATAGAGTAAACCGCATAGGGAGTATTCGACAATAAAACCGGGATTAACTAAGTCCTCCAAAAATACAGGTGACTACTAAGAGCGACATCAGCGGTATAAGCACCGGACGGAGTTCGTTGTCTCGCTCACCCTAATATCGCAAAGAACGTGACGGACGAGCAGTGAAATCTAAAAGGGCTATCGCTGCAATGGAAACGAATCCTCGCAAACCTGACAGCGCGAAAGCCTCGGAAAGCCACTACAATGAGAACAGCAGTCTCCAGTCTATTTCAGAGTGCAGAATTCGGATAGCATTCGGCAAAATAGTTAGACACAAGCCTTATGCTCCGAGCTTTAGCTCGGAGTTAAAATAAAACGACAATTCAAGCAACCTGCTCTCCCAATTTGTAACAACTGTCCGGGAGAAAAGAAAACAATGTTCTCCGCATTAAAAAAAACAAAAAAACAAAAACAAAACAGAAAAAACGCATTGTTGAACGTTAATTGTTTGTTACAATATAGCACTAGCAATTGGGTTAAGATGCAAATGATTTAGGGCCAACATTTATGTGAATAAAACATTTAACGTTAAGGTCAGTCAGCCTTTGAGGGGCGGCGAAACTTGATTACGCCGTAGATGAGCAATACAGCTAGCGCAGTGTGACCAATAGTCTTTAACGTGCGCCACGCAGTAGTGATACACGACCGCACGCCGGTACGATGCTCACCCAGATCGAAACAGGCAGGGGTGATGTGGAGACTGCACCCAGGAGCCCCAGGGTCCATCAGCGCGAGCGTTCGCTCCAAGTGCTCTAAGCTACGGTGCGCTAGCACACTCGGCCAACGGAGCCCGCATATACTTGAAGATGATGAGCGTCCACAGCCGGGAAGGGGTCCCATTTTCTCATCCCCCAAAAAAATTCCGGAAATCGCCAACAAGTTATAACGTTTGAATCAGATAGGGTGAAGATCAGACACTGGAACCTGGTCCCTACCACTGCCGCTAAATTTTGGAGGAACCTGAACTTTTGGAAAGTCTTTTAGTTTGACTTTACGGTGCGAAAAACACGGTTCTCTTCTCTTTCACGATAATCGGCATGTTTTCTTTTGTTGTTGTTGTTGTTTCATACTGGCGTACCATTGTCTCTAAGAGAGCAGAGCAATGTTACTTCGAGTATGTCGCTAGGAGAAGGGTCAATCGTTATAACGCTATACAACAAAAAATTATAAAAAAAAAAAAAAAAACCGACCCGAAAGCGCAGCAGCTCGGAAGTTACAAGCCTCGGACAACAACCTCTTTTATGAAGATAAAAATCTTCGCAGAAAAACAACAATAAAATAGGAAACAAGTTCTAATCCAAGGACCGACACGAGAGGCCGAAAAATGGCAGAGTTTGACGACATCCACGGACCAGACGAAAATGGGAAAAAGAAAAGGAAGCGCCAGAGATGGGGGATGCGATGCGAGGGGGAAGGGGGGGGGGGGTGGAGGGAGGAAGTGGGGGATAGGCTGGGTTCGAGATTACCGTCATTAGGGAAACCCTCGAAAACAGCGCTCTCGGCTCGCGCCCACGCACACGAACAGATTGCTCGCTTTGCTCGCCCGCTTGCTTGTTTGCTAACAACCAAGTACAGTTAAGAAAGAAAAAAAAAAGTCAGAAGGCGCTGATAGTGTGCGCCTGTTCGCTCCCGCCGTTTCGCGTCGCAGCTAGCAGTCGGCGAGTGGGCGGACCGACACGAGTGGCTGCCGCCCGTCGCCCACGAAAAGTCACTGCGGCGAATATGCGCGACTGTGTTGGCCCTTTGTTAGTTGGACCTCGGTTTCGTCGCTTGATCGCTAATTAGTTAATCTGTTTGTCCACGTCTAATGTGTCTTTTTGGGCTGGTAACGCCGCGGTAATCCAATTATCGCCTCTGCTTCATCTAGTATGATTAGGACTAGCAGACGGCCATAGCAGACGACGCGGCCTGGCAGACAAACAACCGACATAATGGCGGATCGTGTTTTCAGAAAACGGTACTGGTACCGAGAGTTCACGTCGGCATAAGCACGCTTTGTAGCGGACGCCAGGGGCACGATTGGTTCAGCAAAAAAACAAACAAATAATTGTCTAACCTTCCTAATATGGTAGCGGAACAATGCAGCTCGTCAGGCGGCGCACACGATGAAATTAGGTTAAAGCCCCTGCATGTTTCAAAAGTAGCGCAAGGTGCGTCGATGCAGAAGGCACGTGCGACGTGCAGCCCTTGGAAAGATCATGGTGGCACAGCGCAGCACTGAGCTGGATTTCAGACGCCATGTGCTTGCCAGAAGTGGCGCACGGCACGTGTCTCGAGCCATTCCACAACAATGAATGGCGCCACTTATCGCAGGATAGAGGGGCTTTAAATTAGGTTACCTGAAAAAGTGAAGACAATTTTAGAGAGCACGTGACGAATAAAAACAGCATTCTTCATCGTATAAATCTTATTATTGGCGTCACTTTGTTATCAAAAATGCCAAAAAAAAAACTTATTTGTTTTAATATATATATATATATATATATAATTTCGATTTCCGAAGTTTCGAGCTTATACGCCAGCCCCCAGATCCCAAACCTGGTGGAGCCTAAACTTTATAAACAATGCGCAATATTTTATTTACTTTTTTCATGCTCCGCTACACACTGAATCTTTCGAAAGCCCGTCATTGCAACAGGGACTGGCACTTGTCATAGGAATTCGGAGTGCAGAAGGAAAGCGCGACAGTTCGCTCTTAGATGAAGCAACTTTCGCAGAAACCCCATGCTGCGTACCCACTCGCAGGGACCCTCTCCACGTCCTCCATAACTTTTGGACCCCACGAGTACACACATGCCGCTCTGAAACGACCCTCTTGACACGTTCAAACGCACGATTTGATTTTACATAATACTACCATATTTGTTCCAAGTTGGAGTACCACGTCGACCTACGGAGAAGAGCGAACAACACGTTCACTCGACGGCTGAGAACCGTTCAGTCATTCGCTCGATGTCCGCGAGATGGCACAAGTCGCCACCCGATTCAAAGGTTTCAGACACGTTCATTCTGTCACCTAGATGCAAATAGAAAACTAATCGCAACCATTGCTCGGGCACACGGAGAGCAAGTCGTCTGCTTGTTGCGCAGGAGTTGTGGCGACGTCAGAACGAAGCGGAGCTCTGATTGGCTTTGACTGAAAGGATAGTGGGTAGACCTCAATGCTAGATGCCTTGAGGTCTACCCACTATTTTTCTCAATCAGCCAATAAGAGCTCGGCGTTCTGGCAGCGTCGCAACCCCTCTGCAAGAAGCAGACAAACTTGCACTCCGCATAGTTTCCGAGTTGGAGCGTACATACTCGCTCGTAGCACACCCATCGGTTTGGTAAGAACAGGTCGAAGACAATTACCGATAGCCTGTGCGGCGTAAAAATAAAAAAATAAATAAAAAACCGAGGAGGTTAAAGGAAATGATCCTGTGTGCGGCGCGCAGCATGCTCTCCGGACCGGAGCAGACATCTTGGCCGTGATTTCATCGTTTGTTGGAACGCGTCGAATGGTTGTTAGTCGAGAAAAACAACGTACCCTTCGAGGTACTTCCTCTTCCCTTTTATCGAAGGCTAAGTCCTCCTTCGCAAAGAACCGGTGGATTTTCGAGACCCGTAAGGAAAGGACAGCCATTTGCTAGGAATAGCAGACGACAAGTGGATTCGGCGCCCGAACGCCAGACGTTGACGTCACCGCTTCCCCCTTTAGCGAGGAGCAGACGACGGTCTCGCTCACTCTGATTGGTGGGGAGGCAGTGGGCATAAGACAGGGGCAGCCAGTCGAAGCAGATGAGTTCGAATGAGTTTATGACAGACGAATGAGAACACGAGAGGATCGTCGGAAGACAGGCTCTAATAAAAATAAAAATAAACAACGACGTGGGGAAAAAAGTTGGAATGTACGCACTCGGATGTCTACACTGGTCTAATGGAAGAGTTGCGAGCGACCGTTGCGAGTGAATTAGGCGCTCAAGCAGAAACGTGAGCCGACTGCGGGATTAGAGCGAATTAAGCGCCGAAGTCGCCGAGCTAATGCGTCTGTCCCCACGTCGACGATCGTCCAAGAGAGCCCCTGAAAAGAGTTCCTGGGGAGCTGAGCGGCTAATTTCCGTCGTTCTTCCTCAAACACGAAAAAAAAAAAAAATCGATTATAGCGATTGCGTGACATACATCCCTAGGGAGCAGCACACATGAAGGCTCCTTATACATCCCAGTTCTATTTTGGTGCATTTCTTTGAAAGAAATTATCGTCTCAGCGAGGAAGAGGAACGTAGCACATGTAAACGTGTTAGGTTCCTCCTACGAGCCACCTTCTCTCCTTTGGTTCCATAATAATCTGTCTGCGCTTTTTTTTTCTTTAATAAATTGATGCTCCTAAATCCTTACCTTGCCGTAAAAAAAAAAAAATTTTTTACACGACATTTAGCGTTCGGTCCAAAGAGCGAGCACACTGCGCGAAACTGTCAACGCGAACACAACTTCACCCCCTTTTTTTTTCCGCATTTTAGTTCAAAAGTTTATAGTGTCGGGCACCAAAACTTCGGTCCCGAGTTCACGCACTCACGACTTCTTAGAACCGTGTACTTTCAAACACCTTAGTATTTCTTACGACGACAGATCAAACTGGCACCACCTATCCGGTAGCCATGGAACAAATGGTGGTCCCGTATATCTCCTATCTTTTCAAACATAGTTATTTCTGACGTGAAAAAAAAAAATGTGTTAATGGTGTGAACGACCGTTTCTCATAAGTAGTACGTACATTTGACAAAAACCGCAAAAACCTTCGAACAAAAAGTAAGGGCGCAAACGAGCTGGTGTACATTGCACATGGTTGAAAAAAACCCGAGACTGCGGGTAAACGACACAACACTAAAAAGAGACCTTTTAGTGTTGTGTCGTTTACCCGCAGTCTCGGTGTTTTTTCAACCATGTGAAAAACCTTCGCTCTGGTGAAATTCAGTTCCATGGTCACCGCACAGATGGCGCCAGCGTGCCTGCCAGTGTGTTCTCCCGTCATGATATATTTTAGAAGGTTTTAAGGCACTCCGTCTTAAGAAGTCGCAAGCGCGTCAAAAGACATTTATTACCACTTTATTAGTACCCCAAATGAGCATCGAAAAATAGAAAATAGGTCATGGCTCATTAGCGCTAACAGTGTCGACGAGTGTACCTTCACAGCTACAGCACGGCGTACGTGCTCTCCATTGAAATGCGAAGCTGTAAACACTACTCATGAAAAAGTAATTAACTTACAGTTATACGCTTGTGATTGTAACTCGTTAAAGTTACAATTGCTAGCAATGCAACTAAGTTTACATACTTGCAATTGCAACTAGTTAAAGTTACAATTACTAACAATATATTTAAGTTTACCAGCTTACAATTGTAACTCGTTCAAGTACCGTTAACAAAAAGATAACTAAGTTACATCACAGTTACACGCTTGCAACTGTAACTCGTTAAAGTTACAAATACTAACAATGTAACCAGGTTTACATGCTTACAATTGTAACTCATTAAAGGAACAGTTACCAAAAAACATAACTAAGTTACATCACAATTACACGCTTGAAATTGTAAGTCCTTAAAGCTACAGTTACTTCAAAATCAGGCTAAGTTACATCGGAGTTACATGTATTGTGTCGAATGAAGAAACCGTTCAGTTCCCAAAGACCTGTCCAGAATCGGTGTGTGTGGTTTGACACGGCAGAGGCGCAGGACGTTTCCTATCGCTACGACAACTGGTCCGGCTTCGAACCAGTGATACAAGCCCCCTTCTCGTCTCAAAAAAAAAAAAATATATTACGTCGACGAAGTGAGCTTTGTTGTCTCAAAACGCATTATGTACATGCAACTAACCCGCGTATTTAAAGCGCCGCCCGCTCCGACCTCTTCTGATGTCGGAGCGTCCTGGCCGCTCGTGCGCATTCCGGCGGCCGTGTTTCTCCATGTCGCTCCGCAGTAAAGTTTAGGCACCTTGATATCCCGCGGTTGTGAGCGGCAGCGACGGCAACACGGCCTCGTGTTTTTTCTTTGCCTGCGTTAGAATATGCCCCGTTCGTGCGTTCGACGGTCCGGAAATCACCATGGCAGGAGATTCACCAGTGCCAGTGATCGATAAAATCTACATGAGAAGTCCTTTTGGCTCCTCCTCATATGAAAGTGCTCGTCGCTCACGACGGATCAAGTAGACGCACTGGAACCGAGATGATCGCGGCGGTTTTCACCGGCGCATGGAAGGAATCCGTGTCCTGGATTTCCGTGTCTCGCATCTAAACGAGTTAGCACCGACAGCAGCCCCGAACATTTTGGTATATAGCGCTGCGTGTAGGTAAGCTGCTACTGATTGGAAGTTAAGATCGTCTGTTACGCACCATGTCTATGCCAAATGATTCTGCTAGGAGCCGCACCGTGGCGCCACCATCTGGATGCCAACTCGCTCCCTCTGCGCGTCAGTTTGCGCAGGGAGCGTGATCGCGATCCAAACCGGCGACGGTTGACTGGATGCATATTCACGCAGTGGCGTTGGACCCCGTGTCCTTATGTTACGTTGTGATACGACTTCGAGTCACCGGAACATCCGTGTTTTGAATGTCGCGTGCAAAGGTATACTCCTTGAATTGGTAGCCACGCTTCGTATGAAACAGATGTCCTGGTGATTCGTTACAAAGTAACTGCAAAGAAAAAAAGAAGTGTTCTTTTAAACAGCCCAATTGGGGACAAACATGTCACAAAACAAATCTTCCGCGAAAAAAACAAATTTTTTCTAGCAATATTTACGCCACAGGACGTAATTTAGTCGGGGTCACAATTTCTCCACATTTGAAACTCCCGCTCTTTTGACGCGCGCGGAGTGGCTGTTATACGTCACTACGTGACGTATAGCAGCCACTACGTGACGTTTAATACCAACTTTGTGGCGCGCGATTTAAAACGGACGAAATAGCCGCAAACTAAAATCAGTCTCGCGCAATAAATATTGCTGTAAAAATTTTTGTTCTTGTTGGAAAAATTGTTTTGTGACATGCTTGTCCCAATTAGGCTGCTTAAAAATACACTTTTTTTTCTTTGCAGTTACCCTTTAACACCTCATAGCCTAGTTGTAAGGATCAGAGCGTATGTTTTCCTTAATTAGTATTGTTTTGTCTTCCACCGCTTGCCAGCATTGCCGAGAGGGTCACCTCTTCGAGGGGAGGGGGTGCTGGCGGTGCGCGAGAGCGAGCAAATGGCCCCTCCGCGAGCGCGCGCGGCGCCGCCGCGCGGAAGGAATGTGTCCCCTTGGGGGACGTAGGCGGACGCCCGGAGGAGCGGGGTCTGGGGAGTTGGAGCGGGAGAGGTCCCGGAGTCGGTCGCGGACGTGTGTCGTCCGCCGGCCCTTTGTTCTTTGTTAATAAATGTATAGTTAAAAAGCATCAAATCGTCGTCGCTGCCACTGCCTCGCCATCGAAGTCACCAGCCGCGATCGGGGAGAGGATCTTCAGTTGGGAATTGCAGTTGGGAACGAATTGCAGTTGGGAACGAAGCACGTCTTTCCCACCCTTATAGCATAACTTCTTCTTCGGGTTAATGCTCATCTTCGTGCACGAAGGTGGCACCGGTGATTGACACAGCACCAAAGCAACACATGAGGCCAGCCACTGACCGCACACCACCACCACCACACCGCGAAAAAGGCGAGTAAGCTAAGCCCCCGACTCCGTGGCCGCCGAAGAGAGACCTCATACCCACGGTGCTCACACCTCAGCGCCCTCCGCGGCGGCACGGAACAACTACACTTCGTTTCACCCTACGTTGTACCGCAGCGAAGGCTAGAAGCGCGAGCTCATAGCGTTGGCAGCTGCTCTTAAGTCACGAGAGCTTGTGCCGCCGGGATGTGCCCCAGAGTAAGGAGCTCGCGCTTGTAGCCTTTCCTGCGGTACATCATAAGGTGAAACAGAGCATACTCCTAGTTCCGAACACGATCTGGTCGCTCGCTCCCCGCGGGGAGAGCGGCCAGAGTCACCACCTAAATGTATTTCTTCCACCGTGGGTACAACATAAGGTGAAACAGAGTATAGATGCTGCTTCACCAATTATCGGAGTCCGCCCATGGCCTCCGAGGTGCACGCTCAACAGAAAAAGCGAGCCGAGCCAGTTCTCCAGATCTCCGCATGCGGTGCTTATAACCAAACCAGAAACGGAAACAGAATCCCCCCAAAGCACGTTGTCAAGCCTGAGCATCGTTCATCGTTCTCGCCATCAGAGTAGGAACAGGTAAGTCGATCCCTGTTGATTCGTAATTTTTATTCGCTGCTCCGGTCTTTGCGCTGTTTCGCTGGAGGATACCTCAGGCTGCAAGATTTAGAGCGAATTTCTACTTGTTTTCGGCGGACATCATCTAGGCCGGCGGGACAGGCATAGCAATATTTTTGTCTTCATGCGTGCGAACAGCTTTATGAACTTCACTTACGTGCACGGAAATTTTTTGTACACCTTTCGCGCGTTGAAAAGATGAGCCTTCAAATTTCGATCAACTCACAATTTCGCAGCACACAGACCTTGCCAAAGGTTTGTGTGTTGCGGCGAGAGGGGGGAAGCACATTTCGCGCTTTCCTAAGTTCCGTAAACCGACCAGAATGTTGATGATGATAGTTCGCGGCTATTTCTTTGTACTGTTTGGTTGAAAGCCCCTCGATGTGTTTGCGTTTGACTTGCAAGTAGAGTCTAGAGCCACTACATAAGCTACGCTTCAGAGTAACGACACTTACCCATCTTGGTGCTTAGGACCATGGTTACCAGGTATCTGAAGCTTATTTATCTGAAGTCACGGGAAACGCTTTTCCCTCCTCCACAAATGTTTAAACAGTCCGCGACAGAGTAAAGCAATATTAAATGCGCTTCCTCAAACCGAATCTAGTGCTAAGGAAGTCACACGTTTAAATCGTGACGATCGGCGATTGCATCTGCTTTGCGCTTAGCACCAAGATGGCGGCGCCACCAACAATATCGGGGAACAGAGTGCCGATACTCTAACCACCGAATTCAGAAACCTCACTCAAACTACACTCAAACTGAAGGGCCCCTCCACTTCCTCGAGGAAGGCGCGAGGACCGGCGCTGGCCAATCGTAAGGACGGATCCGCCGTCGCGATTGGCCAGCGCCGGCCCTCGCGCCTTCCTCGAGGAAGTGGAGGGGCCCTTCAGTTTGAGTGTAGTTTGAGTGAGGTTTCTGAATTCGGCGGTAAGTGTAGCTCATTTATACCCCTGTCAGACGGGCTAGTTTAGTGTCACTACAAGCGGGTGCACTTCGCCCTTAGTGTCGTTTCTGTAGTGTGCCACACGGCTCCTTCCTGAGGAACACACTTGGCTTGGAGTGAGTTTGACGAACTCACTTCGCTCGATCGCGTGCGTGGAATCAATAGGAGTGTTTCCACAGTAAGACATAACAACGCAGAAACCACAAGCGTGGCGTAAGTTTTATTTTATAAAGAAAAAGAAATTCGTGAAAGAGACGACATGTAGAAGAATGGCATTGCAAAAAAAAAAAAAAAATAGTGGGGTGGACTTGGAGTTTAGGCTGATCTGAATCAAGATCAGCGGAGCGCTGAATTGATAAAAGACGACGACAAAGTCAGTCATTCAAGGCTATCTTGGTTAGCAGAGAATGATAGAACCTACTTTTGTTTCAGCATGTAACTACTCGAGACAACACGATAATTATGATTTGATTAGGCAGTGTCAGGGCCTCCTCGTAGACTTCCGTGGAACGAAGCGGAACGCCAAAGTTGGATATGCTTCGTTCTTTATCTTGAATGTAACATTGTTTTAGAGCACAGCTCCTAGGCACCCGTTTCTGGGTTGAGCGGCGTCGGCGTAACCGCGCGTTGCATTAAGGGCTGTTCCCAAAATTACATCACTCGCGACGTCACGTGTGACGTCACGAAGGTAAAATTTTCCCGCTAAATTTTGCGGTAAAAGTTTTTGCTAGTCTGACGGAATATTTTTCCGCTAAATTTAGAGGAACAATTTTACCCGTGTGACGTCACGTGACGTCACACTTAAAATTTCAGATGCCGTGTCATGTGGCGTCACACGTCAATTCAGCGGGAAATTTTCCCGGCTAAATTTAACGGAAAATTTAGCGAAATTTTTACGCTAAGCGGAATGGGAACAGGAGAGGAGGATGGGAGGGTACGGAGGGGGAGCAGCTGGTATACCCTCCCCTTCGTACCCTTCCTCCCTCCTCAAGATCTGCGCTCCAATTCGGCATTACAGAGAATTGTAAACGTCAAATTTTTTTAACGTGTTTTTATTAAGGGGTATCGGTGGCCGAGTGGGCTAGCGCCCACCTGATCGAGGTACGTGGAGAGAAAGCTCGCGCTGGAGAAGGAGAACCCAGTGATCCTGAGCTCAATCCCCAGCCCTGCTCGAAGAACACACTTCCAATGAAGTGAGTTCGGGGAGCACACTACGCTCGCTCCGGTAGACCAAGTGTGTAATCTCGATAGCAGTATTCAAGGAGTTAAAATAATAGAAGAAATTAACGCTGCGTAATATTAGTATTATTCTGATAGGAGTAATATTAGATGCGCACTTGTTTCCTGTTGGCAGGAAAGTAGTGCATTGTGGAAAAACAAGCGGCTAATCTAGTTTTCAGCCTTGGCCCCTGCGCGACGGCCAGCGACGGCCAGGAGGCACCTGCAAGACTCCACCAGGAATCTGATGGTGGCAGGAGAGACGGGAAAGGCTTGCTTGAAATAGAACTCGCCCAAATGGGGCAAGGTGTCTTCGAACCACCGTTCGTTCCTCTGGAAAGTTCACCGTTCTCGACTAATCACGGGTAGGTCGTCGGTCATGAGAGCGGTTATGGTGAAGGCATTGGCCTGCAGCTGCTGATCGATGTCACTTGAAATTCTTGCCTGTGCGTCAGCATCCAGGTTCAGCTGCCTCTTATCTGAAAGGCGTTGGGCTCTCACGGAGAAAAGTGCCCCAACCACGAGCTTCCACTGTCCAACATTGCGGATATTGCCCTCCAGCTCGTCCTCCACAGACTCCATGATGTTTCATTGTGGCGAGTTGCGAGTGGCCGAGTGGGCTCGCGCACACCAGCTCGGAGCACGCGGAGCGAAAGCTCGCGCTGCAGAACCCAGGAATCCTGGGTTCAATCCCTACTTCTGCTCGTTTCGATCTATACTTCGTTTCACCTTATGTTGTACCGTAGACAAGGCTTGATGCACGAGCTCATAGCGTTGGGAGCTACTCTTAACGCACGAGAGCTTGTGCCGCCTTGATAGGCTCTAGAGGAAGGAGCTCGCGCTTGCAGCCTTTTCTGCGGTACATCATAAGGTGAAACAGAGTATCGTACCGGCGTGCGGACATGTATCACTGGCTTGAAATGGCTGATCGTAATGATCAAATTGGATTTAAATTTGGATTCAAACTCGTGAGTTAGCGCAACAATGTGTGGTAACGTGTTTCTAATAAGACGACGAAGTTATTTATGAAAAAATGGGTATGCACTGTAATATCTTGCGTGCCCAAGATCTTACCCATCGTTATTGCCATCATTTTGGAGTGACACTAAGTTTTCCCGTGTAGCACCAACACACTTGGAGTGTGTTTGAACGGGTTGAAGTGCACTCGCTTGTAGTGACACTAAACTAGCCCGTCTGACAGGGGTATTAGTGTCTGTAGTAGAGCCAAATGCGCCGGTGCACGAAGCCCGTGCCTCGAGGGGCCCTTGAAAGCCAATGGCGGCTCAGCACTGAAATGGGCGTCCCTTGGAAGGGAATGACGGCGGAGCACCCGCTCGTGCCACGTGCCTTGCGCGTTTGCGCAACAATGGTTGGCGGTACTCGTAGAAAACGCCTTTATCAAAGGGCTTTATGCCTAATTCACACTTCACCTTCAACGACGCTACGGCGTTTTGAGCACGCGCAGTCAGAGCACGAGGAAAGGCAATGAGCGCGTGCTGGAGGCTGGGGGGCCTTCGAAACTTAAAAGACGCCCTGCCGCTCTCGTCTTCTCAGTGACCATATGTTGCAAAGCTTCATCGCGTGCCTCTCGATCTACTTACATCTCGCACTCTGGATGGAAATTACGAGTACGTCCTTCGTCCGCTCAGCACCATTCGCAGCGGGATTTGAGAAGCCCGCACTCTGCGTCGTCGCGCTCCGACATATACTGTGTCATTGTAGAAGAGCCGTGCTTCCTGCGAGCGCTGTTGTGATCCGAGAGGAGCGGACGCTCTGCGGTTTCCTCTTCCGGGCGGTGTCCTCGGTTTCAGCGCCGCAGGAAAGTTGGGGAGGAAGTTCCGGTGGAAAACCTACGCCGTGTGAATAAATTAATCTCGCTCGTTTGCGCACTTTCTTCTTTCTTTTCTTTTTCATTGTTTTGCGTCAACCAAATAAGTCAATGCATCCTTCATTCTTTGATTTTTCTTCTTGTCTTAGGGTTGTAGAAGAGTGACCGCCCACCAGCTAGCCTGCACTATACCCTTACATCCGTAATAGACTTTTTTTTTTTTTTTTGTCATTTGCTATTTTCAAAGTGGTTCGACACGGACAAGTCTTCAAAACAGTAACAAGGTATTGAACTGGGCGAGTTGGCAAAAGTTTGACATGGTGGGAGTAACAGCTTCAAAAAAGAAGGGGACTAAAAAACGAATAGACACGACAGGACAACAGCTGTTTGTCCTGTCGTGTGTGTTCCTTTTATCATCCTTTTTTTTTTTTTAAGCTGTTACACTCACCTTGTCAAGCCTTCATACACTTTTTTTCCGCCCGCTCCCTATTCAAGAAATCCCAAGCTTGCGACCGTATGTTGGCTTAAGCGGGCTTTCAGTAGCTTCGCCGTTTTGGGGAACGGAGGTGACGAATGGAAACAGTCTACTGCCGTTCCGCCACGCTAATGAACGCTGAGGAACAAATGAGAAATCCTCGAACTTCCGTCAATTGATTTGGCTCGCCAGCGCCGACAACAGGCCACGGCGAAAGCCGCCAGAGTTGAGGAGAGTTGCGCGACGACCTTTCTCGGCTGGTTCACGGATTTCCCGCTAGGCGCCCTCCGTTTTGCTAATGTCGCGAAGAGACGCTCTGCTAAATGCCCCAGGCGCCCCGGCCCGCGCTCGAGGAATCATGGGAACGGTGGTCCTTCAGCTCCAAAAGGGATCGATCATTTCGAGCGATTCGATGGTTACACTGTCTTGAGTGTGTGATGTAGCGACCGAGTTCGATGTGACGAGCAAGCGGTTGCAGTCGAACAACGCCTTTTAATATAGCAACATATGTTTCTATAGACAACAACACTAGCGAAACACACAATACAAGGTTGACTTAATACAGAAACTGAAACTACGACACAACAGAGTGTAACCTGGAGTAACCCTGATCAAACGTCGTGTAGTGTCCAAGGACATATCACATCACTTTTAAAATCCCTCATCAAAGTCTAGGTTTTTTTATATTAAGCATGCAATCCACCTTTCAACCTGGCTGAGCTGCAGAAATTTCTTAAGGGAGAACGGAGTATATAACCAACGTCTTAACTAAAACTATGACTTAAAAAAAAAAAAAAACAGTTCGAGCGTTTAGGATTTGACTTGACGTGCTGCTCCGCTCGTGCGCTAGCTTCGGCAGTGGTTACTTTCACTAGGTCTTAGCTGAGACTCTGACGCAGGGTGTGGTTCACTATGTTAACGCTTATCGTATCGTGGCTATGACGAACATTAATTTACGGCGTTCTGTCTGCAAGTTGTGGGGTGAACGTTTCTTTTTCTTTTCTACAACTGTTATTGCGTGGAGAAAAAAAATAGTAAATCGTGCTTCGTATGCGTTTTGAACGTCAAGGATTCATTTTACGTGGTATTGAGGGACACTTCGAGAATTGTTGTAGCGCTACTTCAAGTTTTAAATTCGTTTTCTGACATTTGACATACTTGCCACAAACGCACGCTAAAAAAATATATATATATATATATATTTTTTTACTTGAAGAAAGATGACCAGCGGAGCTGTACAATGGAAAGTAATGACCGGCCGTAAGTCGGCAAGCTAGAGTGGAAAGGCTGCCGCCATCTATGAGCAAAGGCGGCAACCAGATACGTGGCTTGCCGCCGTCGCTCATAGATGGCGGTACGTGTCCAGAGTTCGCTGTCTTCATTTCTTTGCGGGGGACACAATCCTGGGGAAACTAGCCATTAACAGCTGCGCTGTAAAAAAAAGAAAAAAACGTTTGGTCTTTGCTGCGTTACGCAGGAACTCGTTTTCCATTTCCCGCGCATTTGTCCTCCCCATACTTTCGCCGTGGCCTAATATACCGGCTTTCATTATTTACGAACCTCGAGATGCCGCGTGCAGCCATCGTCACCCGCAGAACTCGAGTGCGGCCGCCGTGCGTGCACGAGCGTGCGTCTGTCTGCGAGTTTGCCCGCGGCGGTGCGAGTAGGATCCCGAACTCCGGATATAGCGCATAACGGCGACCTGGGGAAGGTCGTTAAAAGTTCCTCGCGCGCGCACGGCGCGCGTTATATGTCTTGCTCCGTCTGGTCGCCTCTCGCTTTCGTATACCACGAGCTCGCATTTGCATATAACGTATCCCCACTGTACTAAGCTCCCTTTTTTTCGATATCGCGTTTATTTCGTTCTGGGGCGCAGAAGTCCCTCCCCAGTGCCCGAACGCAATGTCTTGTATACGCGCGATTAAAGTCAAACGTTAATGATTTCGGGGGAACTCCCCAGAGTGGAGAAGATGTGTACGCGAGAATAAATTAACTTTAATTTTCATTGGTGCACAACGCTATGGTGCGGCCATCGATCCAAATACCTCTAATACTTAACAGCCTAAAAAAATAAAAAAATTGCTCGGAGTGGCGGCGAGCCCACCCTTGTTATCGTTCTTCAGCCAATGGAACTGACGGATACATAGAGCGATACGAACGCCCACGAAGGAATCAGGAGTCGAGAGGCGTAAACATAAGAAAGCCACGCGTCTCTTAAGCTCTCACTGATTATACGGGTAGAAATGGAGGGAGAGGAGGAGACAAGAGCGTGCGGAGACGCCAGAGCGCGCCGAGCTCAGACAGGAACGAACGGTGGAAAGACGGACAGCCAGCTGCCTTCGTCTCTATTCACTGACAGAACGCGGTCGAACGCGAACGCCGAGCACCAGACGCCGGCGTTTCGAACGCTTTGAAGGAGTGACTATACCCGTTTTCACCTCCATAAAAAAGGAAGTTTTGCTCAATGTTCATGCGCCGCGCGAAGTAGTTCTTACAAGATTTGGTTGCCGGAGGCAGAAGCGATGCTTCTGGCGGTTGAAACGTGCACGTCTTGATAAGTTAACATATATCTAATCTAAAATGCACCTAAATATATCTCAATTCTGAGCATAAAGAGGGAAATCAGTAATGCTCCGCGAAAAGCCGTACTTTTTTTATTATGGTTCTTGACGTGAGAACGAGTATAGAGAAAAAGGCAGCTAGCCTCCTCTCTATCCACTAATCGTACCGGTCAGGGCTCGGCGCGTTCTCGCTTCCTCCTCTCCCTCCGTTTCTACCCGCATAGCGGAGCGCTCTAATTGAGCAAACCAGGAGCTAGTTCGTAGCCACCGGTCTTACTCCAGGGATCGGCACTCACAGACAGGGCAGATTTTGTGAGTGGCACACCAATCACCTAGAGGGCGCGAGCTACGCTCCATTTCAGGAGGAACTCGGTATTATTTGAGCTAAAATGACCATCGATAGAGATGCCTTTCTTTGGAAAAAGGAAAGCTCCTTTCGGCAAAATTAATTGTTAAACCTGGAATGAGAGACGGCTCAGTGGAGTATAATTAGGCTCCAGGTGGCGTTGTACTCGTAAAACTTGCGAATGGCGAATCTATGTACGTATCAAGTTACGTCTAAATTGTGACGTTTCCTAGAGTTGCCTTGGTCGTGTAAAGTTGTAAACAGACAGCAAGAGCTGCTGGAACATTTAATGTGTCACACACAATGACATAATCGATTTCTTTTCTGCCCCCAAAAGGAATGCTGATTTGTTGTCCGAATAATCGGGTAAAGCCGTTTGCCAATACCGCTCGGCCTCGCACCCGCTTTGGGACAGGATACGTGCTCAGATGTGAGCACGTATCCTGTCACCAAAATGTTGTTGCCAATTTATGTGTGCCAAAAACGTTATTTCTCGTGAACTCGCAGTATGAACGATGCGGTCTCGGTTACACATTTCCGACCAATTACATTTCGCTCAGCCCGGACGCCCAAATATGCAAAATTTCTTTGCCGAAGGAACGGCGCCGCTCGATAACACGCGGTTTCGGGGTTTTGCGGCCTGTTCTAAGGAGGATGCATCGGCCGTAAGAGCGAAAGCTTGCGCTGGAGGAGCATCCTCAGCTCAATCCCCACCCTTGCCCCCTTCGATCTGGATGGGCATCGTACCGGCGTGAGGTCGTCTATTACTGCTGCGTGGTGCACGGCGAAGACCCCAGGCTAGCGGTTTATACTGCACTGGCTAAATTTCTCACCTGCAGCTGAGACACCAGACGACCATTGGGGCTGAAGAACTTCCAACTGTCTAGCAAACACACAACAAAATTTGTGGTCGATTTCAACGGCGCGAACCGTGCGTTGTTCTATATTGAAATCTCGCGAAGGCGGTGGTACACCATCGCGTAACAATCAATGAACAAAACAATATATATATATATATATATATATATATATATATATATATCCGAGTAGGGGAGAATAAATGGTGAAGCGTAAGATTTCCGTGGATAAAGAATACAATCAAGGAAGAGTTATGAGTTGTGTGCAAAAAGAAAACGTTTCTTATCGTTTTTCTTTTTTGACACAGCAGGGTCGTTTAGAGGCTTTCTCCAAAGCTCCGCAGAGGTGCGATTCGTCGTGGAAACAAAAAATAAATATATGTAAAATTGAAAGGAGGAGAGAGGAGAGAAAAAGAGAGAAGGAAAACTGGAAATGAATTGTCGTGTGCGACAGCGGAAGCACGCGGTTTCCGGGACCCGTTTTTGTTTTGTTTTTATTTCGGAGTCTGGATTTGAAGACCATTTTCTCCCCGCCCAAATGCTGCTGAGATTTTGCGTGTTCTCTCTTTGTTTCTTCCATATATCTTTCGCTTTTTACAGCTGGACATCGTTCATTGGTGAAAAGCGTTCATTTTTTTTAAATTATTATTATCATTATGTACCGGTTTAAATTTTCGTCGTCCCGCTTGTTTTGTGTCTACCGTCGTCGCCATACGTATATTACCGCTTCGTCAAAACTCTGCTGGCGCAATAAATATAACCCCTTCGAGCGCAGTCCGATGTTTGTGGCTACAGAAAATGTTCGGCGCGTTAGACTGTTTGAATTTTCGAACACGTCGCACGCACCCGTCCCCTACGCGCCTTCTTTGGAAGTTATAAAAGCGAGGGTCGAGTTACAGCTAGACTATTACATAGGAGGCTTTCCCGCAGCATATTACTCCAATAGGGCTAACGCAATCTAGCTGAGGGACATGTTTTTTGGCGTGACCTCTGTATACTATTGGCCTATAAGAACTAATAACTACGGTAATTAGTTTTCTTCGAAATCGGCGGTGTTTTTTTTTTTTTTGGGGGGGGGTTTATTATATTCCACAAATTCGGTGTAATTTTATTGGTGTCAGACAAAAATTCGATATTTATCGGGGATTACGCCGAAGAAAATAGTACACGGGCATGGGATTCCGCCACTTCCAGACAACATGCGCGTGTCCCGAGAACTTGGAAAACGGCCCGCTACCAATAAGAGTAGGAAACAAGGGGTGATGTTCCGAACCAAAAAAGTAGAGCCGCGGACAGGTCACTGAGGTAGGTGTTACGGTAAAGTACAAAATAAAGATGTAAATAATTTTCCTCCTTTCAAGCTTGAGGTTTTTGTTTTTTTAATTATCAAGAACAGCTCCGAATCGGGGACATCCCGGACCGGTGATCAACTTTATAGCAATAAAGTATTCGCTTTCTCTCTCTCTCTCTATCCAAATCGGATTTCGTTCGATCTTCCCTTATTTTCATAAAATCGGCTCGGGGGTTAACTTTCGGGGTTTATCGGTGTTCACCGAAAAGAGGGAACCCTACTTGTATATAACTGACGTGTCGAGTTCGGCACCGGACGTCCCTACCGTTCCCACTTGCAGCCCAATGTTGCTGCCTTCAGAGGCGACCCATCGCGTGCTGCGTGTGCTTCGAAGGCGCGCACTGTCTCGAGCCAGCAAAGAAGGCGGCGAGTTAGTCGGTAGGGGCACCCGATGTCCTCTAAACACTACGTGTGCATGACTTCTGTAGCTTGTAATAATAGGCTTTGCATCTTCTGTACACACGGTTGACCGAGAATTCGTTAGCGCTGACGGGACTGCAATCCATCTCGCTACTTCATCAGCAAAACATATTTGAGAAACTTTTGTTTTTTGAAATGTAGTAAATACAAAATAATAACCGTTGAAGCCTCGAATGCCTTCAATATGTTACCTCTTCATTGTACTGAACTACACTGTGCCTGTATGTACTGTTCTGTGTGCAGTATTTTTTTTTTAAATATATATTTAGTGCTCCGCTTTCATACGTTTTTATGTGTTTATTTTTCTGTGTCAGCTACCAAATGTAGGGAGGCTGGGGCTCGTCAAGCTGCGACACGCAGCTTTTTTTTTTCTTGGTTTCTCTCCGTCATTCTTTTTAAGAGAAAAATAAACATTCTATTATTTTTATTATTATTATTTTATACTCAGCATCTTTAGCATAGGGCTGCTGTGCGGTGCGGCGCTGCTACCGGAAGCTCCAGGCAGCCGGATCAATGGTGCCAGCCTGTTATCTAAGCGGTCATAGTGCACTCCGCCACACTCGAATGCAAGTGTGCGTACCAGCCTTTAGTGTCTGTGGCTGTCAGTTTGTATGAGCGTTATTGTATGCTCATGATTTCTCCGCTTGTCTTTATGTATTTATGTAAGCGTAGATGCCTGTAGAGACGTGTGTGAGCCTGCGTATGAGGTGCGTGCGTGCCCCTGTAAGCTGCGGGGCAAATTGTGAGCATAAATATCCGCGACCGCCGTCGGCGCGTTGATAAGTTGCATCGGGAGATTGGTCCCAGTTGACCGCGTTTCGAACCGCCGCCTTCATTTTTCCTCATTCCGTTGACTGGACGTCGTCTGCTCCTCAATACCGTCCCGTCCTCTCTCGCCATTTGTCCGACTGGCCCCAGTTCCGTTTCTTACTTTTTTTTTTTCTTTTCTTCTCTCGCTTTACTCCAGGACTTCGGGGACCGTTTGCGGTTTCGATGTTTATGTGGACAGATGTCTCGATACACGTAGCAATCCTCACCGGAGGGAAGATGGAGGGGTCATTTCTGACCGCCTAAAGTTCTTCTCTCCTCGCTGTTTTTGTTGCGGTTTCTGCTCCTCATTTCTTCGGCGTTGGCTCCGCGACAAATGTGGCCAGTCGTATGTCAAAATTCATGAGCCCCGAAATGCCTCGCGGGTTTGTCTTTTTTTGCTTGCTCTTGGCCCGCCGAACGTTTTCTCGCGACATTTGTCCGCCTTCCTTCTCTCCACGTTGGTACGTGTGTTTGTGACTTGGCGTCTGGTCTTGATCTATGGCGCCGTTCGGCGCACTTGCGCGAATGGGCTTGCGTCAAAGTAAAAGGGGATTGCTGGGCAAGTTGTGCCACTATTTAATACGGCACATATAACATATAACGGTATTAATTAACGTAATAATAGTAATAATAACAAAGTATTATGAAACTCCGTAAAGACATTTGTTAATATTATTAGTAGTAGTACTAGTAGTTGTAGTAGGCGACACGCTTCGATATTTAGTTAATTAAAAATTTAATGCTGTAATCACTATTAACAATTTATTTTGAAGACACTCGCAGTCTTCAGAATTTTCAACGAGGCTTTGTACAACCTCGATGCTAAGAGCACATTTCATTTCACCGTAGCGGAGCGAAGCGAGGGGTGACCGCGCGTAGGCGCTGTCTGTTTGAAACTCTAAGGCTCGCAAATTTCTGTTAGCTCTATCGGAGCTGCCTTGGTGGCTCCACTCTAGTTCTGGTATATACTTCCAGCGAACGACAGGAAGTGTCCAATCCAACTTACTTAGGCCAAAGAAAAAGAAACAGAAAAACATTCGGTTGACGAAACGTTACTGAGCCCAGAAAACGCGTTTCCATGAAATGTGTGTCGACTAAGCGTTATCGACGAAACGTGTTTGGACGAAACGTCACGGACCCGATTCGACATGGCCGATAAAAAACAGCGGTAGTAACCCCGATAACGAGTTTTACAACACCGGCTTGTCGGCATCTGATATCGCGATGAGTGGCATTACCCCAATCAAAGCTACCACCAAGCTGTTATCTTCGGGCACATACTTACGAACCTTCTTTATTATGGGGACGGCGACTGAACGTGTTCTCTCGCGTGGGCACACTTTCGGAAAGTGAACGAGGACGAAGGTAAAAATATTCGCGCGAAAAACTCTAAAAAAAAAAAAAAAAAAGAAAACCGCTATTTGGCGGCCGGCGACGACGCGAGCAGGCGACAGTGCTTTTGCGGCACTTTCGGTGTCTTATCTTTTTCTTCTTTTTACCCGACGTTCCTTCGCCGTGTGTTCAAACAAGTGGTGTCGTTTAGTCGTGTACGCATTAAGTAAACGACTCGACGGGTCTTTATCGTTAGCGGGCTGCGGTTTTCTGTCGCGCGATGTTTTCCTTCGGGAGTTAATTTTAAGCGGTCCAAGGGCTCTCTCGAAGGGAGGATGAAGCAGCGGCGTGAGGTTGGGCGCCAATGAAGAGCAAAAAATGGCGTCGCGTCTTTCCACGCTTAGTTCTATGTAGCGAGCTACTAGGCTGACAAAAGGGAGAGGGAATAGCAACCATTCTCTCACTGTTTTATTTCGGTGTAGTGGAGTCTTCGCTGCTTTTCGAAAAAGCTAGCCTACAAAATGTGGAAGGTTACCGAAACATTTGTTGTTAACAAATTACCTTTCAACGTGAGCAAAAAAAAAAAAAAAATTCAATTTAGTTGTTTACATACATACATTCGGTGTTTCGTCAACAGGAATGTTCGTGCAATAGACCCCTACCCCTGCTGAGTCAACTCTCAATCACTATCAGAAGCTTCGAACGCCAAAACAACTCCGACAAAAAATTACCAATTAAGAGCGAGGCGAATTAGTGGTCCTTGCCCCTTCCATGTCACGGATGAATAAACTAATCCAGGTTCCAATATTGTTATTGGTGGAGGCGCGCCTGAGTCGGAAACTTGAGGAGAGAGTCGAAACACTCGATGAAGTAGAAAATGATACTTTGGAAGCAAGTCTGCCGAACTCACAGGGAACGATGTTGTAAGTTTGAGAAGTTGACTGCACGCGTCGCCGGCCATGCAGATGAGGCGGACTGCCTTGTGGACATTGCTGCCAAAGGACGTTGCACAAGCCTCCTTACATTTTGACGTCACAGCAGCATTTGTTAAGATGTTAAGAGAGGGGTGACACGAAAAAAAAAAAGATCATCTCTCTTCTGCGTATATGTTTACTTGCTTTTTAAAGAGAGAGAGAAAAAAAAAACAGGACTAAAAAAAATTTTAAAATATCGTTTCACGTCTCCTCCCAATAGAAAAATGCAACTAGAAAGTTTTAACTTTGTCTTCTTCAAAGTACCTTAAAGATGCCGCTGCAAGTGTACACTGTTTTCTGTCTTTCTCAGTCACGTGAGTTCCGTATCTGGCATGCGGGACGAAAAAAAAAAATAAAACATTTAAACCTGGAATATGCGAACAAATATTGGTGAGACAAAACAAGAATGTGTGACAAAAACACATTTTTCGTAAACACCTTCCAGCAGCGTGGAGAAATCAAAACGCTGTTTCACCGCATACCAGAAGTGACGACATTCAAGATGGCTGCGCCCTTGCGGAGAAGGCGAATACGAGATGCGCGCTAAGGTACCATTGGCAAGCTTGTAATTGCACGCGCTGACTCGAATCAGCAAAGACACGGCGGCAGCCAGATGCCCTGCGTATACAATCGTGTACACAACGGGCAGGTCGAATATCTGCGCGAAGAATATTTGGCATTGGAACGAGCGGCGCACCATAAAAAAAAAAAAAAAAAAAAAAAAAAAAAAAAAAGAAACGCGTCGCTTTTAAGCTTTGGCGACCACGCACACTCTGACAGGCTGCGGCGTCCCGTTTTTGTCTGGGCGGAGCGGCCGCCGCCGTCAATGTGCCAGCTGCAGCCACCGCTTCGTGGATTGAATCGACATCGGCCCGACGCTGAGCACGCTGCCCGTGACAACAACGTGCACAGCGTTTGTTTTCCGCAAGCCGCGAAGAAGAAAAGTGAACGTTACGTACGACCGTAGCCTCCTAAAGGGGGGAAAGCCTGGGCCTTTCGCGCCAGATCCGGCCGCCAAAACCGGCCGGGACACGGCGACAGCATATGACAAAGGAAGGAAAACGGTATTCGGATGGCGGAGCACTCGGGCTTCCGCGCGCACTTTCCGAAACTTTCCTCTCCTTTTCTCCACTTTGCATTGCCTAAAAAACCTTGCCTAAAAACAAAAAAAAAAAACAAAAAAAAAAAAAGTTACACGATTTGTTTTTGAGCTACGACTCTACTATTTCCCATTCTCTTTCCTCATCCTCCTACTCTCACTAGGAGCGGACGAAAGCAGTAAAGACTAACGGAGGAGGAACAAGGTCCTTTTCTTTTTGGTTTCTCGGTTTTTTGGTTTTTCGCAAACTACAAACAGCAGAAAAGAGAGGAGGCTAGCTGTACGGTTAAGAAATTAGTCGGCAATTACTGCATTATTGAATTAATCGGTGTGTTAATTGATTGATTTCACGACTCTACATGTCTCTAAACTCTGTTCGTGACAAAGAAAGATGACAAAGAAATGGAGCATTAAAAGTGTGGACATCAGCTTCGCCAATCATTACCTAGTTTGACTCGTCTATGGCCGCCGGCGGTTATGGACGATATTCCTTTTTTCCAAGCTACACGCACTTTTCATAAATGGAACACTCGGACGTGAAGCGAAACTGTCCGTGGAACGGCAAAATGATTGCCGCCAAGTTTGTTTCTGTAGATTTCGAGCCTCTTTTTACGTGAGACTTTTGAGACTCTTCAAAAGTCCGCGCCATTGTCTGTCCGCCATTGCTCGCTCGTGTGCTCTGAGCATGCACTGGATACGAGCGCTGACGTCAGCTTTCAACAAAAACTCGGATCCAATCACGCGCTTTCTGTTCAAGCAATGGCGACCGCCAATGTTGCTCGATGGAGTTTTGAAAAGAGTCTATTGCAATTCCATAGAATGACATTTAAGAGATTGGTCAATCAGCGCGCGCCGCTCCTGGTGCAGCGGTTCCAACGCACGACACGGATCACGATCTCACTCGCACAAATATCATTCGATAGAAGTGACATTTACTTTTCCGTGTGACAGGGCTCATATAACTTGGATCCGCGACTCGCAGAACCCGCAGCCGAACAAGCTAGCAACTTTGCATAGTAGTATCTCGTTTTAAATTATTCCAGGCGCGCCTTACATACGGACAAAATACGTCCTGCAGATTCCGATGATGCGAAGTGCTTTAACGCAACAGTGCATCCGAAGCAGCAAGAGCGAGCTCAGCGGTGTAAGTCGCAAGTGGTGATTTGGAGCAGTTTTTGTAGCAGGGAAAAACGAGTTTTGAAGCATAGATTCGAGACAATTCTGAGCGTTCATGTTAGAAAATTTTATACAACCTCTTTGAAAGTTATACCGCGGAAAAGACTGTAGTTGTTGGAGTGTTGAGAGACTATTTAAAGCGTCATACCCACAGGGGACCTGCGCACTACAGATATTTATTTATTTCTTGAACAATCATGCGGCGGTAATTTTGTATATATATAAATTAACCTATTATTAGACCGAAGAACTCTTCGGTCTGTGTTTGATGTAAAATATATTTTTAAATACTTTATGCAGCTCGCTCGTATTCCACCTGCTACTATTCATAGAACAGCTAAGCGGAGCACATAGCTACTCTATTTGATCACAATGAATAGCGCTAGCTCCTTATTGTAATCGATGTGAGCACCATTCGCACAAAAACTATTAACTCTTCGTTAGGCATGTGCAAATAATGAATTTTGGGTACGAAGCAAATTCAAAGTGCATAGCGGTTTTGGCCGAATATTTTTTGATCGAATATTGAATAGTTGCTGCGCCTTTTATTAGATTTTACATCAAATTAAACTTATAAAGGAACCCAACGATACCTAATTGATGTGATTTATAAATATTTTTGCTATATTTATATAATGTGTTCACTTCTGAATTAAAATGAAAAAAAAAAAAATCGTCGCTTAGCATATACTTCTGCATAATAGCCACAGTTCAATTTGGAAGATTCTACTGAAATGCAAGTATCAACGATCACAACGTTTCCTGTTGCTGTTGTTGTTGTTGCTTTGTTTTTTAATACGTTAGGCGCGCGCGCGCATCAGGCCACTCTGAAGGTGTGTTTTTCACCTAAGCGCGCGGTGTCAGCTTCGCGAGTATTGTTTCTCCGCAGTGCACGAGTGTTTGACGAGAGGCGCACTCAAGGGGGCTAACCTGTCTCAACAAAACACTCCGAGAGGCACGAATATCGCAGTTCCTTTTGAAGAGAATATCAGATAGCGTATTACTTAAGATTACTATTTGAAAATTTGAATATTCGTACAACTGTACTCTTCGCACATAGTACGTAGGCATCCGAAAAAAAGAAAAAAAAAGAAAGGTGTACTTTCTTAATTTTCAGCGGCATCGCCAACAATGAATGCCACGTGCCAGACACTTTCAGTTCACTTTTCGAGAACAGCTCCCTTTTGACGCAGACATGGCGCAAATTGTGCACAAATACAGTTTTTGGAGCAGCATGTAGCAGGTTCTTCGTTCGGACGCAAATTGTGCACAAATACAGCCTTAGGAGCAGCATGTAGCAGGTTCTTCGTTCTGCATGGCGCAGTTCGGCGCAAATGGCGCAGCAGTTCCCCCACTGTGAGCTCGTTGCTCTTGAGCAGGTTTCTGGCTGCACGGGCGCTTTTGCAGCGGGAACACTTATCGAAAAGTTAAAAGCTCACATTTCGAGCCATATGTAACAAACGGGCTCGGGGAACTTAGGCGGGGAAAAGCGAAATAGCAGACGAGACGAAGAACTGCAATCGCGATCCTGGGACGAATGAGCTCGTCTGTTGCTAACCTCAAGGTGTATACAATGTTAGCAACAACGCCAGGACGTCCATAGCTAACTCTGCAGTGGCTGCTGAACGCGAGCTGATGGCGAGCTTCCAGGGTGCTTTCACAACGTGCATTCCCCACCATAGCAAGACTGCCGATATGGGCAGTGTAGAGATGCGAGCTCGTTCTGAGCATGCGCAGTGAACACCGCACTCAAATACTGTATCCATGTGAAAGCTCATCATTGACAACTGAGCACAAAACTTACGAGCGTGTGCACCTGCTCACTCATCTGCTCTTATTCACCAGCCAATGAGCTTGAGCGGAGTAATTCATGCTGACCGCGTTAAAGGGACTCTATGCCACTTTCTGCGATAGTCTACTTATGGTCATAACTCGACCTACGGACCCTAATCTAAGCATCATAAGAAAAAGAAAAATTACACCTATGGGCCGCCGATTTCTCTATTAACATCTAATGAACGATTGTTTGAAGCGCCGTAAGACGGCGTTTTCGAACAATTATTGCTGCATTACGCCGATTATTAGGGCCGAAATGTTTCGGTGGCGCCCTACTATGGTTTCCCTCCTTGACGTCACAACTGGGGTTTGCCTCGCCGTGACGTCACGAGTTGTTACCCTGGCCACTTACCGTCAGTTGCGACGACACGTTCGATGGTGTGTTTAGAAAGCACAATGGAAGCTAGGAGTCATCGGATTCCGAAACTAACACTGTCGATGCTGACAGTCTGACAGTGCTCTTATGCCCGCGCGGTTTGACCAATCGCGGATCGCAAGCTTTGGCAAGCTTCCAATACGCGCGAGCAGAGACCTAAGGCGGCGGTCAGTCGCCTGCAGCTTGCATGCAATTGTCTATAGACGTTTTGCACGCGCGCCAGATTACATCCGCCATTTCTGACCTTCTCTTGCCTTACCGAGATACCGGGTCACTGAAATGGTCGTTCAAGAGCCTCCACAAAGACCAATGCTGGGGAGAAGAAAAACGTAGAATCTAAAATTGCGATCGATGACCTGGCCTGCTATGGTAATCAGGAAGTAAAGTAAACGAAATAAGAAGAATAAAAAGCTGAAGGTCAATTATGGCGACGCCTATGCCCAGCTTCTGCAAGGCGCCTATTGGGGGCATTGAGTGGACGCCATATTTGAGGGCGATGTTTAGAGCGCATGCTCAGAATGAGTTCACATTAATAGGTTGATGAGACAGGCAATCTTGATGGTGTGGAATGCACGGTGCCAAAGAACTGTGGAAGCTCAACATCAAAACGCGTTCAGCATTCGCGCACACAGCTATGTCCACCAGTGAACACTCCCTATAGACGCTTGCAAGCAGGGCCGCCATATATCTGCTCATGTTGACAAGCCCATGCAATTTCACGCTTGCCGAAGCTGTGTTCACGCGCAACCTGGACGTGCTTGCACTCATGGGGCATCAATCGGGGTTCCATGCTTGTAATTTTCTAAAGCCGTTTTCAGTTTACAAAAATCACAGTTCACACGTGCTAAATCACAGAACAGTCGGCGCCCGCGCACAATTGCGGCCAGCCAGAAAATGCGCGTGCATAGCACACAAACACAGCAATGAACGCGCCCTCAAACGCTTTTATGGAAAGGTGTATAGGGAGTGTTCACTGGCGGGCCGTATCTGTGTGCGCGAATTCTGAGCGCGTGCTGATGGCGAGCTTCCACAGTTCTTCTGCAACGTGCATTCCGCACCATCAAGATTGCCCGTCTTAGCAGCCTAAAAATGTGAGCTCGATCCGAGCATGCGCTCTAATCAGCGCCCTTAAATATGGCGTCCAGCGAATATCTTCCGCTTCGCTGCTGCCCCATGCGTGCAAGCATGTGCAGTGCACGTGCGCGCGAAACATAGCTGTGGCAAGCTTGTAATTGCATGTACTTACGCGCACGAGCAAAGGCATGGCGGCGGGCAGATGCCCTGCCTGCAATCGTCGATACTTGGAAACATATTTTATGGGCGATGGAGTCGAGGCTACGGGTGCCCGTGCGCTCGAGCACATTGAGCAACGATCACAGCTGTGCTCGCGCTGTCTTCACTTCGCAAATGACAAAACAAGTTGTCGTACACCCAAAAATTTGACGTTTTTTTGTCAGAATATAATGCACAACGCGTATAAAAAGAACAATAATGATACCGTTCAGACTTTTTACGCAATTAACTCTTTTCATTGGTAAAAGATTATGGGGATGTCGCCGACCGAATTTACTGGGCGGAAAAAGACGGCACCGTTCAAATTTTTTTTGCCACCCGCCCCCGTTCGGGCAACTCCGGCCACTCTCGCGGATATCAGAGCAGACTGCCCCTGGCTCGAGTGGTGTTTGAAGAAATGCTCTCGCAGAATTCCTCTTGCAGTTAACGCTAACCCGCAGGGTCGAGGAAATGCCCACCATTCTCTCGGTAATATGAGAAGGCAATATTAAAATAACGAGCAAACTGAGACGACGTGTGTACGTACCACTCACGCCAATTTTATTCCAGGCATCTTTGCGGGCACTGTCTTCGTTGTTCAGATGCTTCTCGTCAAAGAGGGTTGAGTGATTTAATCTCGATCAGCCTTCTGCCGACACAATGATACCAGCCAGACGGTGCCATCTGCACAACTTGGGAACTCCGAAATTTTCGGCAGACAACCCAAACAACTCGGGCGACTCGGCCAGGATGTGACGCCGCCAAGTGCCATTTCCTCCGTGCGTTGCGATTGGCTGCGGCGGCGTGCAAATTTTCTCAGAGCGGGAAACATCGGTCCCGGAAGGATTGCTCCCGCGGTCGAATATTTCGGCGCCGGCGGAGGGATTCACCCTCCTGGCGTCAATTTGCGCGCGGATTCACCTGCGGATCCGCAAGTGTGAACGAGACCTAATGGCGCGTTTACCCTTGCGGATTCGCGGGTGCATACGCGCACTCGGAAGGTGGAGTTTGGAGCCGGGTGGCGAAATCGACTCGTAGCTGGCGGAAGATCTATCTGGATATGGGTCCCGGACTTATCCGGAGTTTCCGCCAGCGACGAACGCATTTTGCCACCCCGCTCCAAAAATACGCTTTCCGCCTGCGCGAATTCGTAAGTGCAAACGCGCCGCAACGCATGCCTCGTTGAACGCTGAACGCCGTTGAGAAATGTCGTACGCAACTTACATGGGCGTGGATAGGTGGGGCGCGCCGTCTGCAAGATACGAAGCTTCCACGGTGGCTCTCGTGGCTCGCGCGCGGTTACATCATTCCAAGCGGTGAAACCGTCGTCTCAGACTGACAGGATGTCGTCATCGAGCCGCAAAGAGTAACGCGAAAGACCTTCAGCAAGATGCGAGCGGACGCGAGCACGCACCGCGGAGTTGGTCGACTGCGAGCGGACACAGCTCGCTCGCCGAGCTTTCAGCGGGGCGAACGCGGCGAGCAAATTTCTTCACGGGATCACGACCATCTCGTTTTTTCTCCCTTCTTTTTTTGTCATTTGCTTCGTCCGCCCTCGTAACTAGACGTGACCGAGTAGCCTGGGCTTCTTCCTGTTATGGCACACGTGCACCTTTAGACTGGATTTTGAAGTATGGAGAGTCAGGGCTGCGGACTCAAACGGCACTTCGAATTCGTTGTTTAATGAGCTAGTACTCAAACGAGACACGGTGAAAAGAGCGTCGAGTGGCTGCATATATAGGCATCCGGAAGACCCGAGGGACAGTTGTCAGTCAAATCAAATTTAGGGGTTTCACATGTCAGACCAACGAAAGGTTTCTGGCACGTTCCAGCGAAGGACTGAGGATTCATTTGGACCACCTAGGGATCTTTTGACACGACGTGATCTTCTAGAAATGGCAACTTATACCACCATCAGTCTTAATCCACGCGTGCGATAAAAGAATGATGAGTAAAAAAAAAAAAATGAGGAAATATACGTGAATCGGAATTGTGCCGGGGCTACCCAATAGACGGTGCCGCCGAGTTTGTTGCCAAGCAAGAAAAGTCGAATAAGCAGCGTGATCCCCGCTTTAGGCATCCAAGTGGTAAAATCTGAAGTACAGGGTGGAATTCGGGAGGTGGCATCGTCACGACAACGAGGCAACTGAGGAGAGGAGAGGTAAGGCAAAGTCACATCGATGGTACAAGGTCGGTGTACTCCTTATCCGCCAAGTACATCGATCATCAATGAACATAATCTCTTTTTTCCTTTTCTTTTTCTCGAAACTGCAAGCGAGGAAAAGGAGACTGTAACGGGTACTTTATTTCCATAAATAAAGGTAATTTCTCAATTAAAAATTCCCTATGGATGGAAAAAACAAAGACCGATTGTTGAAAAAAAAGTCCAACAATCGTTAAAAAAAAAACAAAAAGAAACAAAAATGAGCTTTCACAACATAAATAAGTATCCCACATTCACAATGAAAAAATAAAAAAAGAAGGGTATTCCTTGTCTTCGGTAATTCACGAGGCACTAGACAGCTCGTGAAAAAAGGCTTTAACGGTATATACATTCAAAGACATCATGACACATTCCAGATGTCGCTAACAGGTCTTTTGAAAGACACCACGACACGCTCCGGCTGTCGCTAAAAGGTCATCGCAGGCGTACCGGCAAGGCTGAAAGACGTTCTCGAATCACGAGGCCCATCAATAAACAGCCTCTCGCTTTTGCAAAGTCCTTTCTTCAATGCACACCTCCAGATGGGCCACGCGAAAAGCCCGCGTCGCTCTCGAGGCCCGCCAACATCTGGACCTAACGAATGAATGTGCGCGACTCTCGCAGCTTTCGAAGTTTTGTCCGCCAGATCACGCGCCGTCCTCCACCTTTGAATCTCGGCGCATGAACTTCGGGCCGGAGAAGAGAATCTGGACTGAAGAGAGGCAGCAACTGACCTCACGGGGGGCTCTTGCAATTCGATGGCGGAAACCTCCTGCGCACACATGGGTGCGTTGCCGCGTGGCGAGGAGGACTGCAGACGGGGATCCCTATTGTTTCGTCGAAACACAGTTCGAAGAAACACGTTGCGCGGACAACATTCCATAAACACACGGTTCACCGACATTGTACGCGTTTCGTGGAATCTCATTTCGTGGACACATGCCCCTCAACATTTCATCTACAACGTATCTTTCTCTTTTTTTTAATCAAGTTGTTAAAAGTTGGCGCGTGATTCACGGAAGCGTGTTTATCCGAGCCTTGGGTCCCCTCCTCCTCTCTCTCTCTCTTCCCACGTAAACCAGGCGAGACGCAGAAAGCACGCTGCGAAAGCACGAAACGAAACCGAGAAGCCTTTCGACGAAACGTTGCGTGTCGACGAAACAATCGTTCGATAAAAAAACTTCGTTCGACGAACTAAATGCCACCGAGCAGACGAAGAGGCGAAGGAAAGCCCCGAAAAGCTCTCGGACGATCGACGCGTTCGCCGCAGCTTCGCACGCTGTATTCCAAACGCGGTCGACACTCAACACATCCCAGATGAGAAAGCCCAAGTGCGGAATGTTCCCGCGTCCATTTAAGAAAGGGCCTCCGTATAGGAGGGCGCAGATTGGACACGACTGCTGCGTTACCGTTCGGACGGGTCTCTCCTTCTCGCCGATTGGACCCGAGTTCCGGCCGAACGCTAATGCAGCAGTCGCGTCCCATCGGTGCCCCTCGGTGGCGCGGGGAAATTCGGCACTTGGGGAGCGTTCTTATCTAGGGTGGGCTGACGCGGACCGTAAACCACGTGACCCCAAACGAGCGGTTCGAAACTCTCTCAAATCTAGGCACACTGGTTACGGAGCCGCGGCCGTTAGCTGGGTCTCACGACGGCAAGAACGCGCAGACTTCAATGCGGGACATTCAGTCGGGCGTTTATCACATACGTGGCTATACAGGCCATTGAGAGGGTGAGCGTGACGAGGCTCGAATGAAACGGGCCGCGGGAAAATAGTACGCGAGCGTCCGCGAGCAGGACGGAAAGAGCGGCGGTCGCCCAAAGGGTCGTCCGCGTATTCTTGGAAGCTGTTTTATAACCATATAGCTTTGAAACTCTCGCGTGCTAAAAGGAGCGAGAACCTGCCAAAGCGTTTACATCACTTGTTGCTATCACCTGGTGGCACAATAAGGAACCCCTGGGCGGTCTAATTATTGCACGGTGTCCTACAAGTAAAAGAAAAAAAGTCGCATAAAAAGAAAAGAGTTGCGTTAACGTGTGGGAAGAAAGGAGTTTACGTGTTCCATATGATTTTGCCTACGGTTATACACACTGTACTATCTGAACCCAACTGGCTGTAACGCGCGAGCCGTGGCTTTTCCTTGCTCCCAGCGCCACGTGCTGTGCGAAGAATTACATTTTGTGATTTCCCTCGGAGATTAATTGTTCTTCCAGTCTGCCCTTGCACTCCCATTCACTCGTCCGTTCGGCGCGAAGCAGACGACGTCATAGCGGTTGCCGATGTTGTGGTCAGCAGTGCCCATGAGAGTACGTGCTATTTTTGTCGCTTGTTAGGATTAACTATAGGCACTTATGTTATAGTATACATACCCCTACTCCCTTTTAGTGACTACATCAGGTTGTGTCCAGTAAATATAACGAAAAATAGTTAGAGGTATGCTTACTGCACACAGACTTATATCTCGCTATGTTTATACACGTTCTTCACTAAAGTATCTCGGACAAAGACGCAAAACGGTATTCAACGCATCGCAAACGGGCCATAAAAGACGGTCATGGATGCCTTAGCGCAACGTCGACTCGGAATTTTACACGGACTTCTCCCGAAACCTTTGCTCTCTCCCGCCCTCCTCTACCTTTCTTGCCTGACTACCCTTCTCCAGCCTCTTCCGTCCTTCCATGCGTGGCCCGACGAACATAAATTAAGTATGTAATAATTACTCGCCCATCCGAGATCATTCCACGCAAAGACCGAAACACGTGTATTCCGCAGATACGATTCATACGGACACTTCGAATGACTGACGCCACGATGTAAGGCCAGACACGTAGGCACTAATCCTAAAAACACGTCTTCATTAAAAAAAAAAAAAAAAAAAAAACGATAGTTATAGGTTTTGAAAAAAGCCAGACCGCGCCACATCGCAAAACTTAAACGACTCAGCACGATAAAGAAACCGTCTTTAATCTCACATCGCGTTCAGTGAACCCGCTGTCGCTCTAAAGCAAAATCGCTTCACGCACACCATAACAATAATAATAATAAAATAATAATATTAATAATAAAATAAGTTAGCATGTTCACGCCGCCAGGAAAAAAAAAAGAAGCAAATTTAAAATCAATTTCGAGCTCCCGCACGTTCCCTCGGGCGTCACGAATCGCTGTTATTCAGTTAACTCGCGCCCAACGCCCAAAGTGAGTCCGATCAGAAGGCCCGCACGCCCCAGTCCCTCCTCACTCCCTCATCTTAAAAAAAAAAGGAACGCACACACAAAACAAAGTCGAGGAAAGAGAAGTTTCTGTCGAGTTTTACGATGTTACGTTTTATAGCTCGGGCACACGCGCGAGGAGGGGTTCTTTCGCGAAAACGACTCAACCGTTCGACTTTATCAAATATGCATCGGCCTTCCCCCGTCGAGTCGCCGTGCTCGCCGAACGTTCTTCGAGGAACGTGTTCACGACGCCTCGCAAGTTTGAATAACAATGACTCCGCGATCAATTATGCGCTCGGGGAATTAGGCGGCCTTGTCCACCGACGCCGGCTTATCTAGACAGCGACGTCTCCTTAATACGGACATCTCCGTTCGCTCCCCCGAAATTTCGTCCATTATGTGAGTTACCCGCAATAACGAGACAAAATGCTTGCACTATATGTACCCAGTTCGTTCCCCGAAAGCATGTCTATGCAGCGAGGTATTTATATTAACCGGGTCTATCGCAACGAGCCACTACTGCACCCGCACGCCATGGGCATGACTCCCAATTTAAACGAACATGAACCTTCGTTCTTATTAGGGAGTTTTAGAGTAGCGCACGCTAAAGCTTTGCGCACGCAAAGAATAGCGTTGTCGACACTGCGCATGCTCCGAACGCAAACCAGGTTTTGCGCCTTGCGTGCGCAATTTTAGCGTGCGCTATTTCTCGGAAGTAGCGTGCGTACGCAAAGAGTGTTTACGCTTCTCCAAGGAGGATTCGTGATGACAAGTTGGCTAAAGCCAAGACGAGCAGAGTTAAAAAAATGGCGGCTTGCTGGATTATGTTGCCGGCTGTTTTGGCGGCGTCGTTAGTCCGACGTCGGCGGCATCCTCGCGACTGCGGTTTTCAATACGGGAGGACATTGTACTCGATTTGGCAACGATCACCGGCAACTTGATGCTTGCGACGCGCGACCATTTCTCAGCGAAGGTCAGTACACGAGACCTCTCTTGCCGAGGCGACGCAAGCGGACACGATCGGTCAACCGCTCGCGTCGCATTCTCATGTTTAAACAAATCTAAAATGCTACTCTGGACCAGGAAACTTTTTTTTTTCCTGAAGTTACAGCATTTCGTGTGTGAAATAAAAATTGTGACTGTATCTTGGTGGCGTTGCAAGCGCGAGCTGATAGGGCTTTTGCGTCGCGACGGAGAAACGCTATTCTAAAACTCTCTCGCGTCGCGTGCGCTAATACAAGCGCTAAATTTAGCGCTAGCGTGCGCTAAAATTGCGTACGTTATTCTAAAACTCCGTATTAAATAAAAATAAAGTAAAAAAGAAAATAACTTAATACCTATTTGTAGGACTAGTACTCGTTTATTCGTACAGAAAGGGGCATATCAATTATCCTCCCTGCGCGCTAATTGGCGCTAATTGGCGAATTGTGTACGTGCCGCTTGTTTCTCGATCATAGTGTCCTATAACACCCGCGGGAGAATCAGTCAATCGACCAGTCAATCGGACAATATTTTTCTTTCATCGAGAAAGACTCTAGATAGGGCAAAAGGCTGCGGCAGGTGTGACTTGACCAGGCCTCAGCTCCAATATAACGGTACAGGATCAGAGGCTGCTTAATACATCACAGTTATGCTATCCCATGTACACGAGCGCACTTTTAGTTCAAGGAGGTATACGAAGGCGGCTTTTGTCGAAAGGAAGCGAGCAAACGACGCGCGCGCTGTGCTTACTCTCCGAAGGGACCAACTGGTGCGTGACAAAGCCATTGGATCCTGGGAAAGTAGAGCTATTGCCTTCCCTGCCTGCTAGCCGGACGCAAACGGACACTAACATACAGACGACCAAACCTCAAAAAGTGATCGGCTGATTTGTTGGAGTTGCCACTGCAGTCGCCATTTCGTCCATTCAAATCCTTGAAGCCTCGAAAGGAGATCGTTCTGAACCAGTCACGCCAAGGTCGCCCTGGAGGAGCATCGTCGTACTGGAAGCATTCCTCGCCAATACAAGCGTCTTAGGCACTGTGCACGCGATCAAGTTATTAATAGTGTTCATCGCAACTGATATCTTGCAACGGTAGTGTTGCTCTTGCATATTCCAAGACGGGGAAATTATTTGTCAATGCCGCTAAGCATCCACGCCGCTACTCGTGGCGGTTCGAAGGTGTGTAGATAACAAAATCTCGGTGGCATTCCAGAAATGTCTGGATCAAGCAACCTGTCACCGGGAATTCGTATCGGATCACCGAGAATCCAGACGAGGCCAAAGAGGAACTGCTCATTCCATGAACCAAAATGGCGACCATACGGGGGGGTTGGCGCTACACTTTCGCATGGATCCAGTGACCCGAGTGCGTGTTAGGATACGAAGATTGCACTTTGGGTCGCGCTTCCGTAGACGCTGTAATGATGTACAGTCGCCGACAGGAAGGAGGACGACAGGGAGGTCTTCCGGCTGTCCCACCTGTGCAGCACGAGCTTTCTATCTTCGCTTCGGTGTCTCGTGAACTTCGACTCTAACCTTACAAGAATAGTTACGCACTTTCCACCAAATTTCTATAGAAAATAGTGTATAGAGAGGAGAGACATTCTAAAGAAAATGTGTCCACTTTCCTACTCACTGTCTACAGCTTTTTGGCCGCTTTTTTTCCTGTAGACTTTCTATAGAACTCGGTGTATAGACAGGATAGAAATTCGATAGAAAACAAATAGAGATCTTAACAACATTTATATCCCCTTTCTAACAACAATAAATAAATGTTTCGCGAAAAAAAGTTAAAATTTTATTATTGATTTTAGGTTTGTCACGATACATACATAGAAACATGCACTCGCCACTTGCCGTGTGTACATATGCAAGACGTCACAAATATTCACAAATAAACACGCCACGGAGCGCTCATAACACTAGCAATTCAGTAGTGTTGACTGTTCCCCGGCTATATATACCCTAAACTGGAAAGGCTTGAACTAGAAAGGGTTGAACTACCCTAAACTAGAAAGAACTTGAACGAGGACCATCGCAGAACATAAAAAGATTACAACTAAGTGGCCCCTTTCAGGCGCATAATTTACACAAAATGTGCTTTATAAGGGTTGGTTAACTGCATATCCAGCTATAAAGCATTCCAAGAGTCGATCATTATTCGACGCAGTCGAAAAAGGCAGCCACCGCAAGGCGGCTCCAACTGGTTCTGATGTCGCTCGCTTCTCCGCACTGCATTTTTATAATTCTATTGATTCTAGTCTATAAAAATTCAACAGTGACCGAAAATCTACCGATTCTAGTCTATAAAAATTCAACAGTGACCGAAAATCTACCGAGACGAGGTGATAGAAGTTCTACAACATTTATATCGTTTGTACTCTATAGACTTCGGTTGTACGTCTATAGAAGGTCTATTGAAAATGGTCGATACGACGTGACTGGATAGGAAACGAAAAAGGGTCGTTTAAATTGGGATGCGATTTCCATTTACTGCCCAAAATATTTTTGTAAGGATACACGCCCAGCCGACCCAAAACGGAACGCCACGCACGCTTGCTAAAGGGCTGGGCATTCAAAAGAGACGTTTTGCCGTTTTCACCCTGCCTGAGACCCTTTCAGAAATTCGGCGCCATCCAGTGGCTCGCATATCGGTCTAAACTTGTGTATGGTAATAGCGGTCGAAATTCAGCATCTATTCGTCAACGGCAGACGTACGAAAGTCGTGCTTGTTCTTCGCTGTACATTTATTTCTCTATTCGTTTCAGTTCCAATAAGGTAAAGAAAGTATCACTCCGTGAGAGGCGCCTACCGGAGTAAATCTCTCGATAATGTTCACCACATTTTATTGTCACGAGCTGCGGGGGCATTTCGAAGCCGGGCATGTCAAGGATTCACACGACACCCTCAGATGCGTATATCGCATGGAAGCTTACAAGAGGAATATGCATGCACGTGCAAGCATTTACGCGACACCTGCACACACATGTAGTCACACAGATATAAAGACATACTTCAGAGCAGGCACACCCGTAAACGAGCACACAACCCACGCACATACGAAACAAGCACGTGCGCGAACACACACGGTACAAATAAAGGGACCGCGCCAGCAAGCAGCGAGGGAAGCACCCAAATATCGCTCTTCCAACGATCCCAGATTTGCTCTTTCAACGCACGTATCGCCCCATCGCCCCGCCTTCTTCCACCAACTGTCGGATCTGTCATGTCAGTCCCAGTATCCGGATGCGCTGCACCTAGCAGCAAAGCGAACGACAAGAAGAAAAAAGAAATGTTACGAAGGAGAAGCATGAGCGAAAGAAAGAAAAGATGGGAGGGGGCGGAAATGAAACACCGGAAGCGGAAGACGAACGCGAGGGTCGGATCACGTCGAAACGAGACGCCCGCGAGACCTCCCCATTATTCGGGTTTTGGGTTTCCTGGGACGAACCCGGCCTCCCCACTCCCCCACATCCCGAAAGTCTCAGAACGCGTCATAAAAATAAACTAGAGAAGGCCTAACGCTACCGCATATTCCTGGGTTCATAAACATCAAAGCAATAAAAAAAAAGTACAATATATCGAGAGAAAAAAAATAAACGAACGAGAACTAAAAGGAGCAAGGGCGTATGACAGCAGAGAAACGGAAGAGCGGGCCCTTATTTACCGAAGGAATTTGTGGAGCCGGGGCAGGAGTAGTACATAGCTTGCAGCGTCAGCGCTGACGTATCAGCATTTAATAAGACGGATACAAAGCTGTCGTCGGCGTTCTTAGATCCTTCCCTCTCCCCTTTCCCCATACCGCTCGACTTTTCCCGTGCCTCCTTTTTCCCGAGGGGAAACCTCTCGCCGCCCGCTCCGAGATCCCGCGAGAGTTGTACCCCGGCGGCAGACGCCGCGTTCGGTTCCCTTCTGCCGCCGGCATCCGCGCAGGCATTCCGCCTTCTCTCGGAAGGAAACTTCCCGCGGGGGACGCGAACTAATGGTCTCTTGTTGGGACGTACCTGTGCAGTAGCGGGAAAGCCAGGGAACCATACTCGTTTTCATACCAAGGAATAAAAAATCCATTTGTGCGCATTATTTATGCGCTCCGCGAAGTAGTTCTTAGAAGATTTGGCTATCGGAGGAAAGCACGAAGGCTCAAGGCGTTTGAAAGGTGTAGGTGTGAATAAAATAACGTTAAGCGAATCTACGAAGCATTCTAATTCCACGCAGAAGAGGGAAAATGAGTTACGCTCGAAAAGGAGCGCACGGAGAAACTGAGAAAGAGGAGATGAGAGCGCGAGGGAGATGTTGGTCAGATTGCCGAGCTCTAACGTCCTTGCACGCTCTCACACCTCTTTTTTTAATATATATATTTTTTTAATATTTTACTAGAGCATTGTGTGACTGGTGTCGACACGTCTGCCAATGTTCTGTGACTGTCAGATTTTTTTTTCTCCTTTTCTGCTGAGCGCTGTGTACTGCTGTTGGGGCTCCGTCAGGCGGAATCCGCCCGACTTTTGCTCCATCAGTGAAGACTAAAAGTCTGAACTATTATTATTATTATTATTATTATCCAGTGTGACAGTACCAAGACCGCAAGGTTGTTCCTGGACACTATAATAAACATTGATTGGTTGATAGATTGATTATTATTATTATTACTAGTAGTAGTAGTAGAAGCATTAAAAAGCAAGGAGTATACTGCACACAAACCGCGTTGCCGCCAGACATCCCCCGGGGGATTAAATATCATACGAGAAACTAAGTGAACAAAATCTGCACTTCATTTTCTTTTATTACTGAATACTATGAAAAGAAAACATGGAGCGCGCGAAAAAATGAAACGATTAGATTTTGCAAAAATATTTGCGCGAAAAAGCTCCATTAGAAAATAATAATAATAACAATAACGAAAAAAATTGCTGTAGTGTTTTTAATGTGGCTAGCCAAACAAAACACATCGAAGAACGCACTTAAAAAGTAAAACATCTGAAGTAAGTAATAAAAAACAAATAACGTAAAAAAAGTAGTAGGGACAACCCGATGCACATTGCGTTCCGTCAACTCTCGAAGAAATTTGAATATCGCCCACAGCGCGCTTCAACATCCGCGCGAAACGCTCACGACACATAAAAGTGTGGAAGGCAGCGCCCACGCATTGAGCCCATACCGACCTCACAAGCCCCCGCACGTGAAGAAATATCACCGACAAGCGCTCTCTGTCTCTCTGTTCCGCGCACACCGACGCACGCAGAAGAGAGAGGCGTAAACAAGCAAAAGACGGCGGCGGCTTCGAAGCGAGCGAACCGACATTCCGGATATATGTGCATATCTATAACGCCGACACAGCGTTAGACCGCGAACGCCGGCACTTTAGAGGGGAGGGAAAAAGAAACATCTCTGCCCCCCCCCCCCCCCCCGAAAAAGAACAAACAAACAACAACAACAGCAAAAACATTTGGCGGTGTGTGGGACGACGAGGCACCGAGCTATAGTGACGAAACTGCCTCCGAACCCAGAGCATGATTTTAAGGCGAGAAGACTGCATGCGTGATACGCTCCGCTAACTAAACCAGAGTAAAGTAGAAAAAGATGCAAAAAGAAAAGCAGGATGTTCTTACAAGTTATAGGAAGTATTGACTGGCGGCCATAGGTGTGTGCACGGCTGCTGGGCGCGTGCTGACGGCTAGCTTCCACAGTGTTTTCTGCAACGTGCATTCCACACTATCCAGACTGCGGGACTTAGCAGCCTTCTAACGTGAGCTGGTTCTGAGCATGCGCTCTAAACATCACCCTCAAATATGGCGTCCCGTGAATGCCCCCTACACTCCGTTCACCCTTAAGCTGAGAGACTGCAGCCAAAGCTACCAGCGCGAGAAAGTCCGCGCTCCTGGCTCTGAGACGTGCATTTCTGGGGAAGAACGATTGTTCTTCCCCAGCTCAAGTACAGTGTTCTAGCTCAAGGGTGAACGAAGAATAGCTCATGTCGTTGTACAGGCAGTTCAGTTAGACCTCGGGAGCGTAGGTTAGAAACACAGGTAGGTACTCGTCAAGATCCGAGCTGATCTTATGTACGCGCGTTTACGGCCAATCGCGACGTGTCTGTTGAAACATCTTGCACAGCGAGCGCTACATAGAACCAGGGTGCCTTCGTGTCCGCTTTGCTTGGCGTGATGAGATCTGGCCATTTTGTTCCGAACGATTCTCTTTTTTGCACCGAGGCGCGTGAAAGAGAGCCTCCCCGCACGCGCTCTCAGCGCTACAGCGACAGCTTGTTTTCGGCGATTTCTTTGTATTTTCTCTGCGAACGCGCGCTGCCGGCATCGGGTACTATAAATGATGTCATCACCCATAGCCTAAAGTCACTGGAACTTTACCATAGCTTATGCATCACTCTAAGCAGAAAGACATTGAGGCATCCTATTAAGAACTGCCCACTCGACATTCCCCGTTCCCACGAAATTTTTCTTTTTTCATCTGCAAACCGCGACGTTTGCAAATGCCATTAAAAACACAGACAAAGAAAACTCGACACCGAAAAGGTAACAGAAGCGAAAAGGAAGCACTCCCGCACCTGCGAACGTCGGCGAAGCAACCTAAATCACGCTTCACGGCGCGGCAGGTAGTTGCACGGTGAAGCCCACCTTCTCAAGCACGGACCGCGACATTCGAGAAGGAGGAATATCACCACACTTTAAAAAGTCGTTTTGAGGCGAACAATGATCGGAAACGTCCGCAAATAAAATACATCTATGAAAATATTCGAAAAACGTAATTTGATAGATCAGTTCTTCTCATATCGTGGTACATTAAGCCTTACACGTTGGCGTTCTTCGAGCATGTGTCCCGATTTGCCTAGAGATTTCCCGATATGGTCTGTTGAAACGATCCACAGAATGTACCACGATATGAGAACTGATCTATCAAATTACGTTTTTCGAATATGTTTAGAGATGTATTTTATTTGCGGACGTTTCCGATCATTGTTCGCCTCAAAACGACTTCATAAAGTGTGGTGATATTCCTCCTTCTCGATTGTCGCGGTCCGTGCTTGAGAAGGTGGGCTTCACCGTGCAACTACCTGCCGCGCCGTGAAGCGTGATTTAGGTTGCTTCGCCGACGTTCGCAGGTGCGGGATTGCTTCCTTTTCGCTTCTATTACCTTTTCGGTATCGATTTTTCTTTCTCCTCAGCGCCGTTTCCACGAAGTAGATGATTGCGCGTGCAGCTGTTTATATTCTGATCACCCGGTTACACTGGATCTGCACCACAATAAGCCGCCATCAGGTACCAGGCGCGTATAGGAAACGTGACGCCACCATGACTGTAGTTCACGGGGGGCAGGCACCTGTGCACCAGATAACTCACGCCGCCTCCTGCTCTGCTCGTGCAGCTGGGCTGTCAAACGCGCAGAAAGACTGTAGCTCCAACGACACATGGCGACAGCGGTGGCGTAGACAAACCGGCTGGTGAGATCGGTCTATTTTGGCACTGTGATTGCCATGTTTTCGCGCGCATCGCGTCACTTGGTTTAGGGGGTGGGGGGGGGGGGGGGGGGTAGAGGGAGAAAGCGAGGAGAGGGGGAGGCTTCGGTAAACACCCCTGAGTCATTCACGCGCTTATCCGGTGAGCAAATATATGAGTTTACCTAAGACTCCCCCGGCTCTCTGAATGTCACGTCGCCGTGTAAACCAGGCGATGTGACGTCCATGAAAACGCGCCCATCCGAGCGCCGAAAATGACCCCTTGACTGAATACGGATACCGGGCACCTCGGTCCCTGAATTCGAATAGATATTTTTCTCCCGTTATGGCCGCGAATTTCGTCTCAACCTGCGCTGCGGCATCTGTTTCGCTCGGATAGTCCGTTCGGACGTCCAGAAACTCAAGAATATTTTTTTTTTTTAATTAAAAACGCAAGTATAAGAAGGCGGGCATATGCCACGCTGACAGCTGAGAGGGACCTCCTCGCCCGCTTCGCCGCTTCCCATTTACGTGGTCGTTCAGCCTCGCAACGAAACGTCGATTCGTCGTGCGCGTCAGCTCGCTGAACCGGGGTACGACCAGCAAAAGATCGACCTCCTGCGGCGATAGGGCTGCTCCCGCTTCTGGCACCGGCACGCGGCCTCTCCTCTCCAGCAGCCTTCAACTTCAAATTCGAAATCGTTGCGGAGGCTGCTTCGAAGGAAGAAAAGGCGCTCCTTCACACAACTAAAGAAACGGGAAGTAAGAAAATAAAATAAAATTCACGAGCCCACGTGTGTACTGAACAGACACACGACATAAAACGAAAGAAGGAACTCGCCCAAAAATCGATCGAGAGTATTGACTGTAGGGAGCTGATCGTTTCGAACAGCGTTATACGGATGAATGGCGCGGAAGAAAGGATTTCCATCACGATGCTTTTCGCGTTCGTCCTTTTTTTTTTCTTGTTATTATTTGTTTGTTTATTTATTTATTTCCAGTCTTCCGTGCGATCTGATGCCCCACTCTCGCTCGGGATTAGAGAAGTAGGACCCCCTGCCGGAGACTCGAAATGGTGGAGCTGCGCCACACAATTTCCAGAGGTAGAGACGAAACGGTACTCAAATCTAGCAAGATTGAGTGTTTTCGTATTGACGCAACAACAATAAACAAAAGTCTATATACTTTTATATCGTCTTGAAGTGCTCACTTTAAAACTGTATTGGCATTCTATATAAATTATTAGGGTCACGTGAACTAGAAGAGCGCCGTTACCTTCCCATACACTCGGCAACACGTAATAACCAGAACATAAAAAAAACTTAAAAAAAACTTCAGCCTTTCCAGTTTCGTGAAGAAGGAAAACCAGCGAAGCTGTACTATGGTGGAAATTAAGTATTTATAGATGTAAGGATTAAGGTGCGATTGGGAAAATTGTTTATGTGAGAACCGTATTGTCCCCGGTTGTCTTTGTTATACCACTCAACCGCCAAAGGCTCATGAACGGGAGTCGAGGCGCCACTAGTCGTTCCTCCACCACGCTGAACCTCGATAGGTGCTCCGGTGCGGGTGGGTGCTTGTAGCCGTTCACGGTCGCGAACCGGGGCACCGCGCCTTTGAGCAGGGAATCTCCGGGTACGTTCTACACGCCGGTTCTTTGTAGACGACCGCCGACTCGATACACTGCCGCAACGCGTACGCGCCCGTTTCCCGATTCTTCTCGTCCGACACGCCGCCGATCGTGGATGGGTCTCCGGCGAACCAGAGTCGCTCGCACACGGCGCACGTGACGCCAAACGGGTTCTGCACGGACTCCCTCCGGAACCTCGCCGTCGTACCCGGGAACTGTTCAGCCGGCGTGGAGTGCTGTCGTGGCCTCCGTGGCCCGCCGGCGCCGTTCACATCGCTGGTTCTGTTCTCGGCGGCGGCTTTCCAGGCGAGCCATGTGCTCTTCTTTAGCAAAGCAGTCTGAAGCAATGGACGCAGTGGAAGTCGAGGCGACAGCGGCTTCACGTCGGTTGCGGACCCATTCACGCTGCTGCGTACGTCGCCGCTCTTTTCATACCCAGTCTTCTTTCCCCAAAAGGCACCCGCACGGCCCATACTGAGTTTAAACCGAAACTGATAAGAGCGTACGAAACAGCGCGCAAAACAGACGAGGACGAAGATACACACGTGACGAGCGCTGCGCTCGTCACGTGTTTCTTCTTCGTCCTCTCGTCTGTTTTTCCGCCTGTTTCCTACGATGAATTCCCACGAACGCGGCCAACCATCCATTCTTCTAGGATAGCTGGAAAGGTTGCCGCCATCTACGAGCGACGGCGGCAACCAGACTGGTCGGGTGCTTGCCGCCGTCGCTTATAGATGGCGATAGCTGTCCAGAGGTTTGTGGAGGTTTGTGTCGACACGATATTGAAATCGGACACGATCCCGGGGAACCTAGCCCTTAACAGCTACGCTGTAAAAACATGTTATTGACGCCATATGAATTATTGGGGCGGAAAACAAGGGTATCATTTTTATATAAAAACGACAAACAACGACAATTCTTTAAAAATATCAGTTCGCTTGAATATTTTTTGTTCCCACGAACAGCAAAGGTCTTGGTAATGCACGAAAAAGTCACGCTCCGTTTCCTATCTAGTGTTAAACGCTGTCAAATCCACTGAAGCGAGGGCATGTGTTCATATGCATAGGGCCTCATTTGCCCGAGAGCGCGTGCACATGAAACGCAAAGTCAAGACAAGCTCACGCCTGCACCAGAGTTGCGCACTAAGGATGAAACGGAGTATAGTCGTACAGTAGCAGTTAACAGTACTACACATCTAGTATGATCGAACATAAATGTCAACTTCACGTCCAGTCACTGAGTTGCATAAACGCAGCAAACATGTCATTGGATTAACCAAGTCGACGCGAGAAACCGAAAAAAGAAAAATTAGGCATTTTCCTCAATAACATTAGACGCACACAAAGGTGAAGAGTTAACATAAGAGCAGCATAGTCGATTATGCAATAAAGACATTTACATGGATCTCTTTCACAGCTTCACGATATCAAGGTGGGGTAACAGAAACTTCGTGTAGTACAAGAGTAATCACAAGTTACCGGAAAAACCATAAGGCGACCCTAAAAATGAAAGCCGTTTACAACCCCCTGTAACGCCGAATTAGAGCGCAGCTCTTGAGCAGGAGCAGGGGGAGGTACGGAGAGGGGGCTATGACCCTCCTCCTCTCTTGCTTGCCTCCCATTTAGAGAAAAATGTTCCGCCAAATTTAGCGGAAAAAATTCCCCACTAAATTTAGCGGAAAAAGTCCCCGCCAAATTTAGCGAAAAAATTCTCCGCTAAATTTAGCGAGGAATTTTTCCGGTAAATCTAGCGGGGAATTTTTCCACTAGATTTGGCGGGGAAACTTTTCCGCTAAATTTGGCGGGGAAATTTGTCCGCTAGAAGTAGCGGGGAATTTTTTCGCGGGAAAGTTTTTTCCTCTAGATTTAGCGGGGAATTTTTCCGCTAAATTTAGCGGGGATTTTTTCCGCTAAATTTGGAGGAAACTTTTCCGCTAAATTTGGCGGGTAAATTTTTCCGCTAGATCTAGCAGGGAATTATTTCGGCTAAATGTAGCGGGAAATTTTTTCCGCTAAATTTAGCGGGAAACGTTTTCTGCTAAATTTAGCGGGGAATTTCTTCCGGTAAATTTAGCGGGAAAATTTTTTCACTAAATTTAGCGGGAAAATATACCCACCTATCATGCACCGCGCGGTTCGACGCCGCTCAAGCCGGAAAAAAGCGCCTAAAAGCTGCACCCTAAAAAAAAAAAAAAAAAAAAAAGCGTTTGGACGTTTTTTTTTTTTTGATCGATCTAGAAATTAATACCTCCCCCCCCCCCAAAAAAAAAAAAAAAAAAAAAAATTCGGCGACCGAAATTCATTTTTGGGAATTTTAAATGTTTATCCGCCTCTACGAAACATGTGATTCGCAATTGAGCGAAAATTAATCCCCGTTCATTAATTACGCCTTTACCTAAAGCGGCACTGGCCTCAGGAGATCGGATGAAGAATTTAATAACTTTTGCTTCCATCGACGCAAATAGGGAGTAACATCAGGCCTTCCACTTTTACGGTATCTTGGTTGAGAACGCGATGACGCCAAGCTTCCACTAACCCACACCATCGAACTTGACATTCGCACCTGACCTTAAGTAACGAAGACCACAACTCGTGACATCAAGGTCAGGCAAATCCTGCTCGCGACGTCACAGATGGAAACCGCAAGGGGGCGCCACCGAAACATGCCGACGCGCAATACGGAAACTCTCGGAGGTCACCGAAGGAGCTACAGCTCGGAAATTCGGAAGAACTGCGCGTAAGGAGGCGATTGATCAAGGAAAATCAATCAACGCAGGCCTCGCGCATGCGCACAAGAGGCGGAAAAAGAGAGACAACAGGACGAAGTAAACAGGCCTCTCCCTGGCCTAGCAGGCAAACGTTTTCCACGGGGCGCAGTTGTTGACCAGATCGATGCCTTCCTTTTGGTCTGGCCTTTCTCGATCCACGCAGCACCGGAAAAAAGAAGGACCAGAAAGCGAGCGAGACCAAGAGCGAAAAAGCTTGTTAAGACGGCTAACCAAGACGAATACGGATCGCGCTGACTGGGCGACAGATTGGATTCGGGTCGGCTAATTAATAAGTTAAACGGCTGCCTCTAACCGTCCGACGAGGTCAGCAACCAATCAGCGCCCTCTTCGGGTCCCACGCGGCGCTCCGAGCCGACTCCCCAAACAAAGCGTGCACAGTCGAGTCTTAACCGGGTCATGAAACGATATCGGGTTCGAATGTTCGTGACTTTGCAGAGGCGTATTCTGGTCCTAGTCTGGCCCAAATATACTCGCACAGACCGCCACTGATTCGAAAGCTTCTTCGTCACGGTAAAATTGCGAAGTTAAAAAAAAAAGAAAAAAAAAAAGATTATTTATTTTAGTTTTGCCTTTGCCAAGCTTGATGTAATTGTGGGATCGAAACCACCCGCCTGACGACAGTCGAGAGCGGCTCCTGGATTGGACACAAGAACTGCGTCAGCACTCGACTTCGTTTCGTAAAAAACATTGCCTCGGCGGACACTCGGGTAGTGTCCGCCGGAACGCGTCCAACCACGGCGGTGATGAGAATAGCCGAACAACACTGCCAGAAGCTCAGTACGCGTTTTCTACTTTGCAAACCCCAGCGCGCAGCTATGATTAACGTTGGCGGCATAGGGTAGGCACCAAGCCACGTGGCCACTTGGTCTGGCTTCGAGTTGAGGGGATGAACGGTGCTCATGTCTCTCAAAGTTTTCTTGGCGACTGCCAATGCTTTAGAAAAAAAAATAATTAAGGCAGGTTTATTTAGTTATTAACGTTATGGAGGGATTCTATGTAGTACTTACCGAAAGTAGAAAAATCGTTTCATGGCTAGGTTTGTTTGCTACGTAAATATTCCAGCCGTTTCATGGTGGACTGATAGGTGAGCAAGTTCGACAGTGACACCGTTGCAAAGTCCAGAAAACGTGCGTGCACAAAAAAAAAAAATATATATTTTGTTCAATTGCACTTTTTCTTATATATATTTTGTGTTTACTTCGCCAGTTCAACAAAGCTGAACCTGGCACGTATGTACGAAAAAATAACACTCGCCCCTTCCCACCATCGAAGGATGATAGGAAGGCATGCTCCTCATAACGATAGCTTTGTAAGAGTCCACTTATCCATAGTTCCACAACGCTAGCGGTATCTCGTACTTTGCACTTTGTTGGCTGCCTGTTGTAAAGATTCTGGTACCACGCAAGAGCACTAGCCTGTTTTCTACGATGCATAACACTCTCCACACGGAGAGCCTTTATTAAACGTGACAGACCTCGAAACAAACCTCACTGCTGCTAGCGAAGAAAACATCCAACAACTCCGAATACGCCGACATTTTCCCTCCCGCATATCAAGTGAGCATCGTACAGTGCCTACCACACGGCAAACGTTCATTCACCGGCTCAGCCCAAAAGGAAACGCGTGCCACGCCTCAAGGTGCATATTTTATGCTCAGAAAGCAGAACGTACCGGCCCGCCGCCACACTGCTCGCTGTTCGTTCGCTAGAACATCCGATCCTCAGTGTAGGCAGCAACTCCCGACCGATCTCATTCCTCAAGCAACTCACGTTACCACCGTTCTTCCGCGCAAACAATTACAGACTCGCTAACCTGCCGTCGTCCTCCCTGTCCATGATGAATGGCCGGGCGCCGCGTCCCTTCCCGCGCTGAGAGGAGCGAGCATATGTAACCCCTCGCTCTTACTATACCGAGTCGTCAGCAGCCACGGAGTCTACAAAATATATCCAGTCGGTTCCTGACTAGACACCGACGCGCCAGTGCCGCAGCCTCCGCTCCTCGCGGTTCTGGCGAAGGTGCCTCTGACAAAGGAGCGCTCTACAGGAACAGCCGCTCGATCATTACGTGGTGCCGACGCGCCTGTCTTTGGGCGGATCGAGGTCGCAGCGGAAAGCGCTGGGAAGCGATCGTATACGAGCGAAACGCGGAAAGAAACCGCTTCGCCACAATACAGCGCGCTGGGGAGCTGACCGGATTAGAACGGCAGGAAGGCCTTTGAGCCGTCCTGCATCCAGCGCCGGATTGCTATGTATACGCGAAGCGCCAGTTCGTCTGCTTCTTTTGCGGGGGTTGCGGTGACGTCAGGAAGACGCCCAGCTCTGATTGGCTCTGACTGAAGGATAGTGGGTAGACCTCAAAGCAAGCTGCCTCGAGTTCTACCCACTACCCTTCAATCAGAGCCAATCAGGGCTCAGCGTCTTTCTGACGTCACCGCATCCCCCGCAAAAGAAGCAGACGAACTTTCTCTCCGCATACCTTCGATAACGCTTGGGCGTCTCGACAAGCTCGAGCGCCCGCTCGCAGCCAAATTACGACGGAAGGCAACGAGAGCAAGTCTCCAGCTAAAAAGAAAACTTTTTTTATCAAGCAAATTTGAATGGTTTCTCTTGTCTCCATTTAGCTCTTTTTGTTTTTCGTGGTTGCTCAATCTCGCCAATGACAGTAGGAAATCAGCTAGCGATCGGGAAAAAATGTCAAAGTTTCGGAAGAAAATGTTGCCTAATTAAAAGTTTAAAACAAAATTCTTAAATTTTAGTAGAGAAAATAACGTCCGTTTTGGCTAATTGTAGCTATACGGCCCTCTGTCACATGCAGGCTCCGCCCACTGGCACAATGAAAAAGTGCGAAAATTGCTCGCAATGTTAGGGACAAAATCTGTTCAGATTCGAAACTTTCCCATCATCATTATCTTATCACAACCGCCAACTCTACCCCGACATCTCAATTATTTGGTTCCCACCACTGATTGCTATTGTCGTAGGCTGGATCGCGGATCGGGAGCCCGTCGGTGTCGGTACCGGCGGCCATTGCTTGATAACAGGCAATGCGCGCGAGTCTATGGGAGAAACGCAGAAAAGTAAGAACATTGAAGCATGTACGCTATGCTCGGAGGCGAGTATTTTACGGTGTGCGATCCTTATGTCGGGTATTTGGAGATCGAACCGGTATTTTTCAAACGATCGAACGCCGAATAAAAAAAATCAGACGTACCGGAGCACCTAGGGCTGAGCTGGCACGCTTGCTCTCGTGGTGGAGTAAACAAATTAACTTGCCTTCAATGAGACTGTCCTCGGGGAAGCCCAGAAGTTGATGAATTATGAAGAAGTTCCATCTCGACAGCGTTTTTCCGGGAGTGAGCGGATTCCGCGTAGCAAAGCCTTCGAGCTTGTTGTCTGTTAAACCCAACGCAACAAAACCAGCACCGACTCCGCGGTAACTCTAGGTAACTGTTACCTCATTCAGCTGCACTTCCATCTTTCGCCCAGCGGAGTCACTCTCAACCACAAAATATTTATTTAATAAAACTGGGAGCGCTGCCAGTTTTAATGTCTTTACGCTCGCTATTTCATGGGCTTATCGTAAAACAGCCAAAACATTTCAGTGCCCACAACAGCTTAGGAACGGGGGAAACGGTACTTTTTCTTGTTTTCCCCATACAGTCCCATGCATTTTGTGGTGTCGATCAATGGCCGCCGATGATGACACTCGGCACCAGCTGCCGAGGCCGGGGTCCTGCCTACTACAATAGAGATCAGTGGTTCCCACCACAACAGAGCGGCCGTGGCTCTACACTCGAGCGGTGTCGTATCATTCGGTAAAGCATAATTAAAAGGAAACTAAAAACGTCAATGAAAACAACAACAACAACGAGCTAGAGTTTAATTTTGGCGTATTTCCATCCCGTGAACCTGCTTATCACGCTCGTTTTTGCCCGAAAATGTACATCTAAACGCGAGAAAAAAACAAAAAACTTCGACCAGTCGTTTCGTTATACCTTTCGGCCGCCAAGAGCCTGTAGCTTGTGTGGGCAGCGCGTGCGATTGCAAGCTTCAGGCTTCAGGTATGGGGAGTATTCACTGGCTGCCACAGCTGCGTGCGCGACTGCTCAGACCGTGCTCATGACGAGCTTCCCACAGTTATTTTGCAACGTGCATTCCACACCAATAAGATTGCTGGTCTTTGCAGCCTATTCATGCGAGCTCGTTCCGAGCATGCGCTCTTGACAGCGCCCTCAAAAATGTCGTCCAGTGAATACCTCCTACATTCCCCCGCACTGATATAGTACCAGACCTCACTCGTAAATTCTTTTTTTTTTTTTTTAATAGTAAGAGTACGCGTGCATAGCTTTGATAGGTGCTGAAGATGCGCGAGAGCGGAGATTCCCAAAACTTGGGAGATGACGTCACGCTCTGGGAAGGAAGGGCTTCAGCGGTACTTTGAAAATGATTTCCTGCAGCCTCCGTGCACCAAGTCGAAAAAGCAATTTTAGTATTCGTAATTCTCGAGACCCCATATAAAGACGATTTATAGAGGCGGTGCAACGATATTCAATTGGAATGTTTTTCCTTTTACAAGTGCTTACTGGCACTAGTGGGACACTCAAGGATACTCGCACCCAACGCCACTGGCCAAGAAACTCCTCTGTTGCGGTGTAATTTCAAGGACAAAATCGATCGTTTTTATTCAATCTCTCCTTTGCAAAATTTGATGACGTAACGTGGGGATCCCAGTACACCCCAATGACGATATTTGAATGCGGTTCATAGATTGGACCCGAGCATTGCGTGGCAATTCGATTTGGGCTCGTGATGATTACTAGCTCGAGAAGCATTCGGGTGGTGGCCCGCCGTCCAATCGCTGCAACGACGACCATAGCCGAGCCATAACAATAGAGAGTTTTAGTAGATCGTTCCAATACCTCCGATAGCCCCGATAACGATACTATGCATGCGCAAGGGAGGCGGTGGCGGAGTATCGGGATATAGTTATCGGAGTCATGGGAACGATCTACTAAAACTCTCTGATGTCTGGAACTCAGCGCATGTCCAATGCTTTGCCAATTAGCCCCAGCGCGTGGCTATGATCAACATTGGCGGCACATAATCGGCTCCAGATTACGTGGCCGCTTGTTCTGGCTGAGAGTTGAGAGGGTGAAAGCTGCTCGTTTTCCTTTAATTTTTTTTTCTTCTGGGACTTCTATTGCGTGGGATGAAAAACGAACGCGTGTTTCATAGGTCATTAACGTCAGGGATCCGTTTTAAGCGGTATTAGCGCAAAGTACAACAATCGTTGCATCGCCCCCTTTAAAGGGGCCATGAAACGAATTAGGGTTGGGATGAATGATTTTAAAATGGGACTTTACTAGTCGCATATCGTTTAGTTGGCCAAAAGAAAGAGGCTAGAAAGTCAAAAGCCAGCTTTTCGGTACGAACATTTCAAAATATAGCGGACTATTTTGTACCATCTTGCCTTCGAAAGCTCTCCGCCTTTTCACTATGACACATCCGCGGTTCCAAAAGCGCGTCACCGGCGCCAAACTGACGTGAGCAGAGCCCTGCTCACGCATTGGACACGAGAACTGCGTCACTCGGACGTATGCGCTCGTCAACAATCAATCCGTCGACGAATATTTGGATTCGCGTTCGTGGCCAATGAGTGCCTGACGGAACTTATCGTCACTGGGGAATGACAAGTTCTATGGTGTGCATAAAAAGCACGGTGGAAGCTAGGAGTCATCGCACCGGTGCCGAAGGAATGTCACGACCACGTGATTTCACAATTCGCATTTGAGTTGAGGATTAAAGCTAAGGAGGAAGAAGTAGGAAAATCGTTTCATGACCCCTTTAAGGGTTCTTTCCTCAAATACAGAGCCGCTTCCGTTTCTCTGTAATTTCCGCGCTGATAAACACACGGTTCACTCTTCTCGGCCAAGCATCAGTATACAACTATCTTCTTGTAAAATGCCATCGAGCGATGACTCTGTCAGTTCGCCAGCCAAATGTACGTACGTATAGTCTACACTTGATTTCAGCTTAAGTCCTGACACAGCAGACGTTGCGAGCTAATAGGGCCAATCAAGGAGCCTTAAAAGCGCAAGTCATTGGGTCTTTTTTGTTTCTGATTGGCTCGGCGACGATAGAACACGTCCACGAAGACTACGAACACCATGATGGTGTCCTTTTGACGCTGTCTGATTGGAGACATCAGCTCGTAGCGTCGGCTGTGTCGGGACTTGAGCTGAAACGAAGTATGGTAATCCAAATAAATCGTAAGAACAAACTATATATTGCAAAAATGATCATTCCCTCTCTTCCGTGCACTGTCTAGACGCTAAAAGTTTAAGCGTTATAATAAGAGACAAAGGTCGGTGCCCCAACCTTTCTAATCGGATCTGGCCGCCTCGAAGTTTCGACTCTGCACGCCAGGACCTCGGCACCGAGATATAATTCCCTGGATCGTCGTCCGTACCCTATAACGAGCGCCCGGGGACGTCCAAACAATAACTGCCAAAGCGAGGAGAACCAAAAGGAAACGGGCCGGCGGTTATTTGCCGCGCAAATGGAGTCCGAGCCGACTTGGGGAAGGAGAGCCGCTGAAAACGAGAAGCGTATGGACCCTTTGCGGAGAGAGTAAACTACCGCGCCTGGCCCTTCGCCACTCGGAGCTCCTATAGCTCAGGATTGCCCACCCCCCTCATTGCGTGTGACTATAGCCGTGCTACTTCTATAACCGGTCTCTGTGTTCCCAAGTTTCCCGAAAGCGTCTAGAAGCGAGCAAAGCACCATGCGCTGCGCGACAAACCTGGAAACGCCGGCCCATTTCTTGTTGCGCTCGATTCAACTGGTTCCTATGGTTATTGAATTGGTACCTTCAACAATTCGCAGTTGCAGATCTTGGAAGAGTAGCAGGCATAGGTGGGCGGACATTTAAACGCTGTGAACGTTCCTCTCTATCCAACAATGTGCAGAACGTTCTTTTTTTTTTTTTTTACAATTTGTTTAAAAAATTGCAATCTGCTTTTTTTTCTTTTTAGAAGCCCCGGATGATTACTTTCGGAGTAAATATGTAAATGCTTTATTATACTTACAGCTCGAGCTAATCAAACACGTCTAATTTGATTAATTCGTATAAGGAAAGTATTAGTATCCCCGGCTATACGTAGCTCACGCTTCGCACCAGAATTAATATTGGTTCAATCGGTTCTGTATATCTTGTAATCAATTCATGCAATCGCGAAACGATAAAAAAAAGGTTTGCGTAAGCAAGGAAATTTCAGCGACCGAATTCTGATCTGCACTCGATAAATTCATTCAAAACACATTAAAAAAACAAAAATAAACATGACCAGAAAAGATTGCGGTTACATTTTTTATAAGTAACGTCAAATTATTTCGAGCAACTCGATACCGACAAAATCAATCAAATTCTTTTATTAAGAAAAAAACAAAATCCTCACTGTAATTGATTACCGTTTTTAAATTTTCCTCCCCCTGGAAAATTGTCATACGTAACGCAACGAGCATAAGCATGCGCGTAAGAGCGAAAAGTGGATAAATCGAGAAAAGCGAACAAGATTCTCAACGTCCCCAACAGTGAGTGGAAGCCAGGATCCCGAGATTCCAAGCCCCAGGCTCAACCCTGGTGCCAAGGGAGACACTTGCGAAGCGATGGTTATAACATGCCGATCACCTCTCCTCATCGTGCGCATGCGAGGGCCATGAGAAGAGATGTGATTTTAACCGTGATTGTGACTTTAACTGACAGCGACTTTAAGTGGCCTGACAATTACCGCGGTGCTGTGTACGTGAGCGTGCCGGTGGCTCTGCGAGGGTGTCGACGCCGAACTTTTTACAGTAGTCGTAAAATTATTTTCCTTCACTGTTCGCGGTCGTAAAAAGTGTGTGTGTGTGTGGTTTGGGGGGGGGGGGGGGGAAGGGGCAGTTAAGGCGCTATAGGGCTCTCGGAACACGACACCGCGAAGCTCATTAATTAATGGCCGATGCTAGTAAAGCTCTCTAGTGCCGCCAAGGAGACCAGGACAAAGCGGGAGAAAAAAAAAAAAAAATTCGAAGCAATCGCAGAAACTTTTGCGCGCGCCTAAAGGAAAAATAAAAACAATACCAAAACAAAAGGATTCAGCCAGGCAGAGAAGTGAGTTGGTTTAACTGCGAGCACTATCTTTACGCCTCGAAAGGCTTCAATGATCTAAAGATAAGAAATCTGGCGACCTTTGCTCGTGAGAGCTCAAGAAGGGCGTAGTGAGATTTGAGAATCCTATTGTGGCAGCCAATGAGGAACTAGCCGATGAGAAAACCAAGAAACGAATCAAGAAGGGTGAACATAATAGCCGGCGTTTGTCAAACTGGTAGTTACTCTAGACGTCCATAACATCAACACCTAATTCGTTTTGCAATATGCAAGAAACCTAGAACATAGCGCTTCCCGTTCCCAGTTGGGTTGGTCGGTAAGGCTTGGCTTTCGCAAGACGTCGATTCAGCGTGTCTGAGTTCTCGCGTATCTGAGTTCTAAAAACGCATAAGTGCACCATGGTACATGCACATCACTCGACAGGTCGTCAACCCTTGCGGTCAACGTTGATCGATTTCGGACGGAGTCGCGTTTTTAAGAGTTTCTTCTTAGCTGGGAGGATCACAACAACCGGGACGTGTGCTGACGTCACCAGCAGTAATAAATGCAGGAGGGCACGTACCGACATATTGTCGCCAAGTTGTGCTCGCGCGAGTGTTTCGTCTATACTCCGTTCACCCTTAAACTCAGACTAAAAGCTCCGCCTTCCAGCGCGAGCTTGCTCGTTCCCGGAGTGCTTTGCTCGTGTATGGCTGCGCGTTCACACTTGCGTTAGCATGGGCAGAAAACTCGCGGTGAAGGCGGAGCTTCTAGTCTCAGCTCAAGAGTAAAGGAAGTATAACTTTATGTTTTCAGTTTCTCCCAGGTTTCGCTCATCCCTACGGCACGGCTTAAGATTTCTGCCGGCGTCGCTCCAAATGGCGGCGAACCTGAACGCGGTAACGGTACAGATAGTTTATAGAACCTCGCGTCGCAGATGCTTTGTCCTGGGCATGTCTGCTTTTGGGATCTGCACATCGAGCTGCTTTTGCTCCACGTATAACTTCTTTCTGCTCAAATGTGCTTTGTATCGTTTATAGCTGCTCTTGTGAGCTCCGTTCGAAAATCTGTTTTGAATTCTGTATATGGTTGTTTTGGGGGATGTTCGCGTTTCGCTTTGGCTCCGAGCCTTTTGATTGGATCTAAGACTTAATCCTTTCTGTGATTGGTAACCAAAGTGGCACCAGAATGCTGCTAACCCCAGTATAAGTAGCGGCGGCTAGAAACGCGCGGAGAACTTGGCTCCCGGGTACCAAGTGTCGAACGTCACCCTGCCTCTGGAGGCAAACACCCGCACGTCCGACACCCACTTGGCTGTGGAGTCTTCCGTCCGCTAACTCGAACACTTCGGACCCCTTACGGCTCTGGGGGAACCTGGCTAGCCCACCTGTGTGTGGACCCTTGTTTCGTCAGGTTCGGGTGTGGTCGGGGCACCCGCTGGAGGTGTTGTCGAGGAGGACGGGGGAAGTCACCAGAGTACCCTCAAAAGTTTATTGACCAATGGTCCATTGTGTTGCAAAAGAGGTTCTCTCATATACGTTCAATAAACAGTTATATTTAAAGAGACTTGTTCAGTGAAGTAAGAAGAGAGACACACACCAGTTTTCTTCGTTACAACATCTTCCCGTAAGTTAAGCACCACTGTCGGCTTTGAGTACGTTGACTTAATGTTCAAAACGCGCGACCAAAAATGCTGCACTTCTCTTCGCCGTTCGAGTTCAGTTCGGGTGTTCGTTTATATGCTATATTCGTCTCCCACAAATGAAATGGGACAGCTTGCCCAGTGCTCACTTTGGTCCCGTTCTAGGAAAATCCCTAAACGCGTTCCCCCAAACCGGCCAATCCCACAAATCCCAACGAAACAAGCAATTATAATTAACATTAGAAAAAGTAAAGCAACATTGCAGCTACAAAATATATTTACCTAAAAAGAAACTGAAAAAAAAAAAGCTAGAAAATAATAATAAACTCTATGCCCAAGCAGAAATATTCTTTAATGCAAAGCGACCAATCTCAAAGGCAGGCAGTCCTCGTTTCCCCACAAACCGCGTGCGCGCTCCCGAATCGGGAAGAAAATAGGACGACGAATTTAAATAAATGATTCCGCCGATCAATTTTCCGCACTGCCTCCCTTCTCTTTCCCTCCTGAACCTTCCCTTTCCCCCCTTGTCTTGCTGCCGCTGCCTCGTCATCTCCTGCTTCTTATTGTCCGCCCAAATTCTCTTTGATCCCCTCTGTACGTCTGTAGCCGACTTCTGGTCGTCAGCGCCACTGCCTCCCAATCCCTCCCGTAGTTCGGCGACGCGCACGACGGAGGGATAAAAATTGATGCAGGCGATCGAGAAGAAGGAAGTCTAAGAGCTCCGTATTAAGAATTCATAAAAAAGACCCCCGAAGATCGAGAGAATGCTAGCAGCCACCCGGAGACAAAATAAGCACACGCACACAAGCACCAAAAAAGGAAAAGACAGTTTAGGGAAGAAAAAAGAATCGGCATAACAAAATGAAAATAAAAGTGAAGGCTTTCTAAAAATCGATATGAGATCCGATTTCAGCAAGAAGTAGAAACGGGGCTCGAAACGTGATAAAGAAATACAAAAGAAAGATGAAATACGGCTCTACATTTAGAATGAGAGCGGCTCGAATCGAGTAAAGTCGAGAGCGATATTGTTAAGTACAGCTGCTGCTCTGCCCCGAGGGAGCCGAAACAGGGCCCAACGGAGAAGAAGAGCAAAGGGCGAGTAAGTCTCAGCCACTGAATTCTCAGAGCTCGAAATCACTCGCTGCATATCGAACTGGCCTAAGATCCGCTATTAGAGAGAACAACGCTAAGTCTCTCTCTCGCGCCGATCGGTTCTTATTATTTCCCTTCGATGCTTGGGTACGCCGCGGAAGTATGGCGGGCCGGTTCGTCGGCCACGAAGCTAAAGGAGCGCAGCAAAAGTGGACCCTCGCGATCTGTTGCAGCTTACCACGTACCTGAGCGGACGCAACGGGCCATCCCAGCCAATCCGGCGCCGTGAACATGTCACGTGACAATGCATACGGCGCGTCGCTGTGCCCCACCGGAAGGACACGAGATGCTCACGTGGCAATGGACTGGCTTCGACGACTACTAGCGCCCTCTGCGGTCCATCGTGCGAAACGGAGGACACGAGAGGGAACAAACGCAGCGCCATCTCGGATGGGCTGCGTGTTTGCTTCTTTTTTGTCTAGACGCGACCTCGAACTTGTCCTACCTTGGACTAACAGCCACTGTCGCAAGAACTGAGTGTACCGGTCGATGCTCGTTACTGTCGCGAACTCTTCCGACTGGCACGGACGATCGCGACGCTGTGTAACTTGGACGCGTTACAAAACACTATACCTCTCCGCATCAAATATCACGGGGCGATGGTTTGCCAGGAGTTCGAGCTTAGCGAGAAACTCACCTATACCGATCAGAGCTGCAGGTATGGCAATAATCCTGGTAACAGCGAGATGACGCCGGGGACGTTGTACTGTGCATGAACGCGCTCCGAGGCAAATATCCAAGCCGGAAATGCGTCACGTGAAATCGACAAATTCCGTACTTCAAAAAGCTAGTGGCGCGAATTACATATGTGTAAACAAAAACGTTCGAGAGACAACGGGGTAGAACAATAGTTCGTTATTCAGATAGAAGTAAGATAAACTGATTATCAAACTTTGGTCATTTACTGTTCAGAACAAGCACTTCACGCACATAAAGGCCTGTTCACACACGCGCAACCGTCTACGACCTACTAAGAAAATACAAGTTTTTAAGCCTCTGGCGACAGCTTACAACGGCATGCACAACAACCTTAAGAACCGGTCTTGTCTCAGTAGGTTGTTGTCAAACGCAAGTCTGTGAACGGGCCGTCATACTACTCCTCTTCCCCTTTGGATTCTTCTCGTCCTCCATCCAGTCGCGTGTGGCTTAACAAAAATAAAAACGAATCACTGTTTCTCCAAAGGCCTGTTCACACACTTGCAACCAAGTAGGACCGACTGAGACACGACCGGTTTTTAAGCCCCTGCCGATGGCTTAGGACCGAATGCGCCGCGGCCTGCGGAGCTGGTCCTAAGCCTGTGGCAAGGAGCTTAGAAACCGCTCTTGCCTCAATCAGTCCTACTCGCTGGCAAGTGTGTGAACGGGCCTTTACACGCGCGAAAAATAAAGAAAAAGAGGAGAGGCCTTAAGGGGATAACCGAGGAGAATCAGTCCAGGCAATAAAGACGGAAGTAAACACCCGCCAGTTTGGGACAAGCTCCAGGTACCATACCAGTGATGTTCATCATCGTCAGTCTGACCAGAGCAGGGAGAGGGGTAAAGACGGGAGCAGAACGAGGCAAATCCTCGGTCCCGAGAGAAAGAACGAGAAAGAGAGCGACAGAAGTGCGGAGAAAGAAAGCAGGCGAAAGGCTAAGCGTGTTCGTTTTGCCGCGACGAGCTGAAGTGGCTCGAGCGCTTGTCAACTTTATTTAGCGTTACACAAGGCGGGTAGTTTCCTGCGAAGTAAGCTATAGCTTACTTCGCAGGTAAGCTATAGCTTACCTCGGTATTTTCTAGAAAATACTGAGGAACAGACCTTACAGGTGACATTCTGCTGCCTCTTTGTGCGTATTAGAGCGTCGCCAGCGATCTGGGCCCATCGGGACCGCCAGCTGGAACCGCCGATGTACGAGTCTGTGCCCCGCTGTTCCCAAGCAGCCCGATGCGTCCGACCTTTCCCTCTATATCAGGGGTCTCCCAACACTTTGGCTAAGGGACCGGATTGGGGATCAGTCGCAGTTTCGAGGGCCGGAAAATAAACGAGTAAATACAAATGAGGACCGGATAAGTAATCCTAGATAACATTTTATATACAACATTGAAAGTTAGCGTACAAATTAAAAAAGTATATCCAAGTTGGAGGAATGATTTATTTTTACGATAAGGAAAAAGAGACATTCAAGACAAACAGACGACACGTGCCTTCTATATATATATATATACTTTATTTTGAAATTCATTATGACATTGAACAATAATCGAGAAATGAAACTTTGGCATACCCACACGGGGCAGAACACGTGCGGTCGTGTATCACTACTGCGTGGTGCACGTTAAAGACCCCAGGCTAGCGGTTGTACTGCACTGGCTAAATTGCTCATCTACAGCGTGTGACTCGTCGCAACTTTAAATGGCTGACCAACTACACGCTGTATAAATATCCCCACAACCCCAATTATACTGAGATCGCGAAGGAATTTTATCGTGCGTAGTTAGATATATACGAGACTAAAAATGATGATACAGGTAATAAAAATATTCAATTATTCATACAGTGAGAGGACCCACGCTACGATAGGCAGTTTCCTCCCGTTCTTTCTGGAATATTGGTTTGGGCGCTTGATGCGCGCACCGCGGCGCTTCCTCACGCGCGCTTGGTTTTGCCCCGGTAACAGCGGGCCTGCTAAAAGGGGGCCGCGGGCTGCTTCAGTGGGAGGACCACGGCGAGATTCGGCCCGCGGGCCGGGGTTCGAGGACCCCCGCTTCAGATGAATATATCGACTCTATGGGCCAGAGTGAGTGACAGTATTGTAGGTCTGGCCAGAGAGGATCCGGGTCTTCTTGCAGGACAGTGTATATAACACGGGGCAACGAAAGATGGCTGAGCTGTGCGTACCGTCAACGCTTCTCAGAGCCGGCACCATTACGCAAGGGGGAAAAGAAAACAGACAACTCATCCATCAAGATGATCGTGTTTCGTGTACGCCGGGACAACCTGCGGAACGCAACTCCGATTCCGTTCCCAATCGCGTTCTTAGCTGCTGCGAACGTAATTCCGAATTGCGACACGCCTGATTTCCCGCGGCTGCGAGAGGCGAAAGTGGTGCCCCCATTTGCAACGCTCCGTTTAGGACGGCGACAGAAGGAAGCGAATCGTGAAAAGAAGCGGAAAGGCAAAAGAGAAAGTAGCAAACGACAACGCGGAGAGAAGAAGCAGACGAAACGAGCGTCTGCAATCTTGTTTGCTAGACTGAATTAGTTTCATCTCGAGACTCGCTCGCTTGCTTTTTTGCATCTTCCGCCCCGATACGTTAATGGAGAGCCGACTGGAGAACGACGTAAATGATACCGAGACACGACATGTAAGAAAAAGAGAAAAAGAAAAAGGAAATTTTTGCGCGCGTTTTACCCGAGGAAACGGGCCGAATCGGTTCAACGCATTCGACACAAAATTATTCGAGGAAGAAAAAAAAAAAAGAAAAATGTTTGGCACGAGAAGAAACAATATGAAGAAAATAGAAATAAAAAAAAAACCTTGGAAGCGGAGGCAAAACCTATTACATGAATTTAAAAAATCATTAAAAGACAGAAAATCCTGCAAATAAGGAAACCAACAACTAAAGAAATGCGCTAGGTGACGAATTGCTTTTGGAAGTCGTTAAAATTACCTAATTTTATTTTTTTATTCTGCTTGTAGTAAAAAAGAGTAATACATCGTAGCCGTTACTGAAGTAAAAATGAAATATAAAAACGGTCAAGAACGAATGAGCAAACAAGAAAAAACTGGTACTAAACTGTGGCTGAAAAGGAGCGATGGTCTTCGGAAAAATAAGGGAACTCTTCGATTGGGTTTATCCTTCGCTAACATCTTCAGGCAGATCGAGAATAAAATAAAATACAAAGAAAGAAAGATAAATGGGAAATGGGGAGGTGACGAAAAACATTTATCCTTCCTTCCGGTTGATGGATAGTTTCGTATTTTGGGAATAGGGCAGGTCTCAACGGGACGCTTCATTGGAGACAATGAAGGAAACGTAGATAGTACCATCCCTTCCTCATTTTACATCCTAAAAAAAAAGTTGTTATAGAATTGAAAATTAAATAATAACGTTATCAACGGAAAAAAAAAAAGAAGAAAAATCCCAGCTCGACGAAACAATTAAAGGAATCTTTAACGAGCTTCCTTCAAATTAAAGATCTATTATTTTTTTTCCCCGTTTTGTTTCGATTTTAAACTGTGCGATTTAGCGAGGCGAGGGCCAAGACGGGAGTAATCAAGTGCACCTTGAGGCCGCGCCCAAAATAAAGTGCCGTTCCATCTGAGAAGGACTCGGGCTGGATCGATTAGCGACTCGGGGGCGAAGACAGGAGCGAGAGAGGGAGAGCCTCTCCCCCTTTTACGTTACGGTACGTACACATACAAAAGCGTCATCAACGCATGCGTCGCCTCGGAACAGAACGCACGGACGGGCAACATTTAATGAAGGCTCTAACGAGGCATTTACTCAAAATCTAAATTAGGGATGCATCTTTTCTTTAAGTAACACGACGATCAGCTGGGCAACCTTGTATCTTTCAATTGTTACCCCGCAAACATACTTTGAGCAGAGGTCAGTACGACCGCTTCATCCACGAAGCAAATAATCGGGGAAGTGAAATATGCAGACTGCTCGTTTTTTTAAACTAAAACAACAAAGGCACCTGCACCGAACCAAAAACGAAATACCGAAATTCATTTAGTCGCCGGCAGTGGGTCGATATTTTTTTCTCTCAAAAGTAAAAATGGTATTTTTTTTTTTCTGTAGGTTTGAAAACGTCACAAGACGACACACGATATCAAAAAGACAAGAGAATTGAACGAGTGAATCAGCAACTCGTACTGTCATACAATGTATATGCCTGAGTTGTCTTCGAAGACACGCTACAAGCAGACTTGTGGGGTGGGGTACTCATTAAAAGTAATAACATCACTCTTAATTGATTACATTTTGGGGAGATATTTTAATAATTTGATTAGTTTTATTATGTAGTAATTGCAAAACCAATTCGATTACTTTTGTAAGCAATAAAATTACTTGTAACCATTTCTTTTTCTATCAAAAGTGGTGGATTGAGAAGGTGAGTAGTTCGTAATGCGGTGACTCTGATCCACTAAGGGGCAGTACAATATCTTGTTTCCAAAGAGGCAAAAAAAAATCATCTGCCGCTTTGAAAATCTTAAGTAATCGAAAAACTAACGGAGTTTTTCAAGTCTCTACCAATTACTTTTCTTCTCAATTATCAAATCAAATCAAATTGATTTGACATCCATTTTAGAAGATGTCAGGGGTAGAGGTAAAAAAAGCCTCAAAAGCGCGGCTTGACTGGGTCCGCACACCGAACCCACACAGACACGCAGACCAAGATTATCACTAATTACTTCTACTCTCAAGTAATCGAGTAATCTAATTTGATACTTTTAATTAAGCGTAATTGTAATTGCGATGGATTACTTTTTTGAGTAACGTGTACAAGACTGGTTTCAAGTAACTACATATTTCATACACGGGAGAACGCACATATTTCTTCGACCAACTTACATACATCAAAACACACGAAAACATAAAGCACGGCGGGAGAAACTAAAAAAAAATGAAGAAGGAATTCAACGCCGGATAAACGCACAACCAATAACCGGGAGCAATGTATCACTATCAAGTAACAAGATTCTAAACACGCAGACATTGTATAAGTAACCGGGCACGGCACGACACGATACAAATAGGAGACAACGATAAAAGCAGGGCACTTAATTAACACGTTCACAGCTTCGTTTTTTTCTTCCAGTTTACTTTTCCGCGATAGAATAAACGATGCCGACGGAAGGCGCAAAGACCCTCTTCATAATTAAATATCCTTCGAGACTGCCTACTTTCGGCGCCGCTGATGAGGAATTACATATTTTTTTCTCATAGTTTAATTAATGAACAATCTGGGCGTTCCGGGTCGCGTCAGCGCAGCATACCGAGAGGGTGTCGGCCTATACCCGGCTCCATTCAGACGAAGGGAGCGGACGCCCAAGCCGCTAAGACGAAACCCTTGTCTACATGAATCTTCATTACGAAGGGCGACAGCGGCGCCGTGAAATGACGATTTCTGGCCAGCCGAATCTCCGTTCGCCCCCCCCCCCCCCCCCCCCCCCCCCCCCCGCGCCTCTCGGGAGTTGAAGGCCGGACGATACAATTCGGTTCAGCTGAAGTGCAGGCGCAGCGAACGCTTCGAGCTAATGGGTCCAATCAAGCAGACTCAAAAGCGCAAGTCATAAGGTTTTTTTTTTTTTTTTTTTCTGTTCATGATTGGTTCGGCGATGATAGAACACGTACACAAAGAGTACGGACACCATGACGGTGCCATTTTGACGCTGTCTGATAGGAGACATCAACTCGTATAGAGTCGGCTGCATCTAAACTCAAAAGAAGATCCGAGCTTAAAAAAAAATAAAGCGGCCATATTTTGAAGAATACAAAAATTAAATTTGGCTTTTATGGTGTTTCATTATCTTTGAATGTTCACCTCTTAGGCATGAAACAATAAGAACCGATTATGATCGCAAAATTAGCCAAATAAGCATTCCAAGAACTCCCGGTAACTCAGAGCAGCGTAAATTTGAGGCACTTTTTCTGCGCGCAATTCCTCAAATTGTGCCGTCGCCCGTCGCAACAGACAGGAACGGCCTTCCCGGCGATGTTGCTCCGATCATCACCTGCCCATTAAGGTTTGCTGAAGCTGTGTCAACCATCAATCCAGCGTAACAACCTATTGTTCAAGTTATTGTTTTTTTATATATTCTCCCACCCCTTATGTAATACCCCTCCCGAAGGGGTCTTTAAGGAAATAAAGTGAAGTGAAGTGAAGTGAAGTGATCACGATCACCATTCATGTTGATAAGTAGGCTTAGCCGTCTCCCCTCCATCGCAATGTTTTGTAGCTTCGATATCTTACGAAAAATGAATAACAAAAAAAGTTATTTTCCCGCCTCAAAACTGTCGGTACACATCTGTGGCAACATTAAAACGTGTTTTTCTAGTTATTCGAATGTGCGGCATCTTCAAAGTTTACGCACAAGAAGGAATTTGTCTTCTTCGTATTGCCCTATCACAAGCAATTTTTGGCATCTATATGCTTCAGAAAATGTAGAATGGAATAAATATCAAATGTCTTCGTTTTTTTTTTATGTAAGGGATTTTTGATAGCTCTTAGAAAATGACCCTTTTGCAATTTACAATTACTCTAAAATAAAAGAGGTTTCGAAAACATATTTGTTGACTCTCGCCCTCAATGGTTTAAAAGGAGCGGATTAGTTCGTTTTATTTGGTTCTTTTAATCGTGCCGTCATGCACGAGTTTGCAAGAACGTACTGTTTTTTTTACTCATTTTGCCTAGCACCCATATTATAAAAAAAACAAGCTGTATCAACGCTAACACCACAGTTATAAAAAATAATATGAAACACTATAACAACGCTAAACAACGCTAACACCACAGTTATAAAAAATAATATGAAACACTATAAACAGTGAAATTTACATTCAGTTATCGTAAATAATAGTTTCAAAATAAGTGATCGTCCGTCTATTTTTGCATTCATAAATTTAGATAGAAATGGCCGAAAACAAAAAAATTCCGAGGTCACCTAAGCACTTCTTATGAGTTGTGAATGCGAAAGCATGAATGTCGCTCTTCCGCTCTCTTAGTTCGTCTGCGGCGCACTGGCGTGGACAGCCACGTTTCGCTACTGCCGAGGTAGCGGCCCACGGTCGAGCGCGCACTCTCGTGAAGTTGGCCGCGCCGCGCTGAGTTCGCAGGCAGCCCGCACAGCCTAAAATGACAGCTTTCAAACATGTATAAACCAACACACGGCTTTGACGTCACACCTCTGCGGTGGCGCTGTTGTCGCCACTGCGCATGCGCAGAAGCTTGACCTCACGCGAATCTGGTTCATGCGCTTGCGCAGTGCCCACACTTGGTGTGGACAAACGCGGGCTTGTTTGTAAACAGCGTGGGTGTCTATATATATAGTCCGAGGACTATATACCGGAAAATACAGTAATCCCAGCCTATTCCATCAACCTATACCCCGCTGCCGCGCCATATGGTGTAGTAAAAAAGGATGTAAAAGAGAAGTTTCGACGGCCCCTCTTCCTTATCTTTGGCAATATCTGTGGTCCATAGCTTTCACTAATACAGAAACTCAACTTCTCCTTCCTCTAAAGCACAAATACTATGACCCAGACTGGAAATTAAAACAGTGTCTTTTGTCCCGACCCGAAAGTACAATGACTTGTTATTTTGAATGAACGTTCACGAGATAAGCGGCTTTTGAGCATGGTTCGAGATTTGACAGATAACTGCAGTGGCATTTTCCCAGGACCATTGACCCTTTGCGCTGTTGGAACTTATTGTAAAATACCGTCGTTTTTTCTTCTTCTTACTTTTATTGAGGGGAAGGGGGACTTCAAAATTCGGAGTTTATCGGATAAATCCGAATTGACCAAAAGTTTACCGGCGGGTGTTTTTCGGATCTACCCGAAAGCACGGAACCCTAGTTATAAGATATTTTGCACAAGGAGAATGACAAAAGGCGAGTTGGCGACAAGGGAAGGGCTCATTCATACAGTATTGCATTCGACTGCGTTGCGGATGTTTACGCGGAGGACTAACTAGAAAACAGTGCAAGTTCCCATGACAGTTCAGCTGTGCTGCTCGGCTAACGCCGAAGGTCGCGACCGTATGACGACATAGAGGCCGTTCCACTAAAAAGATTCTGGCAGGTGATACCTTGAGAGTTGGGGCGTACCGTGCTCGCATCCCGACGCAACGAACACGCAGGTGCTGGGCTGCGAAGACGCACACTGGGCCGCGGTACAGTGGAACGGCGTTATACGTACACTAAGGCTCCTGCGTGAATGGACGCTAACTCGTCCGGGCGAGGACATGACCCCAACGATGTTAATTTTAAGTGCAGCTAATAGAGAGGTTCCAAACTTTTCAGAAATCCAGGGTTGTTGGGGAAGCGAACGTTTCTACGATTAAGGAGATTGGCGCTGAGGACAGCTCGCTGTGAACTGCGTTACGCAAGCGTTTAATGCCGCCTAATGGTGATGCCGCATTTGAGTGCAAGTGCTTCAGAAGTCGAATTAAATGGAGAGTAGACTCACCCAGTCTCTCGAACGCTTCTCGCTTAATGGATCCTATGGGCCCGCGACGCAGTCTGCAAAAAACACGCGATAAGAGAAAGCTTTAGTTCTAGAAGCACCGGAGGCGTGTTGCACGCGAGAAAGTGGTTGACCAAGGCAGCGAGGTAAAGGAGCGCATTTCGTACATTTCGGACAGCCAATGCATGCCCATACATCGTCTCTGCGAATCACATATTCATATTACACTCGAAACAATAAGAAAAAAAAAATAAGTGAGAACGCCACCACTGAGTACTTCCAGCAGATTGGGTGATCTGATTGCTCGTTCCGAATACAACACGAAGACTTATAACTGTGCAATTAAGGACATATATCATCATTTATAAAGAGAGAGAGAGAGAGTTGAACTGGTTTTGGCCACCTTGTAGGTGGCTGGCAGTATTATCAAATAAATAAATAAACATGAAAAGAACAACACTTGAGCTAATTGAACACGATTGACATAGACTGGCGTCACTGTCGCTTTAAGTATGTAGCGGGTCCACACCAAGCATCGGAGCTAATGGTCGATGGCCGTAACAGCCCCCTTATTTGAGTGCGTAAATAGAAGCAAATATCGTACATGGAATAGAACTACTGCGCACTCACGGGTGTAACACACTGCAAAAATACCGGGCAAATAAAATACGATAAAAACATGTCATAACAGCACTCGAGTTTACGCTTGGTGCTTCTTCGCACGCGAGCAACTTTCGTTCCTTCTTCCACTCCCCATCCCATTTTTGTTCCTGGCTTTCTAGATAAAACAACAAAACACAAGATAAAACACGCGTATCTTTTGGTAAAAACAACAAAGAACAACAAACAGCAACAAAAACAGCAACAAACAAGCAAAGTCCAGTGTGCTCGAAGCAACAAATAACTCATACCTCTTGGGCATTCTTTTTTCCCGGACAATGACACTGTGCAAAAGAGTAGCCCTAAGAAACCATGCCATATAAAATAAACGGACGAAATTCAAAATAAAGCGAATGCGTGTCGGCGCTCCGCCGCCCATCAAAAGGTAAACGGAAAAAAGCACGAGGTGAACGCCTTCGGGCTCAGGAAAAATAACTCCCATTTATGATTCTCCAAAAGCCCTTGCTCGTAAAAGAGAAGAGCCGCGCCAAGAACAATCCCAAGAGAATAGAAAGAGGCAGGACAGCACCAGATCCTGACATAAACGCCAAAGAAACCTAAACAAAGATATAAAGCGCAAGAAATAAATATAAAAGCAAAGCGGGCCATCTTAAAACCCACGTTTTTTGGCGCCCAATCTGGGCACGACCCCCGAGTCCATCAAACGCTCGACCAACCGACGGCGGCTGACGATCGATGAACAGTGGTCCATCAAAACAATTCCCTGTCATTTAAAACTATAAAGAATAGAAACGCTACAAACAATAAGTGCATCAACCAAAAGAGAAAGAAAACGGCCAATAAAAGCCACCGAGTATATATATATAAACGAGAATAACATAGGAAGGGAATGGATGGATCAAAGGAAGAAGGGGGAGAGAAGAGGGAAGGGGGGGAGGGGGGAGGGGGGCGACCTTTCAATCGACATTGCCTCTTTGGCGACACACACAAACACTTCCGCCATCATGTTTTTTTTTTTTTTTTCGTTGACTCGCACGCTTTCTTTTGTGCTATAGGAGGGAAGGAAAGCTACTATGCAGGGGCCTGTTGTGGAAACGGTAAAATGCCAGCGCCAGTTTCGCAGGACGAAATGCTGACGGTCATCGCGATGTTTATTTCCAGCTCCTCTGCCAGGTTTACACATAAAGATCCGGTCTCTGGAGAGAAGCAATTCGCAAATGTCGACATTTCAAATTTTGTGGCGTCGTTTATGCAGAGTATTTTCGATCTCGATGCTCGCTGTCATATGAGCAGGAAAGATCGGCGTCTGTAAGCAGCGAGCACAGATTTTCACGAAACTTGTATTTTAGGGGAGGATTTTACCTTGCGTAAATGGAAGGTGTAACTTTCTTCCTGTAATAAATATTATAACATATTTGAACGCTTGAAAGATGGATGTTGACATCTATTCCCCTATCAAGAGATGCGCAACATGTGTGCAAATGAAGAATGCCATGTTAGAATTCTAGCAATCTAAGTTACCTCTAAAATTAACCACGCACAGTTTGAATCATGCCGGAACTAAAAGAAATAAAGGGCACGCGTAGTTGTGTAAACCTGCCGTAATTATGTCACTAACCTATGTCGTCCACTTACAAAAGTCATGTAGCGCCATCTCTCGACAAGAGCATCAAGCCTGACTTGCGGTCTGACTCCGCCGTCTGCGCCAACGTTCAGATAATTGTTCAAAATGTTGAGAATGTGATTGTTCTCTCTTTTCACAGCAACGGAGCTTCGAATTGATATATAACAAGGAAAGATGTTTTGCTAAAACGCTCATTCAAAATTTCAATCCCACGATACGGAGGCACCGATTTTTCGAGCACATGGAGGGAAGAAACAGAATAAAAGGCAGATACCGTCTGGATTCTAGCACCTTCCAACTGGCAAAATTAAGCAAGTGCCCATTTTCTCTGACTACGTGAGAATTTGACAAAATAACGGCAAGAGTGACAAATCGACGTAGCTGTTAAGTAAGGTCAATAACCGTGAAATTCAAAAGACGCAACGACAATGTACACCGCCAACGGGAATTACAGTGTCGTCTTTCGGAAGGGTAGGGCGTTTTTTCCCCGCTCCTGGTTACCATGTCAGTATTAAACTAGCTCGCTTGCACTCTTCCTTTAGTTTCAAAATGCCATCTTCTTCCCCGAAAATATGCCTCGTTATGCCTAGCGGTTGTCACTGCTCGTTAATGGCGGTGAGCATTATGCTGTATTTGTTTTAGAGAGTGAAGAAAATAAGAAAACAAATACGCGGTTTTGCGCAGCTACAGATTAGCTCACGCACAGAGGAAACAGTGTACATTTCCACAAACATTAAAAAAATATTCAGGAAATTCAATATGACAGAATTGTTCATAAAACAATGCTGCAAAAAGTAGCGAGTCGGGGAAAAAAAAAAGGAACGAACGGTGTTGCTATATTTTTGCGCGTGGCCTCGTATCGAGATACATTTTCCATAGTGAACGACGCACACCATACGTCGCCCTAATGCCATCGCTTTCTTTAGAATATACGCGACAACTTCTTGCAAACGACGACGAGGAGACGCCCACGCCATTAATACAGAAGTTCCATCAGCAGTAGAGAAGGTCCACGAAAAAACAAGTAACGGAAGCGCCGACGACGACATCGTAAAGGAGACGTTAAAACCAGAAATTCCGGAAGATAGAAGATCAAAAGTCCGTCGTGCAGTTTTTCCGCTCCAAAACGTTTTAGATTATGTAGATACACCGAAAATCGCGATCCGATGAAGATTTTCAATGAAAGATGAAAGAAATACGAAGTGCATAATGAAGAGAAACGGCTCAAAGCAAGAAAAAGAAAGAAAGAAAGAGAGAAAGAGAGAGAAATAACAGACATATGGCAAAATGGATATATTCAAAGACATCCTCACCCCTTCATTCAAAAAAAAAAAAAAAAAAAATTCCATGGTGTATATTTGCGCGAAGGAACACATCATCTACGGTGTTTTCTTTCCATGCGCTGCCTTTCCAACACTAGACCCTTTCCGAAATTCAGTCTGGTCACTTCGATAACTATCATCCCCTAAGTCTATATCATCTGTACATAATAACGGCGGCTTTTTAATGGCTGGTTAAATAATATTTTAAAGACAGGCACCGATGCGGAGCCTGAACATTCCTGACGTTATAGTTCGCTGTATTGTTGTTCGATGTCACTGTGGCAAAACTTACACCGATCAGCCAAAACATTATGGCCACCTACCTAATACCACGTTGATCCACCTTTGTCACGCGAAACAGTATCGGGGGTCGCCTGCCGCGGAGTCCCACATTCAACAGTCTGATGAACTGTGTGCTCAAAAACACGTGCCTTGACCTGCTTTGTATCTAGCTGTCAGTTGTGCTACAGTTAGGCAGCCGTCTATTTTGCTTCACCAAGAGGAAAAGTCTCCGACGTCCTCATTCTGTGAAGAAGCGTGGACGCGCAACGCCTCGGCGTCTACTAACGGTTTCGCCGTCCTTCTTCCACTTTTGATAAGTATACTGTAAGGACGGCAGCTCGCGAACACTCGGCGAGCTTCGCTGTTTCTTAGATACTTGTTCGGAGCCGTTGAGCCATAACAATCTGCGCTTTGTCAAAGTCGCCTAAAACAGCAGCTTTTTCCACTACATGCACACGTACAAGACGAAATGATCCCTCTGTATCCCCGGCAGCCGTTAACTACCCCATCGGCATCAGCAGGCGGAAGATAGTGCGGATGGCGAGTAAGCTACAGATTAGCTCATTCCCACAGTGTAGAGGTGGTCGTAACGATTCGGCTGATCGATGTATAAGCTTCTGTGCGCTACGTATTTCAGGGTGTCGTGTGAATCCTCGGTTATGGCATGCCCCAGGCAACTGGTGACAATAAAAAGTGGTAAATTTTATCGAGAGTTTTACTCAACTAAGAGCCCCGTGCAGAGTGGCAGCTTTTTGGCACCATCGAAACCGAAATAGAGAAATAACTGGGATGCACCCGGCAGAGGGTGGATCCCAAGTCAGAGATATTTCCAATGCAAACGATACTGCGCCCGAAACGGCCAGACAATTTCGCGCTCGCTCGCGTATGTTTCCAGAAGGCGACGAAAAATACCAGCACGTGCTCCACCTGAAGCCTATCTTAAAAGGGCCATGAAATGATTTTTCGACTTCTTTCTCCTTGGCTTTCCTCCTCAACCCGGGAGCGAGATAAGAAATCAAGCGGTCGTGACATAGTAATTCACCGGAACTGGAAGGTCTCCGAGTCGTCTGAGGGTCGGCGGGGTTAGGCGTCCGTGTTCCTTGAGCTACAGCGAGAGCCCTCCCACACTCTAAAAAAAGTCTGTGCATCTACTTTCACGCACAACACTCGCAGAGCCAATCACCGCAACTTACGGAGGCAGCTCAGCAAATGACGATGCCGAAACATATGTTTAGACGAAAAAACGCAGTCTGAGCTGTGACATTAAGCAATGCAAGCGTGACGTTTTGCATTGCTTAATGTCACAACTCAGACTGCGTTTTTTGGTCTAAACATATGTTTCGGCATCGTCATTCGCTGAGCTGCTTCCGTAAGTTGCGGTGATTGGCTCAGCGAGTGTTGTGCGGGAAAGTAGACACTACGGGCTTTTTTTAGAGTGCACCATTCTTCTCGACGTGGTCGGCCTTCCACACATGGCCGGTCTGGGTAATTTTGCGAATTTTGCTTTCATTGACGTAAGTAAGAGTAATGTCAAATTGTCAACTTTGACGGTGTAGGTTTCAGAACGCGATGACTCCACGCTCGCACCGTGCTTCTCAAAGGGAACTTGTCATTCGGCGGCGATGATAAGTGGCGTCATGGCACTCCCTGGCCGCAAACGCGAATCCCAATGCTCTTCGACAAAATACAGAGAGTGCGCAGGCGAGCTGGCCGAAGTCTACCATGGTGTATTTAACGCCGACTCCCTGCTAGCCAGGCAAGTGTCGGGCTCAGAGTCTCACCTGTTCGACACTGATTCAATGGACGTGGCCATGTAAATAAATATGGGGCGATTAAAAGCGTTGTCGAGGCAATGCCATGAAAACGTGGCTGTTTGCCTCGTATTTACATGGCGGCGCCCATCAACTACGTTTCCTGCAGACCGACTTCATCAGCCAGTTTCGCTGTGCCAGCGCTGCCGGCATGCATCGTGGGAACTGTAGTCTTTCTAGAGGGCATGAGCACTGCGGGCCTGCGCGAGCACAGCACAAGACGGCACAAGCTGTCTCGTACAAAGGCACTTGCCTCCTCTGAACTAAGGGCAGCGTCACACATGCGTGGAACGTTTAGTGAGATCTGTCTTTTGGCCGAAGACTTGAGGAGACATTTCTTAGCGACGTCTACTTCCGTGACACTTCGCTACATATAGGGAGTATTCACTGGCGGCCATATCCGTGTGCGCTGCTGCTGAGCGCGTGCTGATGGCGAGCTTCCGCAGTCCTTTTGGAGCGTGCATTTAGCACCACCAAGGCTGCCGGTTTAAGCAGGCTATTAATGTGAGCTCGTTCTGAGCATGCGCTCTAAACATCGCCCACAAATATGGCGTCCACTGAATACCTCCTATAGTGGAGAATACGGACGCCACCTCCTACCCGCTATGACCCTTTTTCCCAATTACCCGAGCATCAAAGAGAATGCTTGGGACGTGGGTTCACGCGCTGGCGTCTGCATCAGTAACTGTTCGAAAGCAAAAATGTAAACCAAACGGCACCTTGCACGTGCGTTCCACGACCGCCAACGTCCAATTTTGATTATTTACATCGAATATTTTACACGGGGAAGTCGAGCGCGTGCACCGCGTGGACTACGCTCCCAGCATTCTTTGTTTGTAGGGCAGTTTGGCGAAAGGTCAATTCGAAAGAAAGCCCGACACTGATGCAACACTACGAAACTCGAGAGAAGCGAGCGGTGTGCAAGCCCGACACGAACCATAAAATGAAAAACGACAACTCAGAGGAGCGCACAAAGAAACCAACCACAAAATGTCGGAGTTGAGATACGAACGGGAGATCACTACCAGTCGATATCGGGCGGTGTATACGGAAGAAGGAAAAACAAACCGAGAAGAATTGCTCCGAGGGCATCATCAAAAATGCAGCGGGGAACTTGGAGGAACCACAAACGCGAAGGACGGAGCTCGAGAACAGCTCGCCAAAACTAATTTCAGAGAAGAAAAGCAAAAAGGTAAAGAAACGAATTCAGTGAACGAGCCGACGCTCGTCACAGGGAGAAAGGTATACAGCGAAGAGCCCAATTCTAAAATGCTGGGAACACACGCGCATTTGTCAGCAACGGATTTCGGAACTAACGCCGACAAAATCACGCGTGTCGTCTCCGAAAGCGCATAATAACGAGACTTTGCCCAATATATTCTCTTATTTTGCATTCATCCAGCTGCGCATACCCGATCCCGCTTACGTCCAAAAGCCTCACAGCATGAGCTCCCTGATTGGATATAACATGCGCCAAAATTATATGTACGTATTCACAGCGAAATGACGACTCAGACACCACATATAAGAATCGTTACGTAATTGCGCAACGCACGGACAAAATCCCCCGGGCCCTTTTTGAGAAGGATGAAGTCACGCGTATATCGTGTTGACACAGGACAAACAAACCAAATTAGACGTTAGATGTACAGACAGAATAAAACACAGAGGACAAGCACAGGACAACCACTTTCTTTCACAAGAAAGTGGCTGTCTGTGCTTGTCCTCTGTGTTTTATTCTTTCAATTTTATGTATTCATGTTCAACCCGCTCGCCTTCACCAGTATAAACAGCGTGATATTGGTTTGTCAGACCATGGCGGTACTAGTACAAGCTCTGGATAAGAAATTTAACTAGTGCAGTACGATCGCTGGACCGGGTCATTAAAGGAGCATTAAACCACTATCTGCGATGGTCCATTTATGGTAGTAACTCACTTTAAAAGCTCAAAGCATCCTAACAAAAAAAACAAAAAAAAATAATAAGCCGCCGATTTCCCTACTAAAAATCTAGTCAAAGATCGTGACAAGCACCTCTTTCTGCACCTCCGAGCAGACATCAGGGGGCGCCGTCAGACGGCGTTTTCAATCAATAATTGCAGTATTACGTCTCCTACGCCCCCAAATTTGAAGTTTTTTTTTTCTTTTTGTTAAAATATAATGCACAACGCATTAAAAAGAGCAACAGTAATAACGTTCGGAATCTCTACGCAATAGCTATTTTCATCGGTTAAATTTTATGGAGTCGGTAAAAACACAAAAATGCCTACTCCCCCCTCTCCTCCTCTTCTTTATGAGAAGATAGTGCCCGTGTATTTCAATTGCTGCGAGTTTAATAGGACGTCTTGCATGTAGAACTGGTCATTTTGCACTGACTTAAGCCTAACAATCTGCCATAAAAACACAAAAAGCTTCTACAAAAACCACTTGAGTGTTTCTTTAACGTGCGTCACGCAGTAGAGATGCAAGAATTCACGCCGACACGATGCACCGCCTGATCCAAACGGGCAAAGGTGGGGGATTCGACTGATCCCGTGTCGGCATGGATGAGCATCGCACTGGCGTGGAGTCATGTATCGCTATTGGGGAGGAGGACAGACTGTGACTCCCCAAGCGGTTAACTTTACAACTACACGGATGGGCACAACAAATACAATGACTCAGCGCTCGGCCGACATAACCGAACGCGGCGTCGGCGTTCGGCTGGAGTTCGTGTTCTCCGGTGAGGGGGAGGAGGGGCTCTTTTGTTTCCATCACGGCCCGCATGAACAATGCAGCATGCACGGTCCCAGCTCAGCACAAAAGCCGAAGTGGGTCAAGCTCGCATTCTCTCAACTAACTATATTTTCTGACTCGCCGGCCTTTACCCTTTCTGGTATGCTATTTAGTATCGTGAAATTCATAATAGTTATTGCGAAATCGGCAAATGAAAATTGCCAGTCGGCCGAGCAGTCTAAAAAATAGAATATGCCAATCATTTGTTCCGTGCTGGAGCGCGGGGACTGGAGCGAGCTTCCAAAGCATTCATTTGACACCATGAAACTGCTTCGAATCAGTTGGGAACTAATTCTACAGTCCAAAGAGTGAACCCCTGCACTTCCACTGACGTCACTTTTTCATTGTTGCCAGTAGAGACTTTCAGTTTGAAAAACACGGTGAGGACCAAAATTGTAAATTCAATAACTTCGTGAAAAAAAAATTATTTTGACCTAATATTTGGAATACTATTTTGGCGATGTCGTTTGGCGAGTTTAGCAAAATTTCAAGCAAATCGGGGACCATGAAGATATCGGCGGAGTACCCCTTTAACGTCGCTTCGTCGATTGTTAGTATTTTTTACATTAAACTGTGCCCCGCGCTTTATTGTAGAAGATGACATGAATATGCCCATAAGGCCTGTCGGCATGTGCAGAGGCCTTGTTTTGAGTAAACACCGAGCGTGAGGAAAACAAAGGGGTCAGAGTGCCCCCTATAGTTCGACCTCCTGCCCAATACTATATGGTGCGCGTGAAGACTGCACAGTCAGGCAAGCTCACACGAGACATGTGAAAAATGTCTCTAACCTTAGTTAGATATTACTATGTCTATCTGTCTGTCTGTCTCTCTCTCTCTCCCTTTGCACAAAAAACAAAACAACTCAGAAATCTAAGCATAGAAAAAAAAGCGTAATCGCACGCTTCTGTCCGCTGCATTCAAGTCTTTTTCTGAAACACGATTCGTTTTGTTTGGCTTTAGTTGACTGCACGACCCATCATTATAACGTCCATGTCACACGGGACGGACAAACAGCAAGCACTGCCCACCGACGTATAAAATGTTTAAAAAAAAAACAAAAAAAGAAACGTGATCTCAATTAAGAGCGTCAGCCACAAGTTAGCTGGTGGCGGCAGCGAGTTTCTTTACAAACATCGGGCAACCGATGTCGGTTTTCCTTCAATCTCATTGTAACGATAAACAAACCCAGAGAACAAAAATACAGTACAGCCTTCCCGTTGCTTACATGGATGAAGGCGTTCTGCTTCTCGGAGGCGGCAGTGCTTCGCTATAAAGCACATAAAAAAAGGCGAGTGATAAAAAGAGAAATCCAGAGTGGACGTATATCTCTTGTCAGTGGTAACACAATAACGCCAACGCAGCCGTCGTAAAAGTCAGGCCACGAACAGCGGTAAATTACGGCTGACTGCGCGAAAAAGTTGCGAGCGTCCGTACTTTGGTCGTGAGGGTTCAACAACGCCGGTCATTTCGGCACACCCGCTTACTGCCAAAGCGGAACCGCTGTGGCGGTAACCGGCAGCGGAGAAAGTGAACATACCAATACAACACATGTAAAGTTTTTTTTTTTACTTTATTATTATACGCGGATTAATGTAAATTTTATAGCAATTCTCGGTGCACAGATTTCGGTCGCTGACTATCGAGGTCGACGATCACAAATGAACCCTGGCGTTAGAAAAGATAAAATTGTCTGCTGGTTTGGACCTTTTTTTTATGTTACATACAAAAACGCACGAACGCACACTCACATTTGTACAGAGCGTGACAAATTCCACGGATCGATTGTTCAGTTTCGTACAGCGCTGGATACAGCTCAGAACGTTAGTTTTTTTTTTTTTTTTTTTTTCTTACAGAGAAAACACACACACACACACAGCAGGTAGGAATATACATAGCCTTCTTTATTCTAAAAAGCCTGTCAAATCGCGAAAGAACGTAGCCGCTATAAAGGAGTCACGTTCTTCCGTGGAACGAGCGCGCGCGCAGGGGATTCTTGGGCAGCGCCAAGCAATGCCCCAGCGGTAAAACCCGGAAACACAAACGCGCTCCTTTGTTGTTGTTTTTTTTTCTTTTTTTTTTTTAGGAAAGGATAACATTTTGCGTCGACCCTCCTCTATTCCGCCCCTTTCCCATTTGTCCAAGCGGCGGTAGCCTCCTTTCTCTTTTCTCCGTTGCGGTTTGATGTAATTTTATGGAGACGTCACCGCGCGTATTGTTAGCGCTGGGTGAATGGTTACCCAAAAAGTGGCTCTGCGTTACCATTTGGGTAACTGCTCGGCGTGACTCCTCGCCTTTTTTCCGGCGGCAACGGGCTCAATGGCTCCATCGTGGAATCGAGAGGCTGTCTAGAATAAAGGGGGCAATCGTAAATGCAACGATAGGCGCGCGCGCATGCACAACATATAGACATATATATCAAGCCGCACACATGCACAACAGGTGCACATGTATTGAGTAGGATGCCTTCATGTGCGCTTTGCTTAGGACGACGACACCTGACCCTTTTGTTCCAAACGCTGATTTTACTTCTTTTTTTTTTTCTTCTTTTATTGAAGCGTGTGAAAAAGTGTCTTTCTGAACGCGCACTTGGCGCTGAGTGTGCTACTGCGACATTTCGTTTCCGGCGATTTCTTTGTATTCCTTTTTTCTGTGAGCGCGTTCTGTCGGCATCGGCTATTACAAAGAATGTCATCACCTTAAACCAAGAGGGTTATAATGGGCAAGAGGTGGCATCCGTATTCTTCATATATAGAGCGAAGTGTACCTGAAGTATGCGTATCCACAAAGCTCGGCGTTCTCCTACTGTTGTCTTTTTCTTGGACTTGAAAGCTTATTTTTACGCATCACAGTTTCAAGTGTTACACACGGCAATGCCATGGTGACGCGGTTGTTTGCCCCACATTTACATGGCGGCGCCCGTCAACTGCGTTTTCTAAACAAAAACAGCGAACGTGCAGGCGAGCTGGTGATAATGATATAGTCTAACACTTCAGACTGAGGTGCGGAAAAATTAAGAAAGTTTCAAGTCGAAGAAAAAGACAACCGTGTTTCCAGGGCAACGCGGTTGTTTACCCCATATTTACATGGCGGCGTCCACTGAATCGGGGTCGAGCAGGTCATTAGACACCCACTACTTGCCCGGTCATTAGACACCGCGACGGGAGCGTCGCCTAGTGCGAGTCGTCACAGCGCGGCTTTAGAACGCGAGCAAATCAGGCGCCGTAGGCACGAACGCTGAAAATGACAGCGGGTTGAGGAAGCAATACACCTATTGCAATATTACTCAAGCATCAAGGAGAATGCAGGGATTGGTGTTCCACGCGCCGCACGTGATGGCGTCAGCAGTAGTAACTTTTCAAAAGAAAATGCCCAAAACAAATGGCATCTTGCACGCGCGTGCGTCCACGCTTTAGTTTGGTTATTTACTTCGAATGTTTTATACGGGGAAGGCTTGCGCGTGTGGCGCGTGGAACACCCATCCCTTGCATTCTTCTTGATGATTGGGTAATATAGCAAGAGGTCTATACAAGCCCTGCTTCCAGCACGCGTTCGCTGCCTTCTGTCGTGATGAGAATGCGCATCGCAACTTCCTTGGCTGCGCCGATTCTATCGAAAGCCAGCCGTGACAGAGAGCAGAGGAAGCGGACCACATGCACGGAGCAGACGTAACTTTAGCCTAACGTATACCCGACCACGTTGCGATACGCTGCCGGGGTTCTGGGGCATTTAAACGTCCTTGCCTTAAACAGAAGGGCGCTGAGGCACCCTGTTATTGTCTATTGGAGACGTGCGCAATAGAAAGCGTCGCTGTGGTCGGCCGGCCGTGGTTGGCCGAGTGCTGACTATGACGTCAGCATAGGATTTCTCATCGACGCCAATACGAGAAATGTAAGAAGTTGAATTATGACGGTGTTGGCAGTGTCACTTTGAGAGGGTATGGACTTCAAGCTTCCACCATGCTAATTGCAAACTCCATCGAACTTGTTGTTCGCAAGGTAATGAGTCACGAGAGGGAGCCATGGGAGGGCGCCACCCAGAGCCGTGTATTGGGAGAGTTTGGCCAGAAGGCGGAGCAAAGGCCGCCGCCAGCGCCGAATATTCCCCCCGCGCTTAGAGCGTAAACTAAATTTGTGACACAGCGTCGACCAATCAGGAGACCGCGACGTCACAATATTGCAAACGACATTCAAAGCGTGAAATAGAGGCGTTCAATCTCGGCCTCTCTGCTCCATCTCACAAATGTCGGCAGTGAAGACAAAGGTACAGGCGCGTGAACCTAGCTCAGCAAAACGCTTTTGTTTGTATGAGAACTCGTGCATAGGAGGCACTTTCCAAAGCCACGCGCTCGTGCCCATGCCGTTCTCTGCACTGCTGATGTAGGCTTGTTAGAACAGCGTCCTGTGACTGGCGGAAAGAAAACAGTGCAAAGGGTGGGGCGCGCGAGCGTCTGGAGACGCGGAGTTCCGCTCGGCTCGTGCGCTGGCTTTGACAGTGCTTTCTTTCACCGTCTCAGCTGAGACGCTGTTTCTAGCAAGTTGGCCCTGGTTTGGAGCGCACGTTCGTTTATTTTACACTTGAATATTGGCGTGACGAAAACCTCGCACGCACAAAGTTTTCAGTCACTGAGAGTTACACCTTTTAACTCTAGCGACGCTAAAACGGCTTGAATTAGTCGTGTCACAAATTTAGAGCTCACGACCACCGCTAGGGGCTGTTTCGCGGCCTGTGGTTGGCCCCGAGATGCTCGCCTATTCAAACCAATGTATGGCCAAACTCTCTCGATAAACGGCTCTGGCGCCACCAAAACAACTCACCGCTAATACTCTCCTGAACAGGCCCGCACGAGCCCACGCGTAATACCGGACAGCCCCGTAAAAACAAACAAAATAAACAGCAGATCAATATGCCAGTGCGTGCGCGCGTTGGTGCAAAGTAACAGAAAGCACGAACGGAAGGTCTGCCTGATGGGCCGATCTCAGCATCCAGTTTCATGACGTTACCACTGCCGCAATGCACCGAGGGAACTTTAGTCTTTCTGCCAGTGCGGCAACCTCGCTAGAGCTTTGCACTTGTGGAGCACGAGGCAGCACGAGCCCTCACGTGCACTGCCGTCGGTGTCATATGAACTAAACTTAGGGCGGCGTGACGGTCCAGTCACATATGGGACGTTCGTATTTAAAAAAAAAAAAGAAAAGAGAGATATATTACCCCAATAAAGCAAAATGTCATTTCAAAACCTTTCAACCGGAAGATGAAGCGGTTGACTTCACTCGCCGACGACATACTGCCCACAAGGCACGTGGGGCGCTTTCCTGCCAACTAAAACAGACCAAGGCGCAACAAAACTGTACGGTGGAATTCGGGCGCCGGGACATAAATGGCTCGCGCGGTTTATCAAAACCAAAATAAACGAACAATAAAAAAAAAGGGGGGGGGGGGAGAGAGAGGGAAGCGGCTTGGATAAAAAAAAAAAAAGAAAGGGATGATGAACCGCCTCCCAGTAGACCGCACGCAAACGATTATATCCAGCCCGGGGAAAATAGACGCCCCCTCTGACGTTCGAAGAAAGAGGGATTTTCCTACGTGATGAATAGCGGGCTCTCGAACCTGTGCTACTCCCCGGACAGAGATGACAAAGGACTTCTGCATCGGGGAGCGCGGGCGATGGAGCGAGCGAGGAAAGGCGCTTCGAGCAAAACATAAAATAAAACGTATAATCAAATCAATATTAAAAAAAGACCGCTCAGACTAAATTAAAAAAAAAAGGTCGGCTCAACAGCGGAAGGAGATATTTCCTTCCTTTCACGCCATACAGTAAACCCCGGTTATAGCGAACGCAACCACAGCGCTCGCTCCATTTTCCACTGGCGCGATTGGTGGTATACGGTTCAACAACGTTGTGATATAGGAATGCTCCGAGCGTGCTCTGGAGCGACAGGGCTGCATGCGAACGGTGCAAGATCCCATGCGTCGACGTTTTGAGTGTTTTCGATTGGGTACCTTTGTAGAGAACACTGTAATATAACGTCTACAAATATTTGAAAGCACAGAAAAAAAAATTATCATTGCCGGGTAAGCGAGGCCTGTCAGTCCTCGGTTTTCAAAGTTACATTCCTCAACGAATGTTTCAAAACCATGGGCGTGTCGATCGAGTCTCCAGCATCTCATGATAGCTCCGCAGCCAATAAGATTGCGGCATTAGAAAACACCGAAGATGTGATTGCAAAACAAGACGGAATATAACAAGTTCCGGTAATTTTTAAGCCCTCAGTTACCACAAGCGTATAGGCGTGCAAATAAAAACGTTGACAACCGAGTAGGGAATTCCAACAAGTTGAAGATGCAGTGGGCAGCTATACATTTGCCGCCTTTTTCGTTTCTATACTGGGGTATGCTTTCGATATCGGTCACCATCGAGTGAATCGATGAGCGACAGCGGACCTGTATACATATCCGTTACCCCCGAGCGGCAAAGACGGAAAGTCAAAAATATTCCAAAAGCCGGGAATCATAATGATCAAAAAAAAAAAAAAAAACTGCTCCGACTTTACTCAACAAGATTAACAATTTAATCAAACGTTTCGTCTCCCATGCAGGAAACATCGTCAGTGAAACCTACAAGCAGGAATGCTTGTAGGTTTCACTCTATTCCTGCATGGGAGACGAAACGTTTGATTAAATTGTTAATCTTGTTGAGTAAAGTCGGAGCAGTTTTTTTGATCAAGACGGAAAGTCGCCTGTTTAGAGACGCTGCAGGGCGGCGCTCTACGGTGTTTGTTACGTTCGGCAGGAAAGAAACCTAATCAATCAATAAACAATCTCAGAAGCGTAAGGTACGCTTTGTAGCCACACATTGTACGCACGAGTGTACGCAGCCGGTTACAAAATAATGTGTGGGTGAACAGACGGTATCTGCGGAAAATTTCTCAGGTCGCCCGAAAGGTGCCTTCGTATTTGTCCGCCGTCGGGGATTGTCATATACTGCGGGAACTGGACCTTAAAGGGACACTGAACCTAGGAGAACAAACATCTTTTTATACCTGGCTAGGACAAACACACCTCAAACATAAACTTCGTAAAAAACGAAAAAAAAAAAAATTTCCCCCTTTTTCTTTTTTTTCCCACACACATTTTTTTTTAAGATACGCATTTACGAATTTTTCGATTTGCGGGCGAAACCGAAACTGTCCCCCAGTGGGATAGTGATGATAGCGTTTGCACCCAATGAGTACGTGCTCTGAGGTCGAGCGAACTGAGACCACACACCAGTCGCCTACAAACGCTATCATCATCATCCCACAGGGATAGTTTCGTTTTCACCCGCAAATCGAAAAATTCGTATTGTAGCATACATACTGGAAAAAAAAAAGAAAAAAAAAAGCTTTTTTTCGACGAACATTAATTTGGGGACATGCCTGTCTCAAAGAAAAGTAAAAACCTAATTTGAAAAAAAAAAAAAAAAAAACAGGTAGAAAAAAAAAATTTTTTTCCCCTAGGTTTAGTGTCCCGAGATTCCACGAGGTCGGTGGCCAAACGCCACGAAATGAATAGACGGAATGAAGTGGCGCGAATTCGCAACGCCCCAAGAAACAGACTATACATGTGGCGTCAACGGTAGATTCCGGCCCAATCCCAAGCAGGCGACCAGAGTGACGCCACGATTGGGTGGACTAACACTTGTACCACAGTTCGAGACAATGTGCAGTACAAGAAACCAGAAGCGTGTGTTTTCCCGAAAAGCGATTGGAAGTGTCAATCTCTATAATCTACACGTCCCCGGAAGATCCGCGATTATGATGAGGCAGGCACGTAGCCAGGATTTTGTGTTTTTTTTTTTCTTTTTTTTTGGGGGGGGGGGGGGAGGGAGGGGCCGCCCATGACAAAATGCTGTACGAGGGGGAGGGGGGAGAGGAGGTCTCAGCAAAATGGAAGATATCGGGGGGGGGGGGGGGGGGCAAGCCCCAATGCGCCCCCCCCCCACCCCCCGGCTACGTGCCTGTGATGAGGCTCAAAATATGTCACGGCGTAAAAGGGCAGTTTGCGCTGTGTCACTGAACATGGTGAAACGTTCAGCTCAGTGGTATAGCGCACAGTCTATATTTTATATTTCTTCATTCTAAACAAATTATCAGCCTAGTCATTCGCCCAGCACACCCCGCTGAATGCAGCGATTGGATCGCCCAAGTGCTTTGGTGGAAAGCACACGCTCCAGAATTATTAGAGTGTGAGGCAACCTATCATATGGTGGCGCCCCGGAAAGTGCTCTCCCCAAAAAAGTGGTGAAAAAACAGGAAAAAAAGTGAAAGCCGCTTACAACTCCCTGTAACGCCGAATTAGAGCGCAGCTCTTGAGGAGGAGGAGGGAAGGGCGCTTGGGGGGGGGGGGGGGGTTAGACTAATCAGGGGGGGGGGGGGGGGGTCACGTGACCTTGGGGGTCACGTGACCCCCAATGCCGATGATGTCATCACTGACGTCACTGATGATGTCATCAGTGACGATGACGATGCGGGTACCGATGACGTCATTAGTGACGTCACTGATGACTTCACCAGTGATGATGATGATGACGATGCGAATGTCGGTGACGTCATCAGTGACGTCGCTGACGACGTCATCAGTGATGATGACGATGACGATGCGGATGTCGGTAACGTCACCGGCATCCACATCGTCATCGTCATCATCACTGATGACGTCACCGGCATCCACATCGTCATCGTCATCATCACTGATGACGTCACGGGCATCCACATCGTCATCGTCATCATCACTGATGATGTCACCGGCATCCGCATCGTCATCGTCATCATCACTGATGACGTCACCGGCATCCACATCGTCATCGTCATCATCACTGATGACGTCAGCGGCATCCACATCGTCATCGTCACTGATGACGTCATCATCATTGATGACGTCATCATCACTGATGACGTCACCGGCATCCACATCGTCATCGTCATCATCACTGATCACGTCACCGGCATCCACATCGTCATCGTCATCATCACTGATGACGTCACCGGCATCCGCATTGTCATCGTCATCATCACTGATGATGACGATGACGATGTGGATGCCGGTGACGTCATCAGTGTCGATGACGTCATCGGGGGGTCACGCGACATCGGCGGGGGGTCACGTGACCTCGGGGGTTCACGTGACCTCGGGGGGGTCACGTGCCCCCCCACGAAGTCACGTGACCCCGGTGGGGGGCTCGCGCGGTGCATTATGGGACATTTCCCATGATGCACCGCGCGGTTACGCCGACGGGGACGGCGACGCCGCTCAAGCCGGAAACGGGCCCCTAAGAGCTGCGCTCTAAAAAAAGTATAACCAAAAATATTTAAAAAATAAAGGGGGGGGGGGGGGCGAGGCGGCATCGGACTTTAAATTAGTGAAAAAAGCTTGTCATCTCCAAGATAATGCAGCGGCTCTACCCCCTAACGCAGGCCTCACCACCAAAGCAAACGCCGGACTCGAGCACACATGAGACACCCGGCCACACACGGCGGCAAAGAGCGAACAAAGAGGAAAACGAGATCGTGATACAAAATTTCACAAAATAACCAGAGCCAAATATCTTCCAGTTGAGCGTACATTCAAAGAGGGAAAAAAATTATAGTTTAAAAAAGAATAACTTAACAAAAAGAAGTCTGTCGTTTCCACTATCAACAACCGGGCTGATAGTATCTATCGAAAGTCGCAGCCAGCAAGAAGGGGAGAAGCGGAATCTGAGGTGCACTTCCCCACCCTCCCGAGAGGAAAACCCAAAGAACGATGAAAAGAAGACGCGAACCATATAGCGACCGAGGCGCCGCTTCTCGGTGGCAAGAAAGATTGCCGCAGCCTGGGAACCAGATTAATATTCGCAATCTCTGGAAGAGCGCGCAAAGACCTCTTCTTGTCCCTTCTGCTCCGATCCCCTAACGAAAAAAGGGAGAGAGAGAAAAAAAAGAATGAATCTTAGCTGAACCGTTTTCCCTCCGCTATACTTAATGTGATTTATTTTTTATTTATCCGCGCTACTTCATTTTTATTTTTTTCTGCGGCGTCCGCGGTGATGGCTAGCAGGCCTCTTTCTTTTTGGATCTTATATTTCCCCACGATTCGCCATGCCCGCCACGGAAGCTCATTACGATCGTAATATCCCCAATAAATTACGGAGCCGTGCAGCGTTCCCCTACTCTAGTTGCAGACGGAGGGCGTGGCGAGCATCGAGTACTTCACTGTCGCTCCGTGAGATTGCGATTCTCACGGAGTCTGCTCCGTGAGAATTGCATTGTTTGTCCCATGAGATTGACGCAATGAGATTGCAGCACAAACCGATAGGAAGGACAGTGTGCACCAACCCACGTGGTAAGCATTGGTGGTCAGCTCTGTCCCGTACAAATCGAGAACCGACAAGTGCTAATGCGTTGTTCGCGCTAGCAACCGAATAAGCTCGGGCTTGACCCCCCTGCCCATATCGAGCTGGATGAGCGTCATACCAGCGTGCAATTGTATACACCCAAATGCGTGATGCACGTTAAAAACACCAGACTAGCAGGCGTATGCAACTGGCTAAATGTTTCGTCTACAGCAGAGACACCAAACGGCCCTTGAGGCAGACTAGCTGCCCACTGTCTCGAAGTCCCTATAAATAAATTCTATACGTGACCTCACTTGCAGGGTACATTTTTGGTGAAAAGAAACACGGAGACACTATGTTTTTGGAGTCCCTATCTCACCCTTCGGCACTATCTTATATTGTTCAATATGTTGCTCGGTCACGAGGAAATGCACGGGCCGTCTATGCTGTTAAAGCGACAGCCCAAAGGCTACTTGTTGCCAAGCGACACCAACGCTGTAAGCAAGAGCTGCCCACTCGTTGATCACGCATTCTGGCATGTTTTTCGATCATAACCCAATCAGCATCATCGCATGCCCTAGCCGTCTTCAACAACTGAGCACTGGCACTCACGTGATCAACTCCCGATGTCCAAGACATGTACGTTTGGGTACGGAAAGAGCTCAACCCAGGATCATGAGGTAAAGCGACAAAAATGCTGTCGACACGGACACGGATGAGAGAAACAAAGAAACGGATCAAGACAGATCAGACAAACAGAGAACCCAAGGCGACCACGCGATGCACTCAGCGATGTACCGTTCGAGCTCCCCGAACACGACGCCCATATGACGACGTCACGTACTCATTATCCACACAAAACGCTCCATCGTCTCTCAGCGAAGACTACACGACCTGACAAACTGGAGATCAAATATTTGCGTTCCGTCTGCGGTGCACCGAGCGACCGACCAACCCTGCGCGCCGAGACCGAGTCCCACGGGAGGGCAAACGAAGGACACGACGGAGTCTCTTATTTGCGAAGGAGTCGAACAGTAGTCAAACACTCGGGACCTGCTGCCGTGTGAGCTCAGCACGCTTCTAATCAAAGAGAATCCCAGCTCGAAGACCACAAAGCAGGCTGCGTAATTAGCGGTACAGTCAACAGATTCAACGCGGTAAAAGGAAGAAAATGCGTACCCGTTCAATTACAGTTCCACAATATGTTTGTTACGTTGCTCCGATTACACCGAAAGCTTTACAAGGTACGCGAAGGTCTTCGGGAGCGAAAAGAGATGGACGAAGGAAGCTCATGGAAACGAACTAAAGTATAAACAGCATGATAAACGATTTGGCGTAAGACGAGACAAGAAACGGCGACCTGCTTTGCTGTCGCTCGGTCACTCGCGCGACGAGGCAAACCATACGAAAGTGACGGGAGCAAGCGACCAAGGCGATAAGCGACGTTTTCTACAAATCCAAAAACAGAGCGACGCGACGAGTGGCAGTGAGAAATCTCCGTCGCTCGTCGCTGACTCACGTCGCTGTCGCCGTCGCTCGCCTCGCCGCTCGCTAAATCGCTTACATGCGGTTCAGCCTTTAAGCTCAATCATGGATAGCCCGCTTAATGGCTTCCTGAGTAAGTGCGATTGAGGCGTGTACCTTTGCTAGATATGTAATACTCGCATTTTTCCTCTTCCTTTCACCTCCTCCCGAGCTACGAAGTTGAGTCGGGACGAACGTAGACGTCAAGTCACCATAACATAAAACTCCGTGACATAAACCTCTCAGTAACATGAAACGCCAATTTACCCCTCCCCTTTCTCTCTCTCTCTAACAAACCTGAAAGACATTCTTTTTGTTCTCACCCTTGTACATCCTTCTTTCCATTCCCACTCCTCTCGCTCCTCACATCTTCAAACCATTGTCGACGCCGTCGGGAACATTTCACATTAACGACTGCGTTCCCATCATTGACCACTCCCCAGACGGACAGAAGTACAATACACAAGCAGGGCGCGAGAAACAACAACCCCGGGTCTGGCCGTCGAAGCAGTAAGAGGCAGGGTTACGCAATGGCACGTCACCCACGATGTGTAGGATGCGAAGACCTGTCGGGATGTTCGGGTTTCTGCCAGTCAGACTCTGCGAAACACTATATCAGGCAGGCTTGTAGCTGTCTCGGCAGCACTAAAGGCTCCGAAGGGAGCACGCAAACGAATGAGGCGCACGTCGTCAACTCCGTTGCTGCCTCAAGTAAGGTCGTGCAACACACAAATGGCCAAGAAACACCTTTCCAATCATCGGATTCTGAATGCCGCCATCGTCTTTATTGGGAAGTGGTTTAATCTATCAGGTCCGAGCATGTGCAGTGAACCACCAGTCGGCCATGGGTCATTCGGACGTGTCGCCAGGGCCCGCTCCGGCGCTTTCCCTGGCAACTGCAGACCGCCCCGCTTCCAACAGGCAACACGTTTTGTCTTAGGCCCGCTTTAGACGGAGCAATTTCACCCAGCAATTTGACGTCGCAACACGAGCAACACGGGCCGCCCGCGTTCACACGCGGCAACCGAATCGCTACGACTTGCCATCATCATCATTAAATTTGATTCTTCTTTCACTATTTAGACGCTCAGCTACGCGCTAAAAACGCGTTCTTATATCTTTGAACGGCGTTGAGAATACTAATTTTTCTGAAACCGTTTATTTCCGAAAACGATCCATTCTAAACCAGAACTAAGTCTTTAGCTGTCATCATCCCCACCACAGGGGTGTCACGTGAAAATATCGCATCTCTGATTGGCTGCAGCCGCTTCAACCGTCTTCGAATTGCTCCGAGTTTCTCGCTTGTTCGAGCCGGACCCGATCTCAGCAATTCGCGTCGATCTAGGGAAAGCTAGGGAACAATCCGCCAGCAAACCTCAAAATTGCTGGAAAAGTTGCCCCGTCTGAAGCGGGCCTTACCTTGACGTCGTTGGGCGAATTCGGTGGAGATACTCTAATTTACTTCGGGCTGCCAAATTAAACGCATTCGGACATTAGAGAGTTTTAGAATAGGGGCCCCCAAAGCTTGGGGGCCCCAAAGAAATAGGGGCTCACCACTGCGCATGCGCAGAACCCAAAATCCGTTTGGGGCTTTGGGTTGGCGCTTGGGTCGGGTTGCGTCGGCAAACATGGCGGCGCCCTTTCTGCTCGCTTCGGAGCAAATTCGTCATGGTCGCTGCAGTATTAGCCCATTTCAATGCCAATGAATAGTCCTACGGGCTTTCGCTTTGCTTTATCTCGCACAAACCACAAAGAATGTGCGGTGGGCTTGCCCCATTTTAAAGATCGCCCCCGATTCTGGCCGTTTCTAAGCCTAAACATACGCGGTAACCGTTGACATGGCAACGTATTGCTACTCCGTGGCTCCGAGTAGATTTCGTTCGTGGCACGATACCTGTATCCTGAAAACAAGTATTTCAAGGCTTCAAAGTCGCTCCAGCTCAGTCTAAATAGTGCAACTGCTCGCAGAGTATGCGCGCTCGCGTTCGTCTCAGTCTCGGCATAGTTGAAGGCAGAAATCTTTGGCTGCATATGGTCAAAGCGCACACGAACGCCCAAAAAAGTCGAGAACGAGCCATACCTAAAACAGCGCGCAATCAAAGGAGGAAGAAAATAAAACACAGGAAAGAGCGCTGACTCCCAACTTATGTATTGTGAAAGAAAGAGAAGGAGGAAGCTTCGGACATGAAGCCCACGCGCACACAGAAGGTATAAAGAAGAAAGAATAAAAACATATAAATTACTAAGTTGCGGTAGAAAAGGAGAAAACTGACATTATAAGGTCACGAAGAAAGAAAAAGATGAGAAAAAAAGAAGAAAGAAAAACAACAACGTGGGCTTCATATCTGAAGCTTCCTCTTTCTCTTTCTTTCACAATACATAAGTTGGGAGTCAGCGCCCCTTCCTGTGTTTTGTTATCTTCCTCCTGTGCTTGTGCACTGTTTTAGGTATGTCTTCTAAGTACGAGCTAGCTCAACTCTCTATCTTACTACGAGAACAAGCGCCAAATTAGAGCGCTACGGATTGGATTGTTGGAACCCGGATGGCCGAACGAGTGAAGGCCGATCCAAGGCCAAAAGAAAATGGCGGAAGAGAAGGCTCTCGCGCGCGTTCGCTTCTCGGTCGACGATGACATTTATGTGCGTACGCCACTAACCCATTCCAGGATTCCAGGAGATGGACTTCAATTGCCGAAAGGGTCTCCGAAGCAATCGGAAGAAATTTCTCCACGCGGGCCATCCGCGACCGGGTCGACCTGCTGCTGGCACAGTTTAATACGAAGCACAGATTTCCCGGTGACTTTTCGTAACGTAACGTAAAAAAAAAAAAAAAAAAAAAAAAGAAACGGGTTTGTGTGAACTAGCCTTTAGCCGCGGAGTAGCAATACGTCACCACGTCAACAGTTACGACGTATGTTTAGGCTTAGGAACGGCCAGAATCAGGTACAATCTTTAAAATGGGGCGAGCCCACCGCTCACTCTTTGTGACTTGAGCGAGATTAAGCAAAGCGAAAGCCGGTTGCACTATTCATTGCAATGAAATTGGCTAATACTGCAGCGACCATGACGAATTGGCACCGAAGCGTGCGAAAAGGGCGCCGCCATGTTTGCTGATACAACCCGGCCCCAAGCAATTGGGGGCCCCACGTTATTTCTCGAATTTCACGTTGGGGGCGCGAGCCAACCCAAAACCCCAAACGGAGTTTGGGTTCTACGCAAGCGCAGTGCTGAGCCCCTATTTCTTTGGGGCCCCAAAGCTTTGGGACCCCCGATTATAAAACTCTCTGGAACTGTCGTGCTGCTTGAGCTACAGGATCAGCTAAAAGCAAGCTACACCTACCAGCGTCGTGCCTGGTACCGGGGAATGGCTCGTCCAGTTCGCAGATAATTCCATTGGCGCACATGATAGCCTGGTATTTGAGGGCGTGCACTCTCTTGTGACCAGAGAAGTAAATCTTCTGATTCAGAGACGGTCGGCAGATGGACCTTGCTTTGCCGTTCCAACTGGTGTTACCCTCCCTATGATTTGAACCGCAAGCCACAATAAAGTGTCGTTTCGGCGGAAATGTTTTGCGTTTTAATAATTTTTCACTGTTAAGAAGTTCGTTCGTTGTCCACAATGGCGCTGCATGCGAAAAAGGCGAGCGTGGCGCGTTGCGTCGTCACAAACCCTATTCTATAAGCACGCTGCGTGAGGTGTCGTTGCGTTGGGTACCCCAAAGCTTTGGGTTACCCAAAGCGTTGGGGCCCCCTATTCTAAAACTCTCTATTGTATTGGACACAAATGCTGCGTCAGCGCCACCGTGGCGGGGGCTCGACGTAGACTCGGATTTAATCCCACGCTTCGTACAGAAAGCGATGCCCGTGGATGGATAGATGCTAGCCGCTGCACCCTTTGTAACGGGCGGTAGATGGCGCCACCTAGCAAATTAAAAACAAAAAAATGTGATTCCTCCCTCCGACCTTCTAAGCCATTTTGCTATCCCCTCTTCAATTTCGTAACTATCACCAGGCGGTCCGGGATATCACCAGGACATTCTTTGGGGGGATCGGGCAAAAAACCTAAGAACATTACCGCCTGCCTCTTTGCCCCCAGCGGGGAACACTGGCGACCACCAAAGTATGGCGGTCGCCAGTGTTGCTCGATGGACGTTTTGAAAAGGGCCTAACCCGTTCACGGAACACCTTCTCCCGTGACACTCAAACGCAAGAAACATGGCGTGGCTCGCCCGCGAAACATATTTGTTCAACGTTCGTTAAAATTGACCGTTAGAAAAGCGGAATTCTCCGTATAGACCCCACAAAACAGTCTTGCTAAAACACACACACACACATATATATATATATATATATATAT